>NC_056739.1:700799583-701009583 GCF_019279795.1 Protopterus annectens
AAAAATAAAGGAGTTTATAACCACAAACATGAATAAAAAGCTTAATAAACAACAGATTAAACTATTGGACAAGAGTATTTCATATACAGAAGTTATTACACAAATAAATAAGCTTAAATCAAACAAAGCACCGGGTAATTATAGTATTATACCAGAGATATATAAAATCCTTTCTAAAAGTACATATTCATTAATACATAAGGTTTTTATTTTGGCCCAAACTGAGTTAATAACTCCCCCATCTTGGCAATATACATTTATTTCGCCAATTTTAAAACCTAATAAAGATCCAACTAGATGTTCTTCATATCGGCCCATCTCATTACTTAATGTTGATTATAAAATGTTTATGAGTATTTTTGCTGATAGATTGAAGACAATCATTCCCGGCATTATAGATATAGATCAGACAGGCTTCATTGTAAATAGAAATACTTTTGATAATATAAGAAGAACTTTAACATTAATAAATTTTGCAAATAGGAAAAAGAAAGATTTAACACTTATTAGTCTTGATATAAGTTTAGCATTTGATTCAGTAAGTTGGTACTATCTGTTTACCTTAATGAAGTGCACAAACTTCTCAGATACATTTGTAAATCTAATTGAGCATTTATACAAAGGAACGTTGGCTTATATTAAGGTAGGAACATATGTTTCACAAAAAATACCCATTCTTAAAGGTACAAAACAAGGATGTCCACTTTCTCCACTATTATTCACTTTAGTAATGGAGCCTTGGGCTAATTTGATCAGAAACAGTACTGACATAGAGGGTTTTGAAATAGATGAAAATACAACATCCAAAATTCAACTTTTTGCAGATGATGTTCTAATTACATCAGCAGGATCTAATTCTTCTATGCAGTCTCTATTTGATAAAATGATGAATTTTAAAAGTATTTCTGGTTTAATATTCAATGAAGAAAAAACTAAAATACTACCTATATATACACGAAAAAATATTCTCATTAGTGATTTTACTAAATATGTACCCAATTCAGGTCAGATAACTTATTTAGGTATAATACTATCTAAAGATATTAAATCTATTAAATCTATTATATATAATAATTATAATACTTGTTTTCTTAATATACAAAATCTTTTTAATACCTGGAATAATATGTTTTTTACTATGGAGGAGAGACTTACAATTATTAAAATGATAATATTCCCCAAGATTTTATACTTAATGCAATCAATAATACTTCCACCTACAAAAATAATTATCAAGAAACTGAATACACTAATGTTAAATTTCCTATGGGCACCTAATAGACCTAGGATTGCATTAAAGAAACATACTAATAGCTGGTCTCAAGGGGGTATTTCTTTTCCAGACTTTAATTTATATACTATCTCTTCTATTGTAAAAGTTATTACTTTATTAATAGATCAGTCATATGTCGCAAAATGGAAAGATTATTGGGAGCTAATTAGTATGCACTTCATGAAAATCTCCTTAACACATAAAAATATGATTGTAAATAACTCCATGTTATGGTTACTAAAGGAATTTTGTACTTCACCTATTACACCTAAACATATGGTTTGTTACCCATTAAATATTATTATTAGCTATCGTAACTTTATATTCATGCACCCTAAGTATAGGGAATGGAATTTTATTGTATTCCCTATAATGTATACTCAGGGTATGCTTTTGTCTTCTACTTCTGAAGGAACTCATTTAGCTATAGATAATGATCTAAAGTACTGGTATCAGTTGATATATGATAATAAAGTTAAAAATCTAGATTTCTTAAAACAAGAATTTGATCTAAGAGAAACTTGCTGGTTAGAGGTTCAGACCTTTAGACAACATCTCATTAATAAAATAGATCTAATGTCTATAACAGTTAAAGAATCTATTCCAACACTGATTGATTACTTGATATTAAATTTACAACATAAAGTTTCTGATAAAGGTAAACTTTCATACATACATAAAATTATCAGACAAGAAACTTTTTACAGTGTAGATTCATACTGGAATTATTTCACTTCTATTAATGGGGACCCACCAAATCAACAAGATAAACAATATATATTGGAATCTGCTTATAGAACTACGTCTTCCATTGTCTGGAGACTTTATACATGGAAATTTTTACATAGATCTTTTTATACACCTTTGATGATGAATAAAATAAATAATAAAGATAATTTATGTAAGAGATGTAATGTAGAAATTAATGCTGACTGGGCTCATATGTTTTATGACTGTATAAAATTGAAAGAATACTGGAAGTCAATTAATGAATTTTTGCAGGCTCTTTTTACAGATAATTTCATTATTTCTAAATCTCTTATATTTTTCAACACACCTGTACCTCAAAGTGTTAAAAAGGTTAAGCTTCCCTTGTTATGGTCTATTCTAGCAGTGGCTAGGAAAATAATAACTAGAAATTGGATTTCAGATACACCTCCTTCGTTCAATGAATTTAAAAATGTTATGAATATAGTGTGCCATATGGAAATAAACACAATTAGGACAAGAATAAATAGAAAAACATCTTATTATATTGTATGGGATAATTTACAAAATTTGTTAAAAAAATTCTAATTTCAATAGCATGGTATTTTAGTTTAATTAATTGATCTGATTGTAGTGGATGTCTTTGTAATTACTTTAGTTGTTTTGTTGAATATTATAATAATACCTATTTTAATTACTTGTATAAAATTGTTATGATATTTCTCTTATATGTTAAAACAATAAACCTGTTTTGAAAAAAAAAAAAAAAGAGTTGGTGAATCCTAAGAATGAGAGTTTATCTAAGAGTTTCTGGTGGAAGACAGTATCAAAAGCTTTTGAAAAGTCTAGGAAGATGGTGGAGGATAGACTTCTTACATTTCTATTAGTATTGACGGTATTAGCAAAATTCAGCAAAGCCATTGCTGTGCTGTGATAAGGACAGAAGCCATGTTGGACTGAAGACAGAAACTCATTATGTATTAGATAGTTGAGCATATGAGTATGAATACATTTTTCTAATATTTTTGATAGGGGAGAAAAAATAGCAGTTGGCTTAGTTTGAAAGAACTGTTTTGATTTAACCCTTATGCAGTGGAATTGTGAATGATTTTTTTCCATACTGAGGGGCTTTTTTTTCAGATATGGATCAATTTATCATAATTGAAACTGGATATATAATAGGCTCAGCTACTACCTTAAGATACTCACCAGGTAAACTGTAAGGGGCAGTTTTATTAGACATTAATTTTTGGTGGTATTTTTTATGGAATCTCTAGGAACTGGTAAGAATGAGAAATGCTGAAGGAGGTACTTTGATTGAGCAGAGGCATCAAGAGCTTGATTAAACTCTTTGATCATTGAAAATGCCTGCTGTTATGAGACTGTAAAATGACTGTGTTTTTGAAGCTATTTGTAGGGCTCATATTCCTTGGAGATAATTATGAAAGTTTTACAGTGCCTGCTTGTAAGAGGCTCATATACATGATTAATGTGACCAGTCCCCATTCTTCTTCCTGATAATGACAGATCTTCTTATATGCAGGGGAGGTAGCCACTTAGAGCTACACTAGGTGACTCATTTTTTTGAACAATACATGCATCCAAAGAAATAGCTTGCAGTGGAAATAAGTCATGGTGCTCATATTTACTTTTTCTCTGGATACATTTATTGTTTGAAATGAGACACCGTAAACCTTTTTGCTATATAAGAGAAGATTAGTCTTTCATAATGTATTTAAGGTGATATGAGCCCCATAGAAATGAGCACATTCTCTCATATTACATGTGATGCAAGCATTGTTAAGGACAAGTCAGACTGGAAAAAGCTTGTAATAAACCTTTCATAATTAGTTCCAAGGAATATTGCTCAACAAAGGCAGACACAGGCTGCCTGTAATAAACCTTTCATAATTAGTTCCAAGGAATATTGCTCAACAAAGGCAGACACAGGCTAACAAAGTCTAGTGATAGCTTCATAAAATGAGGTATTTTCAATGAACAAAGTGTAAACCACTCTATTAGATGGACTTGATGAAGCTCAGGTAAAGGTATATTCTTCAATATAGTCCTTTTGTGGTAGCTCATGATGTCTTGTGATGTTTTGTTTGTTAAAAATAAAAATAAAAACCTTGTATCTAAGAATGAGGTTCCACAGGCTGTTGAACTGGAAATCCTCGTGGGTTTTTCAGGCATATTCAAATAAGGACTGACTTCTGAGCTTTGGGATCAGTTTCTTGTTTATCCATCTCCCAGATTTTCCTCCAATCACCTCCTCTGTACTCTCCCACCATTGTCTATAACTATTTTTAAATAACTGACCTGTTGAATGTAATATTTTAGAACAAGAACACTCATCCATCTACCTACTTAACTGAATAAACTACTTGAAACTTCAACAAGGTGTCTTTATTCCTCCCACAGAGAGGGTATCAGAGAGCGAGTGACAGGGTCTCCTAGATCTGCTAGCTAAGTGATTTTATGAGGGCAAATCCTTTATACTCTGTTTCTTGTTAGTCCTCTCACCCTTTAAGTGACAGGTGGCATACCAGACTTGACTTGAGCCTTTTGGATTACTCCGTTTTCAATTAGTGCATTTAATTGGTAAAATCACTCTCAAAATACTGCATAGGCATATGCAGTGTCAGCAATATTAACACCAAGAAATATGGGCATAAAGTGCAAGAAGTGTCAATGCAGTTTCCAAACCTATCCATTACCAGCATACCGTATATGGTGGATGGACAGCAGCTTTTATTCACGACTGTTGTCAAAATGATCTGGCAGGGCTTTGGGATGTCTGCCCAAGTAGTCCATCCAGTGGGGTGCTGGAAGATGTGGTCAGCCTTAAAAAGTGCAGGGCCTGCCATTGTAGAGTCTTACCATACAATTCTGGTGGTGTTCTTTAAGACATCCATCATGGGGAAACCAATAAGGAAGATTGAAGAGCTGATCTGCGGAATCTATTCTGAGGGTGGGGGAGGTGATGGAGATCAGAAGGCCAGTTCCCAGTGGAAGGACAGTTCAAGATAATTCCTGTCATTGGAGTCATTTGGAGTAAAGCTGGGGAATTATCACCCTCATCATTGTTTAAGTTATCCACTGGGCATTCTAGGAGCAGCTGGACATATTTTGTCTTTCTTAGAGCTTTACACAGCCTCTTTGTGGAAGGGAATGAGGTGAAGAAGATGCCATTTTGCAGATGGACATTTTGAAGGATAGGACCAGAAGACCTGAAGTCTCTCAACTTTATTGGGACATAGCAGGTTGAAAAGCTCCATATAAAGGATCCGGCACATCTGGTGAAATCACTGATGCTGGCATTGTGGAAAAGACAGCAACTAGCACTGAAGAACCCCTGATACTGGTGCAAATATTGAAAATTGAAGGCCCAACACAGAAATCACAAGAACTGATAATCCCAAAGCCAAGGAATCCAGTAGGGTTGTTAACACCATGAAGGTCAATGTTGACACTGACATTGAGAATATGATATCAGTTAATGATACTGTGACCACTGTTTTGGTAGGTCCAGCTTCTGCAAAGTTGATGTTGAGATAGCAGCAGACCAGGATATGAACAAAATCAGCAATATTGACACCAAGAAATATGACAGTAAGATAGGGTCCTGCACTAATAACTTTGCTATATTCATTGGTACTGGGAATATTGAGGCTGGCTGATGCCAGACAAAAAATAAATAAATGAAAAATAACAATAGTAATACTAACTGAAGTACTAGTGATGCTATTATGGGAAGAGTTGAAGTGGTCAGGGGCAAGGCCAATGAGCTGGGGAACATAAGGACCACGGAATGGAGCAATACATCACTTGCTCTGAGCTCCAACAATAGCTTCGGCTTCCCTATCATAGTATAAAACAGGGAGAGTAGAAGTGAGTTTAGAATTAGCCATAGCTGGCCTACAGGAACCCTGTTCAGTTGGAGAAGTACCCTCATGTTGGGACTCCATATATACCACCACGTGAAGCTTAATATGTTTACAATGATTGAAAGTGTTTTTTTTTTTACCTCGGAAAAAAATTGATATATGTATCATCACAGACACGTGGTTCAAGACCAGTGAGAGCACTCCATTAGTGCAGGTTTTCAATGTCTACCACACATTCAGACCCACAACAATAGATGAAAGTACTAAAGGCATCGTTATCTTCATATTCTTAAAAAGCCATTTCACCTCCAGACTTCTAAGACAAGATAATGATCTGGAACTCCTCCACATCCAACTTACAATGAAATAAAATCCCTTATCATAGCTAACTATAAGAACCCTCTCTATGTCCTCCTCAGCCCAAACCTCCTACCTAACCAGTGTGGAGTCCCTTTGTATTAAGCCAAACAACATTCTCCTAGGAGACTTCAAATATCCTTTCATTAAATAGGAGACTTACGCATCCTGAAACATGTCTGACCTGAAATTTCTGGACCTTATTAACAGCAACTCTCTGGATCAGTTAGGCAGCACCCCAACCAGGGACGATAAAATCCTGAACTTGGTCCTTACCATTATGGGGCAAATTTGCTCCCCACCAAATGTAACTTCTTCGATGGTCAAATCAGACCACAGATCAGTCACATTCACCTTAATACTGAAGCCAGAAGTGGCCACTCCTGTGGTTTAGAGGACACTGAATCCTGGGTTCTTTTAGCAACTGAAGTGATGGACAAAGGAACTAGGAAGGGATGAACATGCCCATCCTGGGTGAGAGAATGCTTGTTGATACACTCCCTAAGGAGAAACATGGTCTAAAGAGGGGTTGCCCTTGGATGCAATCAAGAAGCATGGGGGGTTCAGGTAAATGGAGTGGGTATGACATAAAAAAAAAAAAAAAAAAAAAAAACTGAAACACAGTCAAGCTGATCCCCAAGGATTTGATTAGGATTTGATTAGGATGCATCTCTGGCCCCAGCAATACCAGAGTAAGTTGAATTGGTAAGGATAATGGCTTTTAGATCTATAGAGAATATGGGGCACTGGGGAGCTGGCCAGTAACTATAAGGTTTGAGGGGACTAAAAAGAGAAGATTGAAATCAGAAGCATCTTTCAGTAGCCTGGTATTCAGAGCTTATGCCAAGGCTAATCTACTACAGTGGAGAGATTACTTGGTTAAGCTCAAAAGTTCTTGGTGACCCACCTACTAATATGGATCCGCTTTACTGCCAAATTCTATGCACATGTAAATATCTGCATATATGCAGCTGTCACCCTCAGAAGTAAAAACAACACCCAACCATAATATAAACAGGCTTTATAATAAAAGGGAAAAAAACTCTTGCAAGCAAAACTAAATTTAACTCTTAAGATGCCAATAATACTCTTGCTAAATTTAACAAAGAACTTTGGACCCTGATCAAATCCGTTAAAGCCAAATCTGAGGTAAAAATAGCCACCCAGGCAAAAAATAACCTTCTTTAACTATGTTAGAACTTTCAGAAACAATGTCCAGCACTGTGCAGAGCTAATTGTAAAGGATATCACACACTCAGACTCAGAGGACATAACCACATGTCTACTGGATAAATGTAGTACAAACATCAGTGCTTCTCCCCTCCTATAGTTCCAGAACACATACCTGCTGTGGTGAAGTGGGCTAGTGCCAGCATAGCCAACTGGTGTTCTGCAAAGAATGATATGTCCTTTGAGTATCAAACTGATTTATAAAAGATGCTTGTGTTACAAATGTATTATAACTGTATGGCATTTAAATATCAAACTGATTTGTACAGATGCTTATGTTACAAAGCTCTAAATGTGTATTGTAGCAGTCTGCTAAAGTCCTGTCTGAAATTTGAATAAATCAAGAAGAACAAAGAAGCTCATGAGAGAAACCAGAATTTTAATTGAGCGCTTTCGTCGGTTTTTCAGCTTGACTTCATCAGAATACAAACACCATTTGATGCTTTTCTCCTACATATGATGCCCTCTTTTGGTGCAGATGTTCATCTTCATGACTTGGCAGGCAGATCACATCAACAGTTTAGATGAGCTTCCTGAATTTGTAAGTGTAGTTTGAATACACTGTGTATTCCTAGCCACACTGAGGTATAACTCCCTACAAAACATTAAGAAACTTGTGCAGCATAGTATTCCTGATTAGGCAATAATACATTTGTCTCAAATTTCAAAAGGGGATACTGCAAGAACCTAGAGTCATGTGACCGAATGAGATCATTCTGCAAGCAAAATATATTTACAGGGAGTAATCTCTGAGTATTGAGTATTCTGTCTTGGGCCTGACGACAAGAAGAACCATTCACCACATCATCTGTCTTGCTTTATTAAGTAAGTAGGGAATAGCAATTCTCCTAGATTCAGTCAGGAAAATATAGTAAAGCTTAGTTTAGATATTGTTATTCTTTATTTGTCTGAGTCTGTCCATCAATGTTATTTTCAATATTTCCTGTGAATTGAACTCTGTGGTTTACTGTAAATATATATTCAGTATGTTCATGTTCATGTTCTTTTATTATTCATTATTAAATATATTTAAAACTTTTATTGTGTATGGTCCTTCTAGAAAGTATTTAACCTCTGAGAGTGCTTACATTTGCTTGGTGACACTGTATGAGCCACTCCAGAAGGCCTAGCTGTCTTGGTCAGTTACTACCATTTGTATTGGTATTAATATTACACAGTCTAATTGGGCAACATTTGTTAAGCACCTTAGAGTACCTGATTGTGTAGTGTCTGTTGGCAGTGATAACTACCTTATACTCTGAGCAGAAGGGGCACAGCAGGTACATCTGTGCCAGCCTTTTCCAGGTGTGTGCGTGCATGTGTGTGTGTGTGTGTGTGTGTGTGTGTGTGTGTGTGTGTGTGTGTGTGTGTGTGTGTGTGTGTGTGAAAAATCAAATCTCAAAGAGTGTGTGTGTGTGTGTGTGTGTGTGTGTGTGTGTGTGTGTGTGTGTGTGTGTGTGTGTGTGTGAAAAATCAAATCTCAAAGAGTGTGTGTGTGTGTGTGTGTGTGTGTGTGTGTGTGTGTGTGTGTGTGTGTGTGTGTGTGCGTGTGTGTGTGTCAGCTACTTGGGGCAGGGACATAAAGCACTGGTTTCACAGAGAGGGTGCTGGAGGACTTGGCTTGGACACTCGGCTGAGGATCTAACCCTACAGCTGTACCAGTGGGGAGTCTTACTGGGGACCTGGAAGGAAGCAGATATAAAGAAATCCAGACCCTGGGCTGAGTGTGTTCCCTGAGTGCTCTTAAGGGAAATTGTACTTGGTGCAGAGAGCTGCATCTGGAAATACTGAGTGTATCCATTTGTATTTCTCCCTCTCCAGTGTGAGTGGTGCGAATTCAGGCTCCTTGATTACTGACCCAGTGTGGGGCATCACATCTGCAACTATGCCCTCTTCTCAAATCTACCAAGAAGAAGCCCTCAATACATTATCTAATGCAAAGAACACTTTTTCTATGGGGCCAGATAACATATTGGGCTGCCTACTGGTCAGTTTGAAACATAACATGTCAGACCACCTACAGATTATTTAGTATCAGTCTACAAACAGGCTTCATGCCAGATGGATGGAGGGCAACAATAGTCATGTCCCTGCAATAATATGGGGCATTAACACACCTGGGTAATTATAGACCATTAAGCTTGAACGGCCTCTTCTGTAAGGCTATGGAAAAGATCATTATGGAATTAATAAATAAGGATGCTGGTAACCTTCATACTCTCAGCCCAAGCCAATTCAGATTCATCAAGGGTAAATCATGCCTACTTAACCTGGCTGGGATCTTTGAGAAGCTTGCTGAAGCAATGGATATGAGCAAGTCAATACACAATACATATCTAGACCTCATAAAGGCACTGGACAGTATTCCACACTCAGATATCACAGATAAACTCTCCCAGCTAAATGTAAATTCCTATGCTACTCACTGGTGAGTGAATTGACTCACAAATATAATGCAGGAAATTCAGATTAATGGCTCTACATCCACCAAAAGACCTATCACTAGTGACCTATCTGAGCGTTCTGTCTTGGGCCCAGGGCCCATTGTAGTGTGCTACTATTAATTTAGAGTGTTTGAAATCAGTTTAATTTTGTTTACCAGAGCTGCACAGAGGTTAGCAACACACAATCAATCTCCTGTGTTATCTGAAGCATCCACTGCCTGTTACTGAAAAATAAGTATCAGTGTTACTTAATCTGTCTGCATGTCTTGCATTGTATTTTACTGTGTGCTGTTATTTTTTAAATGTATTTTACTGTATTTTTGTTGTTTCCTGCAATTTTACCCTAGCATAGATTTGGTACAGATTTACTGGACACATTATGTTTATACAGTTTCTGAGCACTAATTCAGCTTCCCCACCAAAAGAGGGCTCCCTCTATACCCTAGTGAGAGTAGAGTGTAGCTAAGGACCTATCTGAGTGGTGATTTCGGCCCAGGGCTTAGGCTAGTGTGCTTCTTGGTTGGTTAGAGTGTTTGAAATAAGTTTAATTTTATTGTTACTTGTTGCCCGCGTTACCTCGGGTTTGCATGGTGTGTATCACCTGCATAACCGTGCATTACCACGCAGTGGAGGATACCATTGGCAGTTATTAATGCAAGCTCTTAGACAGATAATTTTCCCTTAATCAACTGCTTGTGCTTCATTGGAGGTTTAAACAATCAGTTGAGCCTCTGAGGTTCTTCCACAAGTCTTATCCATTAAGCCCCTCAAAGTTTAGAACTTTGTCTTGTCTCTTCGCTATACCTGGTCCTTCTAGTCCTCTCCCTGTTACTGACCACAGTACTTCACCTAACATAATGAATGGACAATTTCCCACCAACATACCTCTCAACCTCATAGTGCAAGAAATCTGGACAAAGCCTGACAATATGGGGGGGGGGCAAAGGCCAGAAATAGGGACATATTTTAAATATTGCTCTTATAAACTTAGAAGGTTGCTAGAGTAACAGGATTTGTTTTAACATATATTTTATGAAGGATATGATGTCCGAAAATCAAATGTATGTCATTATTTAGTGATTTAAGTCCTCAGATCATCCCAGTGATTTGCCAGAAAACCATACATTTTATGAGGAACATACCAAAAATATGAGCCAAAAATCTGGACATTCTGCAAAAATCTGGACAGTTGAGAGGTATACCCAACAATTCTCAGCCAACCTGATTGACATGGGCATCGTGAGACAATGTAGCAATTGCTTCACGTACACTGACAACTCACTTCTCCTAATTCACAGAAATTCAATATGTGAGAGATGCAGCTATATTAAGAATCTAAAATCTAGGCTCTCTCAATCACAAATTAGTATATCAAATACTAAGCAGGTTGTCAGCTCACACACTTCACTTCCTGCACCATCCACAAGTACAACACCTAAAATTACATATGCAGAGGTTCTCAATAGAAGCGTACTTAAAGATCAGAGACCTCCCAAACATAAACAGACTTCACTTAATATAGTCTCAGCAAATCACTGTACACATACAAATGCATGCACCAGTGTCTCACCAAACATGCTTGTAAGTCAAAACACAAAATCAAATGATGTAGTCATAGGTGATGTTATTGTGAGACAATACATAGAAAATATGCTCTGACCATCATGAAAACCTTTTTAGTAAAAATCCACAAATTTTAATGGAGAAGTAAACAAATAAATAAAACAGTTAAGTGCTTTTGCAGTACTATAGTACTTCAGCTTCATCAGACCTTATATAACAAAAATCTATATTATAATTTATAAAAATATATAAATACAAAAGAACCAATAAAAACATAAAAAATGTGTGATTTGACATTAGGCACAAACATAAAAACATGAACATTCAATCACGATGATCCAATAATTAGCTGGTGAATGTAGACTGATTGTTAAAGAACCAATGAATGCAAAGGCAAAAAATACGCCCTGCTGAGCATAGTCTTACATTCAAATCACAGATCACCGTGAAATAGTCAGCATGTAGTCAATGAATGTACAAGAACAAGAATTTCATAGTCTTCTGTTGTCCAATAAAATTCATGCTCTCACAAGTATAACACTACAAACATGGAACAACATTGATTTGTGAATACATAACCAATGGGCCAAAAGACTAAAAACTAAAATGCATACTCAACAGTGCATGCTGACATAATCATTGGTGATAAAATAGCCAATAAAGAGAGAAAGTTAGAAATGCACCCTCTCAGTTAAAAAGCCAACAGATACAAAGGCTAAATATACACCCTAACGAGTATAGTCTTGCAGTCATATCACAGGTAGCCAGCAAATGATCAACGTATAGCCAATCAACATATAAGAAGTACTTGTAGTCCACAGTTGCCCAAAGGACAATAGGACAAAATGTACGTCCTTACAAGTATAATGCTACAATCATGTCTTAAAACAACATCAATTGGTTAGTACATAACCGATGGGCACAGAAACTGAAAAATTCATATTCAACAGTGCATATTGAGTCATTCATTGTGAAATAACCCCTAGATGGAGAAAGATGAGAACACACCTTCTCAAAGTAAACATATTTAATAGATTGTAATGCCAATGAAACCACTAATATAGAATCATGTGGTGATGGCCAATCAATAATAAGAATCAACACACGCTAACTCAACAAGCGCACATATCAACCACCACAAAAAATATATTTCTTATACAAAACAATACTACATTATAATTTGCATATCTTATCAAATAATAGATGATCTTCAATTATCAAATAGTCATTAAAAGAGACTGCACACCCTGTCAAGCATAGTGTGCACTTTTATTCCTCCTAATGTCATTCACATGTTCTGAAATCCTTTCTTTCAAACTACAGTTAATTTTTCCAATATAATAAACATTACAACAGGTGCAGCTCACATAGTAGATCAAATCTCTGCTTCTGCAGTCTGCATAAAAATTAAGATCTACAATATAACCTGTATCTGGATGTTTGAACTGTGTGCATGTCCAGATGTAACCATGTGCTTTACAAGAACAACAGAAAAACGTCCCGGCCCTTTCTGATTTAATATGAGTCAAATTTGCTTAATTCCTATAACATAATTGTCTCTTCAAGAATGTATTATTTCTAAAACTAAACTTAGGTGCCTCCCCAAGGACTTTCTTCAACTCAGGTTCAGCCATTAAAAGTGACCAGTTCTTCGTGATTATATCACAACTGATATTGATATCACTTGAATAGGTCAAACTATCCTATTCTCTCTTTTACTTGGACAACTATTATTAATGGTATGCTCAATTCTTTTAGAAAAATATGGCCTAACTTTCATAGTCCTTAATTTACGAACCTCCATGAGGATCTTTTCAGTATCTCTACCAGAATAACATCCCTCTATAAACTCGTCTCTTATTCTTTGAAAGACTTCTTCCAATTCAACATCATCTTATGTAACCTCATAGGTCTAAGAAACTGCCCTTTCAGCAGGTTGTTGGTAATGTGTCCTGGATGCATGCTTGTTTGATAAGAGTATTCTTCCTACAAAGCATCTTACATATCTTTGCATTAAACCATCTGAACAAATTTCTACTAATAGTCACATCCAAAAACTGTATGGCGGTATCTGAGACATTATAACTAAACCTCAAGAAACTAGTGGTGTGCTATAGAAAATCCACAAAACCATTGAAGATTTCTAGTGTTCCTGTCCATACCAGGAACACCCCCCCCCTGGATTCACGAATCCTCCGTGTAAGACTTAATAAGTCTTACTCGGAGGCTGCAGTTGAACGGTATGACATCAACATTCCATGAATATTCATGAGGGCACGCTGACTCAACCATAACTCTTACATGGACCGAGTATGAAAGCAGGGGGCGTGTCCGACTGCTGAGCAGTCTAAATGTCCACGCCCCTGCAAGTGTTTCAAAAGTAAAAAAAAGCACACACACAAGAGCGAGTCCGCTAAAATGTCCCTGCACCCAACACTACACTCCCTGATATTGTAAACCCCTATCATAGTTCTAAAATGCAAAATATTAAATATATTTTTTTAAATTCCCAAAATAGCTGCCCGTATTTGTGCGTGTGTGCCCATTGCTTAGCTGCAGTTAGCAATTCAGACATGGAAGAGCATAAGAAAGAATGTTTATGCAAATCACACCCAATAGCAATAGCATAATGGTAGAGCGTTCGCACAAAGAAGAGGCAGTCACGGTTCAAGTCTCACCACTTCCCTTCGTATTTATGTTTTAAATCAGTGTATTAAATAATACCTGACAAATATGTTTAAACATTACTAAAAAGCAGTGAAATGGCCAATGTATCAGTGAAGAAAATAAATATTTTAAAGGATCCTGATATAAAATTGCTTGCAGTTAAGCAACGCTTCACCCAGCGCAATAGAGCTGCCCGTAGTTTAACAGCACTTTACCCAGCACAATAGAGTTGCCAATAGTTCAATGGCACTTTACCTAGCGCAATGTGTTTGCACGGACATGCGCGCTGTGCCAACCAGGGCACCTTAGGGCACCAAGGAGCAACGTAGAGAAAAGTTGCTTAAATGCAGCTACACCCCCTAGCCTGTCTGTACAGTATGAAAATAAAATGAATGACAAGGTTCGAACCCAGGACTCTGTGTATCAGAATCAGGGTACAAAACCACTAAGCCATGACAACATAGTGGAAACATCCACTGTTAACATTCATATACTTACGAATGATAGTTTAACCATTATTAAGTAGGTCTGCAGTCAGCCGAGAATTTTACAAAATGGCCAGTCACAAAAAAGTGTGGGAAATGCGGCATATTTAAGCCCCACAGGCGGGAATACATGCTATAACTGATTGTAGCTCACATCTGCAGTTAGAATGTCTGGTGTCGGAGAGGGAACACACTTCCGAGTGCAACGTTGGGGCATCGAGGAGTCCAAATACATGGTTTGGCTCCTTGTCCACTGTCATGAGTCAAGACTCCTGCAGGGCCAGTTCCAAGGGATGGAGTACAAGGCAGAGGCTTGGAACCGGTTAGCTCGTGACCTCACCAGTGCCACAGGCGTTCCTCGGACTGGTGAGCACGTCCGTCACCACCATGCAGACCTGAAGAGATGAAAGCAGGACTGCCTGAACCAGTGGATACAGGAGGCCCGTGGGATGTAGGATGCCCCACAACTGAGTATGTAGCCATGGAATGCAGTATGTAAGAATTGATAATGGAGTATGTATAATGGATAAGTATGTCTCAATATCCCTTCATTTACTTTACAGCTGCAGGTGACCGTGCTATGAATCAGCAAGCCTATGCTGATAGGCTGCTAAGGCTGCACCACCAGGCAGGTTAGTGATTATTCTGCATGTATTGTTATATAAAATATGGGAGAGAGCATGAAAGAAAGTGTTGTAGTCCAATAATACAGCCATAAAATTGCCTGAATAAGTCCTCTGCATGTACTGTCAAATAAAAACATCAGAGAGGCAGAAAAAGAGTGTAGTAACCCATTAAGAAAGGTAACATATGTCTGGAATAATATCTCTGCAGGCACTGTCATATAAAATAAGTGAGTGAGCCTGAAAAAAGAGTGTGTTAACCTATTAATAAAGGTATAGCATGTCTTGAACATGTCTGTCATATACACCATTAAAACAAATAAAGGAGTGAGCCTGTAGAAAAGTATGTAATGTCATTAATAAAGGTCTAAAACCCAGAGTGTGTCTGTGTCACAGAGTCTGAAATGTTGTTGTACCCTTGCATTATACAAACAGTACTGTTTGAAAAGGTACCAGCAACCCAGAGTTGTGTAGTCCCATATAAAGTGGGTGATGGAAGTGCTAGTAGCTGTGAAACATATACAGTCCTCAACAGTCAGTTACTGGCTGGCATGCATAAGTAAATCTGGCACATGAGTAGCATGCTAATATGTTCCCCAGAAAAGTGAGTGTGCTTCAATAAATGCAGGGTTCTGTACAAATTGAAGTGAAAATGTCATGTGAAAACATCCAGATATGTAGATAAAGAAATATAAATGCAACCATGAAATATATAGCAGTAACATCTGCATCTTGGACAGTTAGAATGTCAGATATATGTCAAGAATATATTGAACTAGCCAAACCCACTACACAACCTAATGCATGGTGGCAAGTGTAATAATACATGTAGGGAATATACACCTGCAGTCACTAGGAATGCAGTGTAGAGTAAAAGGGTTTATAAGATGTTAACGGAGGTTTTTTCTACACCCTACTGTTTCTGCATAAACCATGCAATTCCACACCTCACTGGGTATGTGTAATCTTAAATATTTGTTGGGACATATGTCCTATTGTTTTATAAATATTTGCATTCATGTTGATGCATGTGCTCTGTTCAAACACCACATTCATGGTGGCCTGTTGCTACCAAACATCCCTGCATGCTGTTGGAATATCCACTGTTGTTCAATATATGCATGTGTTATGCTTGCTGTTCAACTGTTGGAACCTGGGTGTGTTGGGTTAATGTGAATATTACTGCATACTGTTACAACCAATCTGGAATGCTGTTGTTTATGTTGTAATTAAACACACTTAATCACAGAACGTATGGAAGGCCGGTCCCAGCGGACCCACCTGTCCCTCCTCAGTTGGTGGGTGCACCTGGCACCAGCAGCTCCGGTGCCCAGCCCGGGCTCCCCTCCTCCATTGGTCCTATGCCACCTTTGGATGGAAGCGCTGCAGGGGATTGGGCTCGTCCCCCCCGTGCAAGCGTGGGCAGAGAAGGGCCACCTGTCACCCTTCGAAGGGTCCGGGCTGTGGTGCGTAGGGAGATCCAGCGTTCAGTCGCTGATCCCCTATGCCAGCTCGAGGCAAGAGTGGCGCGTCTCACGGGTGAGCCTGCCCATCCTATGCAGCCCCCAGCACAGTCACCCTCGGGTCTGTGAAGGTGCAGTGGTGACTGCCCATGGGTGGGTATCTCAGTTCCACTGTTACCATCTGTGGGCTCATGGGCTTGCGATTTCCAAACATCCGTCCCCGTCAATTGTGTTCACCCACCCCATGTGTCATTCACCACCCCTGTATGCATCTTGTTTGTCTTGTCTGTTTACCTCCCCAACCTACCTCCCCAAATATACCTACTTCCCCTACCTCACTTTCCACTCTCACCTGAAAAAAAAAATAAGGCAATTTGTACCCACAAAAAAAGTACGCCCCATACATAGCTGCCCATTTCACACACATGTCCGCTGGACATGTAAACTGATAATTATAATTGGCAGTACAACATACTTTGTTGTCCTCACCCCTCTCCCAGGGGTGGAAGGTTTCAAATTTCATTCCAAATTTATTGCATATGCACAGCTGTTGCTGGTAAAGAAATGGGCAGCTATGGACCTTCCCTACACCCGACCTGCACATCCCAAGCTTGTTTTCCTACTGTCTTTCCCTCTTTGTGCCCCCTTTTTCACCACTTTCCTATCTCCCCATTTTCTTTTCTTTCAAAGAAATTAGCACGGGGGTTAGTGGGAGTAAGCACTTTTAAGAAGTAGTTAGCGGGTTTGAGCGAGTGTGCGCATGTGTGCGCTTAGCTAAGCATCGCTAAGCATCGTGAAAACCCACGCAAACCCGCTTACAACTGCTTAAAAGTGCCTTAGTCACTCTATGTCAGGGCCCTTGTTCTGCTCAGCAGCAAAATAACACACCTCTGTCAGTCTCGAACCCAGACCTTGGACACACTAGACTACATGAAGTAGCACTAAGGCACAGCAGATATGCAATAACTTGGTGCTGAAATAAATATATCATGCATTACAATGAGGGAATGTAAAGGGAAAATAGGAATGCCACAACACAAATCTTGTTCTGTGGGTCTTTACCAGCAGTTGTTGTGAAATTGCATGACATGACTGTGAAAGAGAACCAGCCATTCTAGCAGGGAATAATGTTACAGTAGCACCTTACAAACCTCACACAGTATCAGGCCAGGATAAACACTGGCATAGTTAAATAGGGCAGAGGCCAGACTTCCAAACTGTGACTGCTTTACAGGGATGTCCCTAATTCGTAAACAAATGTTAGCTGTGCCCCTCTGTCACCCTTCGAAGGGTCCGGGCTGTGGTGTGTAGGGAGATCCAGCATTCAGTCGCTGATCCCCTATGCCAGCTTGAATCACTCTGATAAGTACTAACATTAGGCAGAAAAGTGGGGAATCACACTTAATGAATAATGTCAATAAGTTAGAGTAGACACTGCTTGCATGTCAGAAAAGGTGTAGTAATATATATGCTCCGATTCCCTCGAAGTCTGAACTGAAATATGTCTGTGATATATTACAGGTGTATCTCACTTATATGCACTTTTCCCTGAGGCTGTTCAAATATATACCTGAGAGTATCTGAGGCCTGGCAGAGGCAGAAACACATAGGCATATCAGAATTTCTGCTGTTACACACTCTGAAAATAGCTTTGGAAGGAGTTCCACAAGCATGCCCTTATGTAGGAGTACAACACAGAAATATCAAAGGATGTAGTCATGTACTGCTAGCAACCAACTGTGACAATGCCATTGTTCCAGTGCTGAAAAACTGGTGTGGTGCACAGACAAAGAATAATACACTAACCTCTGGCTACCATCTGGATATGTCCATAGGTGGGAGCTACACAGACAGACTATTTGCCTTGATAGACTAACAGGTACACAGCATCCCTGTATGTTCAGCAAGATAAACATCACATGATAATAAATAATGCTCTCTGCAGTTCTGCACCCCTACCCAAACGTACTATATACCTGTGTATTCAGGCAAAACCAAGGGTGCAGGTAGGTATACTCAGTACTGTAATATGTCCAGTTGTCTTGAGCAGCCTGTGCTAATGTCAACACAAACAAACCACAAACTGTTCAGAAGTGAGTAACTTCATAATTACAGTATAGCAGTTCACAAACAGTGCATGTGCCATAGGAATACATTGCAATAACTACTTTTGTATGGCAGTTAATTGTCTAATTCAGAAAGAAAGTACATACTCCCATGTATCCTGTGTTAGCATTTGGAGGGGTGAGTAAAAGTATACATTGAGAAGTGTGTACTGGAAGCAGCAACATTAAGGTTTGAGTACAACATGCATATCACTGGCTACAACCCTAGCTTCAGATATGAGACATATACTAACCTTCTGACTGACACAACGGTGTCCAGAGCAAACAAGCATGGGCCCCACCTTGGAAAGCTGAAAGGGCTACACCTACCTAACCTAGCATGTTATAGCCGTGGGCTGCAATCACAGTGAGTACTGCAATTACCACACAGCAGGCTGCATGCAATTACTAAATGGTGGGCAACAATTGGTGCAGAGGCTGTCACATGCACATGTGCAGATACCTAGAAAAGCAGGCTGCACCTGCTGTCCACACATGCAATAATATCATTGCAGGAACAGGGAGATAGAGAGCGAGAACGAGAGAGTGACAGAGATAGAGACAGAGACACAGACAAAAGAGACAGAAACAGAAACAGACAGAGAAAACCCAAAAAAATAAAACAAAACAAAAAAAAAAAAAAACAGTAACAACAGACGGAGCAGAGAAATACAAAGATAAGGTATGTAACACATATGTATTTGCCGGCATGTAGTAGATGTTCTTGAAGAGTACTCTACATACTGTGAATCATCCATATGTGGCAGCAGTACGTATCTATATGTATCTGCACATGTGCATAGGGCAAGGGACATACTGCAACTGTTAGTGAAGCGTGGACATATGTAAATTGTTGAAGGTTGTTATGTGCATATATCTATGTAGGTTGTAGTGTGTGGCATAGAAAACAGCATGCAGTGTTGGTATATGTCATGTGGTGGTTAAACGCTGTTGGACTGATTTGTCAGATCTGCTGTGTTACAGCCAGTGAGGCCTGCTAAAGCTACATGGGCTGAGGACACTAAAATGCATTCTGTACAACACTGTGCAATATTATTACATAACTGTATATCTCACAACTGTCGCATGATTGATATCCCCACCATGAAAGGTGGACTGTACATGTGCCTATATGTACATCTATATGTACAGCAATGGATGTTTACATGTATGTGTATATATATATATATATATATATATATATATATATATATATATGTGTGTGTGTACCGCAACAGGGGCGTGGTGACCAAGGCATGGACTGAAGACCACTGTCGATACTGCAGTGCCATACCTCCTTTCCAAAACACTGTACCCATTAACTACCACATAGGTGGAAATCTACCTAACACTGATAAGGGAACATGGGACACAGGTGGACAGTAGCCTCCCCTTTGATAATCACAGTGCCACACTAGTCTTGTAATCTGTCTATGTGGTACGTGGCATCACAAAAGGTGTGTCATCTAGGGAAATATAGGTCAGTGTTCCCCTCTACTCATCACAATGCCCCGTGTGGTATGTACCTCACATGACAACTACAGCAATTGGAAAGGCCACAGACATACCTCACAAAGAGTAATACTGGCCTCAAACAGATGCCCTATGCAGACTGACTCACAAAATCACAGCTAGACTGTGTTGCATACCGCCCACACAGAGGTGACCTCTGCTGGACATACAGAGGTATGTCACACCCATAGCTGTTGGACAACCACCATGTCAACATATCACAGTCCCTCCGGGCTACATGCACTAGGGCCCTAAACCTCATAAGCTCACTAAACAGCACATGCTGGAGGGATAGATTCCTATCTCAGAGATATGCCATACTCTGGAATAAACCACCTATCAATAGCAAACAAGGCTCCTCATTAGCAGTTGTCATAAATACCCCTGATGATTGTTTGGGAGATAGGTAATACACCCTGGGAATCACCTTTGTGGTTCTGGTTGATAGGGGCAAGTGAAATCAAATTACATGTGTGTCAAAGGCCAAGGTAGCATATGGCTAGGCTGCTCTAGGCCCTAGGGCCAATAGCATATTACTTACCTATGACATGATGCACCCACACATGTACTCAATGCAATACCTGCTATGTAAGATTGAATGAGTGTGACAGTGAATGTGTGCAAGGTCTGTAAAGGTGTGATAGCTTAGTGTGAATTTGTTTCTGACATGGTAGTTTGTGTCCTAGCTGTGAGGCCAGCAAAAGATGTGTATGTTATTGCTAGGCAGACATAGTAGTATGGCATACGTTGTGACGTAATTCCTTGTTGACGACTGTGGTGTCCCACTGTAGGCTAAATCAATACATGTATGCTTAGTGAGTGGTACTGCTGGTGAATCCAACTCCCACATGAACTGTAGTGCTACCTGAAGCGGCAGGCCTAAACAGCACAGAATGGTGTATGTTCACATTGCTTGGAAATACTGTCTTATGTGTTTCCTGTAGTCTGCACAGATTACATACCTCAGGCATAAGGTTTTGTAAGTAGTGGCACACAGTACTGTATAGTACACAGGTAAAGCTCATCTGGGTTGGCATACATTGGTGTGTTGTATGTTTGTCTGATGTGTGTGTAATTATGCCTGTACCATGCCTGCACTCATATGAGTGTTACAGGGTATAAGTGTGTATCTAGCAACATGTATACTCTGTTACAGCAGTATGCCAACTATATTAACAACTGTGCACATATGTTAGGCAGGGGTATGGCATCAACAACTAGGGTGGTTTACTGGTAATACTGTAACTGTACTTTACATTCATTGCAATGGATGACATCTTTCTTCATGCATTAGCTTGATATATACCCTTGTGGCGAGGTTGTGCATTGTGTCACAAACAGTGTGCCGGGTACTGGTGTATAGTGGTTTGATATATAGAGTGTGCCAGGCACTGTCAGTCAGTTGTGGCCTGAGCACCAATATGTGGTATTGAACGTGTGTATCCTCTGACAGACAAACAGATGCTATATATGGCAGTTAAGTGATATCTGTAGTTAAGGGTGTAAAGTGTGCCACAGGACTTGCTCACACATATTGTTCATTTCTCTTTCAGGGCGATGGCCCACCAACGTAATCCCTGTTACACAACAGCAGAGGAACAGGAAATCTACCACAGCCTGGTGCAGCACTACTCCCTGCTGTTTTCCAGAAGCAGCCAGCACCAGTATGAGTGGACTGACTGTGGCAAGATCTTGTTCGTCGGGTAAATGACATAGGCATGCATAACTGGACATATGAGCAGGTATGCCATCACTGCAGTGATTTAATTAGACATGTCCGGCGGTGTGCATCTGATATCCATAGACAACAGCTTGCCACAGGTGGCGGGGTGGCCATTCACCCCCCCCCCTCACCAGAGTGGAGGAGCTGCTCCTAAGCATGGTGGCTCCTGGCCAACAACAGCAACTGCAACAGACATGTGTTGTCATGGAGGCTGGAGCCACCCAGCATGTTGACATGGAGCGTGAAGGTAACATGCCCTATCTGTAGACTACTGTTACCTGTATTGTTAGATGATGCATATGTGAGATGTGTACTGTGTGTTTAGCAGTTGTGCTGCCTAGTGTTGTGCAATACTGATATTTGGAATATTATCAGCACACCTGTGACTGTCGACTGTTGTTCTACTGTAGATTAGCAAACCCACAGTAGCAATGCCAAAGTTGTGGCCACTGACAAACTGTCTCATATTCTTGTAGGTCCCTCTGGTGTGACAGCAGGGCAGACAATCCATGCTGGGGAGTGTGTTATAACTTTAATATTGGTAATGAAATGTGCATGTCATAGGTGAGGTGTAGGCTATGTACACGTAACACACCTACGCATAATGCATGCTGTGCATGTTTGCTGTAAGACGTTGCACATCTTAGTAATGTCAGTAGCTGCCTCAATCACATGAAATACACAGAGCATCAGCCACACTTGTGGCAACACCGTACTGCACATTGGATAGGCATAGTTGATACAGATGTACACAACATAACACGTTTGTCATACGCAGTACACCTCAACATACTACACATGGCATAACCACACACCCACTGTAAGGTCACACTTCAGTATCCCACATGTCATCCACGCAGCACACATGATATATCTGAGGGGTAGAGGCCTATCATGGGCTGTGCATCACTCTTCAACACATAACACAGTCATGTTAGGCAATGCTCCCTATTGGGCACCTCACACACCCATGTACAAAGTGGCTGTGTAATTGTGAACATAGCCACGGCACTGCAGTTCAGGTACAGCATGCTAGGCAGTGGTCTGTCACACATTAGTAGCCTTGAGTGACCACATGATGCATGATGATGATGGCTCATGGTACTACAACCCAACCAGTTACAGTGACCACAGTACTACACATAGCAGTCATTGCTTTGCACCTATACACAATATGCATAGCATGTTGTGTGTGTGAAAACATATGCAACTATACACAATATGTATAGCAGTCGCCATCTGTACAAAGTGACACATATATATCCTGGGATGCTATTGGGTGTATAGGTCACATGACACACATTGGGTATGTGTGTTTTTTAATGTTGCAGTCATGTAGCATGCCATGTCATGGCTGGCACTGACATATCTGCAATATGTCCCACACTCACCATAACCACTGTACAATGCCCATGTCGAGCATTGGTATTCCATCATGTATGCATGCACAACTCATCCCGTGTGTGTATGTAGCATGCATGTGCTACACCTGTGCCCACAATTATCTGCTACAGACACAGACACTGCAATCAGACATGGAAATCTATGTGACGCACAGATAACACATGTAGCCATGATATGTATACCTGTGAGTGATGGTGCACAGAACATTGCAGAGCTTATAATACTTGCACAGCAATGTTGTGTCCTTGTACACATTGTGTTCCAGGGTGTAGCCAATCACTGAACAACTACACACATGCATCAAAGCCATGTATACTGTTATTAACTAGGGCTGTCTACACTCGCACTGCATGGTCTTAAGCAACACATATTCTGCATGCTGACACATGTGAGGAGACTGTTTGCCTTGTGATACTGTCACCCACCTTCAACCACTATTGAGTATGTTTTGGATTGCTGGTGTGTGTGTGTATCTGCTGTAGTGAGGAGTGTATTTGTGTGCATGTGTGCATGTGTGCATGTATGTATGTGTTCATGTGTGCATGTCTGAATGTGTGCATGTGTGCATGTGTGCATGTGTTCATGTGCTCATGTGTACATGTGTACATATGCTCATGTGTGCATGTGTGCATGTGTGATAACATCATGTACAGATTGTAAAGTGTGTTTCCTGTCTTCCTCTCACAGGTGCTGAGGTTGCATTGGCTGAATGCAGCAGGGAACCTGAAGTCACTGCCACAAATAGTGGAGATGATGATACATGTATTGTGGCACAGGCAAGTTTGACAGGGTCTGTCGTTGGTCTGCCAATAGACAGTACACAGCTTTCCACCCCATCTATGCGCACACTCATACTGCCAATACATCCCTCATCACAACTGGCCTTAGCTGAGGGACAGCATACAGTTGGCATTGACCAGGATAGTGTGGTATCCATGACACATGCATCCCCCTCACAGCAGCCATACCCAGATTCCTGGAATGGTACCACATAGGCGGATGTCCAGGGGTTCTCGTGGGAGCACCGCTGGTCGTAATGCCCCTAGCAGACGTGCCCCCACAGGTCTTACAACCTCAGGTATGTTCTGGGCTGTAATGCAGGCACAGGCACATATGGAAAGGGCTCATAACACCAATATCAATGACAGTATCAGTAACCTTGCCGGTGCCATCCGTAATTACACTGAGGTCATTAATAGATGTTGGTGGGAGACATTATATGCCCTCCACAATGTGTTTTCCATGAGCCAGGACCGTGCGGGATAGTTGAGACGTCGACGCGGACGTATGCCAGCAACATCAATGGCTGGCAGTCATCGCGGATGATACACGGATCACATTAACTCCCGTAGTGGCAGCACCAGCCCCAGCAATGCTGGGGCTAGCCTGTCGATTGACCGTCCTAGTAGACCATGTGCACGTGGCTCTGGCCAGTCCCAGCAGGAACATGGGTTCAGTCAACATACTTCTGCCTCTGATGATAGTACCCAGTCAGGCTTGGTACACGATACTGTCCATAGCACCCCTGCCAGGCACAGGTACCGTGTCCGTGCCCAGAGACAATGATCTGTACAGACTGGCAGGTACAGTCTGTGGATGTCCCACAACCTCCCATATATGGCAGCCACATGGTGGAGCTGTGTGCATGCAGACACACACACATAAACCAAACACCTAGGGCTCACACATAGACACACACACATTACATCAACATTGGCCCATGCTGTACTGTTGTCCCTCACACACACACACACACACACACACACACACACACACACACACACACACACACACACACACGCGCACACACACACACACACACACACACACACACATACATCACATACATGTCGATTGGATGGGTCAATGTTGGGCTCTGGCAAACCAACAACACACCCTGTGCATATAATGAAACCTGTGCCACCTCCTGTCATCTGTAACATTGATGCAGGAACAGGCTAACATGGTACTGATTCACAGGGTGACATTATAGCAGTGTAGCAATGTTAGCATGTTGTCAACAGGAAAGTGTAATGATATCTTTGTAGGTATATCTGAGCAGGCATGATGCATCAAAGCTATGATTGTCAATGCAGTATTGTTTACACCAGTGTTAAGTCTGAGTATGTATTGTCCACCCATGTGCCACTTGGCTGAAGTGTATAGTGTTGCCAGCATGTGTTAGTGAGTGGACAGTACGTGTGTGATGTGTGCAGTACAGATTAGCAGGTGTACATTTGTGAACATGGTGGGGGTACACTGTCTGCATATACGTGCATAGTGGACACATGGGACATGTGACATACCCTGTATTACACAGTGTTAACATCTCATAGTATCTCTCGGTGGCCAGTATGCATTCTACTACAGATATGTTCTAACATGGGTACACATGTGTGTATGACATGGTTTGACACTATGCTGTGGGTGATACTGTTACTATCTGTCAATGTTTTGCATTCTGGTAGTATACACAACCTCAGCAGCCTGACTATAACCAATCATTAGATGATGTTTTGACAACTGACACACAGATGTAGGGAACTCAGTAACAGTTGGATCCTTCCGGTACTATACTATAACAGTAACCAGTGGTATTGACCTCCACCCGTTCCTGGGACCACACCTGTTTGGCATATAGCCCTCTTAGGTGCATGCAAACACACTAGGGATATGTCCATCCACATCTGGAAATGCAATCATTGGCCTACAATGCATTCTCTGGATGGGACACATATCCTACACAAGGGTATCATACACACAATTACCTGTTGTCCAACACATGCTGTATAGCAATAAGCCAACTATAGCATAGTCATCCACATTTACTATACATACTATCCCGACAGTACCACATAGGTGGTAACCCCCAACATGTATGTCGGGTACCAATGTGTACATACAGCTAAGTGTTATGTCATCTGTCCATTGGTATCCACATATCCAAAGGTATTATGAAGTCCCTCAGTGTATCACATAAGAAATTAGAGGCCTGTATGCATATCCACAAGGCTGTTGTACACCTATAATGACTGTCCATTATTGCCAGACTTTCTTGTGTATGAACATGTCTGACATATACCATAGGCATGTACCTTCACTCACACTAGTCTATAGAAACTGTCATGGGTGTGTGTGACACAGATGACCTTGGCCGCAGATCACTACAGTGGCCGGCCTTGTCACATACATACATATGTGACCTACGATCTGAGAAGCAGCGGCACAATCTGTCAAAGGTAACAAACGTATTCATGTAGTATGCAGGCTTCACACCTATATACTAATTGAGGTCATATGTACATATATTTATTTGCCACACAGATACCTGATGTATGCAGTGCACATACTGTTTTAATCCTGATATGTCATACCATAGTAAAAGCAAAATCCACACCGCATTGACCAACAGTGTCACAAACACTCAGCAACTGCAGGATTCAAACCACTACCTAACTATGTTATGACACTAGAAACATACACATTAACACGACACGCTATATGCTTTACTGAGGTTTTCATTTCCACTGATATATTTGTAGGATGTTGACATCATCAGACTTGCCAAAGAGGAATAAACCTCTTTTAAGGTGTTTTCCCAGTCTCCAAAAAGGGCACTCCTCTCAAAGGAAATCACACACACACAGCAATTGCAGAATTCAGACCCCTACCTAACTATGATACTAGAGAGATATGCATTAACACAACACGCTATATGCTTTACTGGGTGGTTTATTTTCTCCTGCTATATTTGTAGGATGCTGACATCATCAGACTGGACATGGTAATGTGTGTGCACTTTGTTTTATGCAATCCCAGGAATGAACCATGTGGGTCAGGAGGTGTTAACAGCTTGAACAGGACTCCACAATTCTTAGCTTGTGTGATCTATCTGTGGACAAATTGCCATTCCTTCATATGACAATACATATTTATGCACAGATTGTTGATTTTGTGGATACGACATGTGTCTGGGATGTTGATAAAGGGCTATTCAAAGTCTATGTGGGATGTGTGTAGCTCCTTTCAGTGATGTATGTCCTGGGTGGCTGCCTTGCAAACAGTCTAGCACATTTGGGAACCATGATCTGCCCATGAACATACCACAGTTGGTAGGGTTGTGTGTTTGTCGGCTTCCAATAGCTCTGTTTATGACTTCAATCATGATGGACTCCATGGCCTTGCAGATCAGACTTCATAGGCTTATTGGACTATAGTTCCCATGGTCTGTTGTGCACCAACACTTGTGGGGTGTGCCATATGTTACTGTAACACATTCAACAGTTTCAGATCCTGTAGAGAGGGTGAGGCTCAACAGACTGTTCAGGTGCCGGGTCTGTTTGTTCTGTAGTTCACTTAGGACACATATAGGGAAACAATGTAATCCAATTGATGCCATGTTTTCAGCTTTGGGGGGAACTGTTTACCCATTCTACATGTGATATCTCCTGGTATGATGATAGGACCCTTTGTCAGTGGGAGGTGGGTATGTATATATGGGCCTGTCTGACAGGATGTCGGCATTGTCAGTCAGGTACAGTTGTCCCTGACTCAGGACATATATGAGTGTACATTGCTATTTATGACATAGCTGAAGGAGGTGTCATGATTCAGTCTGGACTCCTTCGCAGATAATCTTTCCAAAACACCAACAAACCTGAGCACTAAACCCCTGTTACACACTTTTACATACTTAACACCTTACTGATCCTTTGTGATCAGTCAACAGAGTATGTCATCATAATATCCTGGCATGTCCAAAGATCTGTTTCGTGTACTCTCCAGTCCAGCTGGTGAATATTGGAATTTTGACGCAATGGTACAACTGCCTTATGTACACAGACAACCCTCTCCTCCCAACAAACTCAGATATATGTGAGAGATGCAACTATATAGACAAACAGGAGGCTGAGCTCTCTCGACCCATGACTGGCACAGCCTATCAGGTGGTGAAGGTAACCACACACACCACAAATCCAGTCTCACATAGACCTATAGCGACAGCAATCAAAATACATTACCACACAAAAACATACTCGAAGGCTCTAAATAAACTCTGCCCAAGCAGCAGAGACCTCCAAAGCAGACACCCAAATAACTGCTACCCCACAACAATACCCAGATATCACATAGTTCACAAAGTCAGTGTGCCACACAGTCACTGCCCTTAGGGCTAAACAACACACCTAATACACTTGTAATAGGTGACACTTATTGTCAGACACACTGACGTCCCACTCACCAGGCTGAACAAGGAGAAGGTCACTTTGAGCTGTCTGTTGGGTGCCAGGATCCGCCACATAACACATGCACTCAGGCCACTCCAAAGCAAGTACAAAAATGGCTCCATCATTGTCCATGCTGGTGTGAATAACCTCAGACGTTCCTCCCTGGACTACATGACAAGAGACATAGAGGAGCTCTCTGATCATGTAGCCCAGGCCAGTATGACCCTGACCTTGTGTAGCATCTTACCCTCTCCAAGAATGATGTCACAGTATACAGACAAATTGATCACTTTTAACAGTTGGCTAACATATTGGTGTCATTCAAAGGGGATCCAGTGTCTGTCAGCCTGGGATGATATGCTCGACATGTCATGTAGCTTTGCTATGGACGGCTTGCACCTGCCATTCCTGGACTTTTGAATACTGGCTAAGGCTCTTCCCATCCCCATAGTGCCTTTTTTAAGAGAGGCTCAAAAGACAAACCCACCTCCATAGACGTTACAAGGTAAAAGAAACTAAGGGTAATGCTGCTCAACGCCAGATGCATAACCCTCAAAATGCACACACTCAGGACTCTCCTCAGTATGGAGAATGTCAATATCTGTGCAGTAGCAGACACCTGGTTCAGGCTCCCGAAAGCACACCAGCACTACCAGGTTATACTTCATACCATGCTTTTTGGCCACAAGACTTGGACCAGCAAACAAAAATAGGGGGAGTATCCATATACATCACAGATACACACACCTCCAGGTTAGTAACACTGCACGAAGCATCGGAGACCATACATGTGCAACTAACAGTGGGCGAAACTGCCTTTCAGTTTGTAGGCTGCTACAGACCACCCTCCCAAACTCAGGAATCCCACTCTGCTTTTCTGGGAACACTGGAGAATATGAAGGTCTCCCGAAACACCATTATATTGGGTGACTTCAACTACCCAAACATTGACTGGGAATACTACTCAAGCCCCAACACCCTCGTCCAACAGTTGCTAGAATTTATAAACTCAAATGCTATGGCACAACTGGTCACCACACCCACAAGAGGGGAAAACATATTGGACCTGATCATTACCAACATGGGGACTCTATGTTCCACACCAGAGGTATACTCCTCATTGGTAAGGTCAGACCATACATTTATCTCACTGGACATCCATATCCCATCCCCACCCCCATCCTAGGTAATCTCGGTGAAGAACTTCTCAAAAGCAAATGTCATACTTCTCCATACCAGGGTGGTATCCTTCAAAGACTCTGGGACAGTGGTAAATACGGCTCAGACCGCTGAATCCTTTACAAACGCATTATATGGATACCTACTGGAATGCATGGATTGTGCTATCCCAAATAACAACAAGACTCACTCTTCCAAAGGCAGGAGACCTGTCTGGTGAACCCCGGCCATTAATAAGCTATACAACGAAAGGAGGAGGCTACTACATGATAGAGCACAATCCCAAAATGGGAAGGCATCTCTGATCAGTACTAGCAAAAAGCTACGATCACTCATGAATTCATCTAAGGTCTGCTTCTAATGGAAAATTGCACCAGACACTATGGACAATCACAAGGCCTTCTTTAGTTATGTCAGGAACCTGGGTGGAAACACCCAGATATGCTGTGAGTTACTGCATACTGACAAAACATACACTGAACCCACAGACATTGCCAACATCCTGGCAAACAGATTCAGTGCAAATGTCTCCCCCCCATCCCCCCTAAAGAGCAAATGTCCATCCCAACAGAGAGTAGTCTCCCTGACATCACAGATGAACAGGTGAGTGCTGCCCTCTCAAAAGCAGACAACACAGCATCAGTGGGACCGGACAGTGTCCCAGCCTGCGTCTTACATGAGCTTCATGACAAACATAACCCTCACATTAAGTCACTGTTCAGTATCAGAGTTACTACAGGATATTTACCCAAGGAATGGCGTACAGCAACAGTGGTCCCACTCCACAGAGGTGGTGGCACAATGGACCCCGGACAATATCACGCTATAAGCCTAACTAGCCTGGTCTGCAAAGCTATGGAGCGTATCATCATGGAACTCATACACATAGACAACAGGAACCTACAGACAGTGGATCCTACACAATTCGGCTTTGTTTTGGGCAGATCTTGCCTCTTGAACCTGTTCGACTTCTTTAAACAGTTACCAGGTCCATAGACATAGGGAAGATTGTCCACACAGCTTACCTGGACCTCGCAAAACCCTTCAACACAATACCCGACTCGGGCATTATACATAAGCTCACCAGCTTCGATATCTACACATATGTCACAAGATGGATTGCTAACTGGATCAGGGATAGCACCCACATGGTCAGTATTGCAGGTGCCATGTCTGACTATACACCAGTTATACATGGCATCCCACAAGGCTCAGTCCTGGGACCTCTCTTGTTCAGTATATATTTCTCTGATATACAGGCTAACACAGGAGGAATATGGCTGACCACGTTCGCAGATGACTGCAAACTGGGTGCCATAATCAACTCTCCAGCTGGTACAAGCATCCTCAAAAAGGGTCTCACAGAGATGGATGACTGGTGCCAGAGCCATGGCCTACAGCTAAATGCCATTAGATGCATAGTCATCCCCTTTGGGAATAACAACGTGCCCACACATTACCACATAGGTGGTAATCCATTATGTACGGTAGGAGTTATTAGGGATTTGGGGACACGAGTAGTTAGTACTCTCGCCTTTGACAATCACGTTGCCAAAGTGGTTAGACAGACCTTCTATATAGCCCACCTTATCCCATAAGGTTTCACACCTAGATCAAGTGAGGTCATTGTGCCCCTATACTCATCAAGCCCATGCTTGGATACAATGCCCCATTTGGGATGTACTTACCCGACACCTGCAGCAACTGTAATGGCCACGAAAGTACCTCACCAAGTAGATCTAGGGACTCACAGATGCCCTACGCAGTTCGGCTAAGGTAACTCCAGCTCTACTCAGTCACTTACCGCCTACTCGGATGCGATCTGTGCCTGTTGTTTAAAGCCATGTCCAACCCAGAATTAATGGACATGCTCCACCTCAGGATATCCAAATCCCTTAGAGCTACACGCTCCAGGGACGTAAACCTCAGCACAGATATTAATGGGACATGCTGGAGGGATAGATTCTTATCCCAGAGGCTTCACTCACTCTGGAATGAGATCCCAGTCCCACATAGGCAGAGCCCCCCACTGACCACCTACAGGAGACATCTTGACAAGTGGATGGGTGATTGTATGTTTACCCCTGGGATATCTTCTGGGTCCCTGCTAGACAGAGGCACAATAGACTAAACATAAATGGGCTATCTTGTGTGACCTACTATTCACAGGCACAGTCTACTAATGTAATAGGGTTGTGAAAGCCAAACACACTCTGGCTAGGCTTATACATGCCCTAGGGCAGATAGCCTAGTATCAGCCTGTGAACCTATGATAATGTTCGGGATGCACATTGTTTATTGATGATACTGATTGCAGCTTTTTTATCTTCTTTGCTTTCCCACTTTCTAGAACAACCTAAGTATCTGCTGTACATATTTGATTATGACAGGGTTCCACTATATTATATATTTGTCTGTTGTCATATAACTGTGTGCACAAGGCAGATTGCTGAATAGTGAGAGGTTCCTGGGTTAACACATGCAACTGCCGGATATGTGTGGCCCACTGCTGTACTCAGACATGGCCTAAGTATGTGAGCATGCCCAGTTCGGCCTTTCAGTGTTTTGTTGCCTGACATTTTTAGATTCATAGATTCATAGATTAGTACTAGGCTAACTGCCCTTTTGGGCCATTTTCAGCCTAGCCAGTTACCCCATGTGGTAATCCAACCCTGCACCTTGTGTTTGTAAGGCAAGCACCTTAACTGTTATGCCAACATCCCACCCAGCACATTTGTCTCATTTATTCAAGTGCGTGAGCATGCCCAGTGTGACCTTTCAGTATGTTGCTGTCTGAGGCCCACTACATTTGTTGATGTGTGTGAACATGACCAATATTAACATTTATACTATATGTGTGTTGAAAATCAGGTTCTATTCTTACTGCAGGGCTCACCTTTGTGTCATAACTTGACAGGGATTATGCTGTGCCTGCAGGGTTTCCATGAGATACTTTGCATAGACTTATCAACATTTCTTCATACAGGCTGAAATACTGTCATGGTTTAATGGTTCAGTACTGTGACTATAGTGCACAGTATCCTGGGTGCAAGGCCTGTCACTGCTTTATATTTTCATACTGAGCAGACCAGACTGCTTAAGGGCCAGTAGAGCAAATATGAGCATGTTGGCTTTTGTTCAGCTATGCCCAACTTAGACCAAGCTTGTCCAACATTGCTCAATGTTAACCAACATTGCTGAACTTTGCACAATATTGTTCAACATTGACCACAGCTGTGCTAGTTAGTGTGTGCAATTTTGTTTACATATACTGAATGGTGGTAAAAGCTGTTTATCACTGCTTTATATTGCTTAACACATGGCAATCATGCCTCAGGTGGTGCTGCAGGGCTGCCTATGTCAGATGCACATACTACACTCCCTATACATGTTTGAAAACAGGTAGTGTCAAGTTAGGCATCCCTTTTACTATATGTGCATGTCAGAGAGAGGTATCATTTCCAGGGTTCCTACTGAGCCAGTGTATGTGCTATGCGTTGCCTCTTTGCCAAGGCCAAAGCATACTGGGCACGCCTCCTTCTGCCTACTGGGGCAGGCTCAGGTTGTTCCTCCTCCGGGTCATGCTCTGCCTGTGATGGTCTTGGCAATGGTAGGGGGCTGTATGGCCTGGGCCCATGCTGGTCCTGCTGCAGCTGTTTTCGCATGATCATATTATGTAGCATAGCACATACTATGACAATCTGGGTTCATGTAGTTGGTGAGTACTGCAAGGCTCCACCAGATGTGTCCAGGCACCGGAACCGTGACTTGAGTAGCCCAAACACACTCTCAATTACATTTCATGTTTGTGCGTGTACCTCATTATGGCATTCCTGTTCAGGTGTGTGTGTGCGTTTCTGATGGATGTCATCAGCCACGGCTCCAGTGCATAGCCAGCATCCCCCACTAGGTGACCATGAGGGATGTCCCCACTGGCAAATGTCTGGTACAGCTGTGTCAGATGCTAGATATGGGAATCATGGTAGCTTCCAGGGCAGCCAGCACACACATTCAGTATTATGCCCTGGGCATCACACACAACCTGGCAGTTGATGGAGGGGAAACCCTTCCGGTTGAAGTAGACCCTACCCCGCTCACTGGCTGGTGCTTTGATGCATATGTGCATGCAGTCTATTGCACCCACTACCTCAGGGTATTCCACTATTTGCTGGAAGAGATGCATATTGCTGGTCAATACCTCACAGGAATTGGGGAAATATACATGATCACCGACATGTGCTGACATGGCATCCAGGAACTGGTGCAGTACCCTGGATGCTGATGCCTGTGATATCCCCATCATATCACCAGTTGGTCTCTGGAAGGTACCTGTTACTAATATTCTTAGGCCAACACATACCTTGGTTTCCACTGGGATGGGTTCCCCTCTGTTTGTTCTGTGTGTGAGGTGTGGCCTGCACAGCTCAACAATTTGCTGCATGAGGTCTCTGTCCACTCTATAGCGCTCCACTATCTCCAGCTCATGTAGCCCCTGATAGGTTACCCTGGGCCTGTACACTCTGCTCCGTCTCCTCACTGTGGGTTGTCCAGCAGCATTTGCATTGTTACCACCCTCAGCATGTTGCATATGTCACCTTATAACAGCAATGGCAGCCCCTAACATTTCTTTATCTCAGTAAAGCTTTTTCAGTTTTCACTTCTATTAGCTTACTGCAGTGTTGCAGTGTCTTTGAGAGAAACATAGTGGAATGTTGTTTGCAGAGTTTTAAGTGCTGGGCTGGGCTGGGGTAGTGTACTGCCTGTGTAATTGCCTGAGTTTGATTGTTTTCACCTGCTAGCTCTGCTAGTACTCCCTGGTTGACTTCCTACTATTTGTTGTGCTTCCTTTTCACTTTCTGTTTCCTCAGGAGGGCAGCACCATGCACACAAGCGCAAACACGTGCACACCAGCTCACATGCACGCACACATGCTTACACAGACTAAAACTTGCTTACTCTTGCTGAAACATGCACACACAGGCGCAAATGTGCTTACACAACTTTAAACAACCTTAGACATGCTTACTCTGGCTTAAATGCATGCACACAGGTGCACATGCGTGCACACAGTCTTACTCGGATATACAGGCACGCACCCGCATGCAAACACGTTGCAAGCACTTCTACAAGAAACTTTAGTGTTATCCACAGCATACACCTTCAATTTATTGCCTTTAGCTAGGGTACCTGTTGACACACCTCTTCCAGTGATGAGTAACTGACAGCAAACACATGGCACTCTGCTCCAATGAGCTTCACTTCTTTCATACATACCCCCCTCATGATGTCACCTATCTTCTACTCTGATACTCCCCTCATCCTACTCCTACACTCCACTGACTGTGCTCATTTGCTATGTAAACTTGGGATTTACTATCCTTACCCTCATTTGCATAAGATTGCCTACTAATGCTCGGTTACATCTCTTAGACTGAGCTTCACCCCTTAGCAACCTCTACTCGGTAGCCATGTTGTCTTCGGCCTGCCATTCCCTTGCATTGTAAATTGAGAATTACAATAAAATCCACATTTGTGGATTTTAATTATTGGTTTTCTGGTTTTTAGAGTGCAGAGCATTTGAGCGGCATTGCGCTACGCTTAAACATCGGTGATCGGGATAAAAAAAATACTTTTATTTTTATTTTGCATCGGTGAACATTGCCAATGGCCATATATTTGGCCATTGGCATGCTTCCTCAACTGGATGCAACCTTTATTTGGTGCTGTCATGGCTCCATTTTGCTATTTGCAGAACGGTACTCATTTGTCAACTGAGTACATTTCTGCAAATAACACTGCTCTTACTCGGACAGGTTCAGGTTTCCTGGATCACAAATTTACCTCATTTGCATAGCTTTCACCTGCAATTGAGGTAATTTGCATATCCAAGCCCTGTCCGTGTAAGACTCATTTTAGGAGCTCTATTGCACGCCCCTACCGGCTGTTCCTGGATCACTTGGCGGACATGTTGGCTGCATGGAGTCTTACTCTACTCTTAGACTCCGTGCAAGCCTTTGTGAATCTGGCCCAGTGTGTATAGTATGAAGCAAAATTTGCCATCTAAGTTCCCTGTATTCCAGTTCATTGTCTCTATCTCCATTAAAATATTGTGGAACATGATCAATGACACAGAAAACAAACTTGTTGAAAGAACGACATTCCATAGAATATTTGGCTAAAGCATTTTCTTTGTTCTTTGTAGCAATGCCATATTGGTGTTCATAAATCCTATTTTAAAAATCTCCATTTGTCTTCCCTATTTAAAATGCCTCACAGGTGCAACAATTGGCCATATAAACCACATATTTAGCTCTGTATGTGAAAAAACCTGGAACTGGATATATTCTATCAGTTCTAAGGTCAACAAAGTAAGAACTTTCCTTGATGTATCTACACTGGGTGCAACTATGACACATATAAGTCCCCCTCTTGCCTATAATCTGATGTTTGTTCTCTTCCTTTCCCAGGCACTTTTTAATGTTGTTTGCTTTTTTGCTAATAAAAAATGGTTTATTGCCCACAACTCTGATGACCTACTCACTGATTTCTAGAATTCTCCAGTTGTTTTGGATAAAGTACAGTTGTGTAAAATCTTACCACAAAGGTAGATGTCCTTACCATCACTGCCACAGTATTCTTAACAGATGGGATTCCCTGCCATGGAAGCCCGAACATCTGGTTAGTCTGCCAAAGATGACTTGTTGCTTTTAAAATGTACACCAAACATCACCCAAATGCTCCTTGCAAAGCTTAGGGCATAAAGGTGACATTCAGGCCAACCATAATCAGAACTGAATGCCCCATTAGGAATGCACTCCAAAAAACCTAAGCGGTAACTTGTACATCCAGGAAGGCAAAAGACTAGGGGGATGGAGGGAGCGAGCGACTGCAGCAGTGAAGGCAAGGATATCTACCATTATGATAAGATTTTATACAACTGTTCTATGTCCTTGCATTCACTGTTGTAGTATTCTTAACAGATGGAACAGTGCCAAAGCTCAAGAGGAAACTTGGGAGGGGAAGGCACAGAAGAGCCCCATAAAAATCCATGAGGAACAGCACTAGCAAAATCAGCCCTATCTCTAGAGATGCCATCAAACTTGTAGTGCTTGGTAAAGGTATGCAGAGAAGTGCAGGTAGCTGCTTCAAGAATAGAATTAGTATCTAAGCCCTTGAAATAAGCACAGTAAAAAGCCACAGCTCTAGAAGAAGGAGCCTTAACTGAAGAAGGAAGGCTCTTGCCATGAAAAGTGTAACAAAAGGAAATAGCCTTGCAAGTCTGAAAGATCTAGGGTGAAAAGAAACAAATGACTGATCAAATTTTCTAATAGCCTTACTCTTATCTAAATAAACCATGAGTTGTCTATGTGCATCCAAAGTATGCAGCACCCTCTCACTGTCAGATTGCAGACAGGGGAAAAAAGTAGGCAGATTAATAGACTGATTCTGTCATAGTTCATTAAGCACCTTAGGTATAAAAGAAAGGTTAGTGTGCAAGGACAACCTGTCCTCATGAAAGACCAAAAATGAAGGACAAGCCATAAGGGCCTACAGCTCATACACCCATCTTTCAGAAGTAAGAGCTAACAAAAGAACAGTCTTCCATGAACAATGTAGCAAGGAAGCTGAGGGAGCAGGCTCAGAAGGAGCCTGTGTCAACTTCTCGAAAACCAAATTAAGATCCAGGGATGAGGAACAGGGTTCTTGGGAGGTGTAATACTAAAGTCTCCTTTATGAAATTATTTCACCTCAAATCTATAAGCTAAAGGAGGAGAAAAAGGCAGACAAACAGAAATAGCAGGCCTTAACAGAAAAAATAGGTCAAACCAGCATTGAGCAACTTGCACAAATAAGAGATAACCCAAGGAACAGCCACAGTAAATGGGTCCAGGTTACGAGGGAGGCACCAAATTTGGATAAGTAGGATTTCCTTGTATTAGGTTTCCTGGCCTCCTGCAGGTCTTGCATCATGTCCTCAGAAATAAGTTGTCTACAGGAATCAAAATCCTATCACCCACAGTGTCAGTTGAAGCATGGACAAGTGGGGATGGATGAGAGATTCCTTGTCTTGTGTGATTAGGTCCACCTTGTGAGATAACTTGTGTTGATTGCCCCTATCTTGATGCAGAAGTAGAGGGAACTAGTGCTGTTGTGGTCAAAGGGGAGTCACCAACAAAATTTTGGGAGCACCCTGTTGAATCTTGAACAGAAAATTTGGAATAAGAGGAAAGGGAGGGAATGCATAAACAACATCCCCTTTCAAGAAATTTAGAGGGTGTCCACCTTCCACAACAGAGTACCTGGGACTCTGGCACAAAATAGAGGAACTTGACTGTTCAGAGGGGATGCAAAAAGATCCACTTGAGGAGTACCTCATTGGTGGATAATGTTCAGCAACACATCCCTGTGAAGCATCCATTCATGTGATTGAGTTAAGGACCTGCTCAGAGTGTCTGCTACAATGTTCTAACTGGAAGGGATATAAACTGTCTGAATAGTCACTTGATACTGGGCAGCAAGATCCCATACCAGAAGTGCCAACTGGCAAAGAAGATAAGAGCTCTTTCCTCCCTGTTAGCTGATATATCACACCACTGTGGTATTGTCTGTGAGCACCTTAAGAGGCCCAGGAGAAAAAAAGAGGATGAAAGGCCTGAAGAGACAGCAGACAAGCTCTCATCTCTTTGACACTGATATGCTCCTTCTGCTGACAAGGCAATCACACCCCCTGTACTTTTAGGGAGCCAAATGTCACCCCATCCCATGTCTGAAGTATCTGTGAACAATTCCTGACAGGGAAGAGGGTGATGAAAAGGGATCCCTGGATTCAAAGACAACTGCTGAATCCATCAGTGAAGTTCTTGTCTGAGGCAAGGAAGAAGAGGAATTGCAAAATCTAGAGGATGTGCATGTTGGAGCTACACTGACTTCAGAAACCACTGAAAGTTTCTTATGTGAAGTTTGCCCAGAGCGAGCATCATAATGGTGTATGCCATGTAACCCAGAGCTCTCAGAAACTCCCTGGCATTAATGGAGGTCAGAGGAAGAAAAGTTTGAAAAAAGGAAATGAGAGTTAAGGCCTTTGGAGGGGGTATGGATGCAAGCATTGGCAACACCTGAATCCTGCAACCCAGAAAAACACGATCCTGAAAATGAGTCAGAGAAGACTTTTTGAAATTTATAGTGAACCCCAGGCACTGAAGAAGGGGAAACAGCAAAATGAATGTTTTGCAAAAGGGTCTCTGGAGAGGATGCCTTAATCAACACATCATCTAAGTAAGGAAATATTTGATCCCTCGAAGCCTGCAAATAGCAGTCACAGGAACAAGGCATTTGATGAACACCCTTGGGGCAGTAGAAAGACCAAAGGGCAAAGTAGAGTACTGAAAATGCCAGGAAGCAACAGAGAAATGCAAAAGACTTCCTGAAAAGATGATGGGTTGGAATATGGAGGTAAGCATCCTTGAGATCCAGAAACACCATATAGGCATGAGGGAGCAAGAGAGGAAACAGAATCTGTAGAGACAACATCCAAAAGAAAGGCACTTTTAGAAAAGTGTTTAGATGAGAGAGGTCTAGAATAGGTTTCCAAGTGCCCTCTTTTCTGGGCACTAGAAACAGTCTGGAGTAGAACCATTTCCCCCTTTGGGACACAGGCACTTGAGCCAAGAGATTTTGAAGAACCTCTGGGGTAAAAGAGAAGTTGTTCCCAAGGAGGCTGAGGAATGCCCATAAAAGGAGGATGAGATTTCCACACCATAAAGTACTCCTGACGAATAATTGACAGAACCCAAGAATCCTGACTGATCTGAAGTCAAACAGGAAGAGAAAGAGAAAGGCAAAGAGCAAGAAGAATGTGGATGGGAAGAGATGAATAGTCATACATCACCTGGTTTGTCCATAAAGGAAAGCTTCAGAGTCCCTGAAAACTGAGTAGCATTAGCAGGTGGAGCCAGTTTGCCACTCTTCCTACCCTTAGTAGAAGGGAGCGATTACCTACAAACAAAGGCAGGTTTATCAGGGTAGTTTCTCTGAAATTTAGGGACAGGTGAAACAAACACATGTTTAAGCTACTGTAAGGCCTTACCTTTATCCTGAAGGGACTTAAACAAACCAGCAGCAGCTTTGCCAAACAAAAGTTTAGAATCCAGAAGAGCATCCATCAATGTAGCTTTAATATCATCAGGTAAAGGTTGAAGCCTGAGTCAAGAATATCTCCTCATCACTGAACTTAAAATAGCAGCCTTAGAAGAGGCATCTGCTGCATCATAACTACATTTAATTCATTACATCCGAGTGTTGCCTCTAGGTGCATCTGCAGTTAACTCCTACTGACACCTCTAGGCATCAAATATTACTTGTTTATATTTACATCAATAATTCCTAAACCGTGCTATTTACAAGGTTTTAAAAGATTTCATCTTAAAACTTACATAATAGCAAACTCAACTTAATTAATATTTGACCGCTGTCCAGTGCAGGTAAATAGATATTAACTCTTGTTTTTATGATATTAATTTATGTAGATATAATTTTAAATTTTTTTCTAAATATTTCAATAACCAAGTAAGACAGACAGAACTCCTTAGCCTCAAATGAAAGCTGTCAGCCAGATGAATAAAATGTTTCTTGACAGCAAGTGTCTAACTTGAATGGTTGCTGAGATATTATAAGTTGTTTACAAAATATTACAAATGTTAACAGTTATTGTGTTTACTGTAACTTATAAAATTTGATTTAAGACCTAGAACTGATATGCTTACCACTATAAAAATAGTTGTATTAGTGGTTGTATTAGCCTAGCGGATATCTGTGGAGGAGGGTTTATAATACTTAGTTAGATGACAGGGTGTGTGATTACCTAGTGACGTAAAATTACTATTTCCTGTTGTGTGTATTTAAATTTGTGGAGTTCTTTTTTGTATTTTATCTGAAGAAGCTGCATTGTTGTTTGTAGCGAAAACGCTTTTTCATAAAAAATAAAACTGCGTTCATATTTACTGAGTACAGTCTGCTGGCGTTCTCTTTTGGGGCTTCCTGCTGTGATTTTCCATTTGTCTTTTACTCGTGTTCTGGTTTACTTGTTTTATGGCTACGGGTAGCCCAGCGAGTCCTGCCAGCCCTAACATCTTTGGAACTATCCCTAATGAGGTCCAAAACCAAGGCATCGATGTGTCTTCTTTACTTTTGATACTTACACAAAAGGTCGAGCAACTGAATGCCCGTATTGATGGTATGCAGCAAGGTTTTGCTTGCTACACACAACCTGTCCGTACAGCTGGTTCTTCTTCGGGGCACGGTTCCGGTGAGTCGATTATACCGGCAGGGCAACTAGTTAATGCTGCTGCTTTGAATGGTACTGTTCAATCTTCCGGTTTGTGCCCTCAAACGATGCAGAATCCAGGCGATCTTGGTAATGGAGGTCGGTTTATGGTAGCAGAACGGTCCGTTGAAGGTGGTGTATCTTCAAGTGGCGCTCATGGGTCCGTTAGACCGGCGGTACATCCAGTTGTTGGTGGTGGATTACTTAACGCTCCTTCAGGACGTAATGCTTCCTTCTCCTTGTCCGAATGGATGGGCAATACAGGTGCTTTTACTTTTCTATCTAGTAACGATGGTCTTGTAACTGAACCTAATAGTAACGGCGTCCAAGCCGATAGTTTAACTGACAGACTTAAAGTGCTTGATGCAAAGTTGGTCAAACTCAAGAAGCTACAGCTCGAGTCGGCCTATTTCCAGCAATGCTTAAATGAGCATTTAATTCCAAAAGGTCTAAGAAATAGTTTTTCTCCTTCGGGTCTTTTGTATGACCTTCCTTTCTTCACAGACCTTAAGAACTTGTTTCAGGAACAGGGGGCACAACTTTTACAGCTTATCATTAAGCACTACTCTTTACACATTTGTAATTTAATTGAAGAAATCAATATATTGGATTCAGCTATTAAAGTTGACACTGATTTCCTGCAGTTTAAATACGATTATAATCGTATTTTTGTTAGCATAGACGCTCTTTTGGAGAAATTAAGGGCAAATAAAAACAAGAAGCTAATCAGGGATAGATTAGCCTACCAACAAAAGAAAGCTTACCCCAACTTGGAAATCAGGTTGTTGGATCAAGGGCAACATAGTGTGAATGAGTTGATTCCTTCTAGAGACTGTGGAGGTGATGAGCTTGGCCCGGACCCCTTGAACGAATCGGAGGATAACTTCAATCCAGTGGTTAGGAAGAAAAACAAAGGTACGGTCAACAAAAATTGGAAGAATGGTCACGATAAAAAGGGTGGACACTCCTACAATAATGGAGGGGTTTTTTTAGGGACACGGAGCAACAAGGCAAATTTGGCGAAGAAGACGAACAGATACCATTAACTCCTACTTTTTGCCCAGTAACTGATGGTCCCAGGATCATTACTAATCTAAAGGGTGACTTTAAGATCTATAACTTCTCCATGGTTGACATTGAGCCTGATCTAGTGGAATTACTAGCATTTGGCTATACCTTTGTTCCATCTTCTACTGGCAACCTAGCTAAGGCTATTATTGACTTGAAAATCTTCACTCGTAAGCTGAATTTGAAACTTTTTTTCAGCGACCATGTCACTAATGCATTGCTTGGTCTTAAAATGCCTAGTTTATTTAACCCACCCTTGCATGGTAATTTACAACTGTTTGAGAGCATGTGTGAGGTTGATATTAGGCATTTATTTGCATCAACACAGGGTAAGACTGACTTTTCTAAGTTCAACATTACCAAGGAGCAAGCAGCAGGCCTTCGCCATCTGAGTGAATTACCAATCCGTGTTATTAAACCGGATAAAGGAGGGGGTCTAGTGATTTTGGATGAGCTTGACTATAAGGAAAGAATGCTCCTTATTTTGAACAGCCCAGCTTACGGGGAGGCTTCTTTGAATGAGGTTAATGTCACTCATGGTCGTATTAGAGGGTATTACAGGGATTTATACTTAGGTGAAAAGATTGACATTGATTTATACAATTTCATTGACATCTTTCCCGCTAAAATCCCTGTTATGTTTTGCATCCCTAAAATCCATAAGGATGCCTTAAACCCTCCCATGAGAGCCTTGGTCGATGGTCGCTCATCGATGACTCACCCGTGCTCTAGACTCATAGACAGTATTCTGTCTAAATACATTAAACAAATCCCAAGTATTTGTAAGGACTCATGGTCATTTTTAAGCAACATTAATAAAATCCCTTTTGATGGCCGTAACAATTTTTTAACGATCGATGTAGTAGACCTGTATACCTCCATTCCACACATAGAAGCAGTGGAATGGATTGGGATGTTGTTGGCTGAATTGGGGGCACCAAAGTCAGAAATTAACTTGGTCACTGAGTTGTTGGAAATTGTCCTTACATCCAATTTTTTTATCTTTGACAAGGAGATTTACTTGCAAAAACAGGGTGTGGCCATGGGCTCACCCTGTGGTGCTAGTGTGGCGAATCTCTTTGTCGCCTTTTGGGAGAAACATTTTGTTTTTTGTAATCTTGAGTTGACGAAGTTTATCACCTTTTATACCAGATTCTTGGATGATATTTTCATCCTTTTTAAAGGTGATACTGGGAGTGCGGATGATTTTGTAAACATTATCAATCAAACTACCACTTTTTTGAAGTTTACTTCTAATTTTTCTACAAAGGAGATAGACTATCTTGACGTTAAGTTGGTCAAGGGGCTTGATGTATTAACATCTTCCATTTATAGAAAGCCGACCTATTGCAACTCCTTGTTGCACTTCTCCAGTTCACATCCATATAGACAGAAAAGGGCTATTATGAAGGGTCAGCTGGTCCGAGCTGTAAGAATGTGCAGCACTTTATCTAGCTTTCTTACTGAATGCTCTCTTTTGAAGGATATGTTTTGTAAACGTGGGTATCCCCTTCAATTGTTTGATGAGTTGTTTAATGAAGTTAGTTTGAAAAGGTCCGAGGGTTACTTCAAGCCCCTTTTAGACCAGTCTCCTCCTTTAAGTACTGATATTCAGGATGTTTTAACCTCTACTGGAGTTATTCCATCAAATGAAGTTCAAAACCTGAATCACACACAAGGTGATAAACAGTTCAATCTCAGCTTTATTATTACATTCAATGTGAATGCCATGGCCATTATGTCCATTATTAAAAAGAACTGGCACTTTATTTCTGGTTCAGCTGACCTTGCTGAAAAATTGGGTCTGTCTCCTTTAATAGTATTTAAAAGGGATAGTAACCTTAAAGAACTGGTACAAAGAAAAGGCATTGACTTTTCTTCTTTTTCTAGACAAAAAGGGACATTTAAGTGTGGCTCTTGTAATTATTGTAAGTACATTAAACCTGGGAGTTCCTTTACCATTGGGAATAGGAAATTCCATATTAATCATAAAATTAATTGTCAAACTTGTTCTGTCGTTTATGCTGCATTCTGTGTTTGTTGTCCAAGCTTCTATATTGGGAAGACGGACCGCAAGCTCAGAGAGCGTATTTACCAGCATATATACGCTATAAAGAAAAACAAAGGGGATAACGCTCTAGCTAAGCATGTTGACAAGAATCCAGGACACGCTTTTTCCTTTATGGGCATTGACCATTTACAAGGAAGCATTAGAGGTGGGCCATTGTCATTGATGTTAGAGTCCCGTGAGCTTGAATGGCAACTTTCTTTGAATGCCTTTAAAGCTCCGGGACTCAATGAAAACTGCAATATCAACGCAGTTTTAAAACTACGTAGTTATTTGAGGTAGTTTTTTCTATTTTCTATGTTATTTTTTATGTCATTTATTTTTTAATTTTAACTTATTTTTATAATTGGAGAATTTTATTTTTTCCTGAGTGATTTTTAATGCTGACTTTACTGTCATGTAATTACTCTGAGGCCTGTGGGTTGTATTAGCCTAGCGGATATCTGTGGAGGAGGGTTTATAATACTTAGTTAGATGACAGGGTGTGTGATTACCTAGTGACGTAAAATTACTATTTCCTGTTGTGTGTATTTAAATTTGTGGAGTTCTTTTTTGTATTTTATCTGAAGAAGCTGCATTGTTGTTTGTAGCGAAAACACTTTTTCATAAAAAATAAAACTGCTTTCATATTTACTGAGTACAGTCTGCTGGCGTTCTCTTTTGGGGCTTCCTGCTGTGATTTTCAATAACCAAGTAAGACAGACAGAACTCCTTAGCCTCAAATGAAAGCTGTCAGCCAGATGAATAAAATGTTTCTTGACAGCAAGTGTCTAACTTGAATGGTTGCTGAGATATTATAAGTTGTTTACAAAATATTACAAATGTTAACAGTTATTGTGTTTACTGTAACTTATAAAATTTGATTTAAGACCTAGAACTGATATGCTTACCACTATAAAAATAGTTTGTCCTGAATAGTTGCCATTTATACTTCTTTCATAATCCCATTTGTTTGAAATGTGAGGACCTAATTTTCTTCTGTCAAAAGGCTTTGGCTCCGCCCATTGGAAGTTACAGTGCAAACTTCCTGCGCTCCATTGGAGTGAATGAGTAAATGATGAATGACTTCAGTGGAAGTGCCTAGCAGGGAAAGAATAGAGGTTTTTCCCTCAGAGTCTGCAAAATCAGAAATAAGTTGACAGGCCTGAGAAAGAAGAACCAACACATACTAGACACATGGGTCTGTTAATTAATAACCCTAAAAGCTAGGGTAGCAGAAGTGTAAACCTTCTTACCCAAGCTTTCCATAGTTCTGTCCTTGTCAGAAGGCAATAACTTGGGTGAAGGAAGCAAGTGAGACAGCTTATCAGAGGCTACAGACATGAGAGAAGGGTCAGCAGCAGGAGATTTATACAATCCTCAGGCACTGTATAAAACCTGTTAGGCTTCTTGGGAGCAGGGAGGAGAGAATTAGGCACATGAGAAGCATTGGAAAAAGCATCTGCAAACCAGCCAAAACACGATGAATAGCTACAGGTTTAAGGGATTCTAACTGCAGCAACTCATAGTACCTCTTCAGAATATCAAAGACCTGAGCACAATCCCACTTAAAAAAATCTGTCATCCTAGAGAGTGTGTCCCCAAAGGACATTTCCTCAAAAGGAACATCTGGACTAATAGATTCCTCTTCCTCTGACACATAGTCTAAAGGAGAAGGAATTTGAGTAGAATAAGTCAGGGATTCATTATCCAAATCTGACTCATCCTCAGAAGAAGTTAAAAAGTTATGTAGGCCTTTTAATGGGAGTAGAGGACCAAGGAGGAGCAGAAACAAAAACTCCTTGAGGAGGCTTTAAGGACATTAAAGCAGTAAATAGTCTCTGAGTGAAGATCTGACACTTACTTTGTGGATCCCTAGGAGAAGAAGTAACATGTTTAATTTTTTTGTTTCATTTTTAAGGGAATGTACCCTCCACAAAACTGAGAAGGCTCAGACCCAGGACAGCAGTCAAGAACCATAGCTGGAACTTCTTCCCCATCTGAAGAACTCCTCTAGGCCTTCCAGAAAAAAATCAACTATAGTTCCCCCTGAACATCTGAGATGGACAGCTGCAAAGCTTCTTTGGGCATGCTGCCAGCCAGGCCCTCGCCAGCCTCTGACATGGTTGTGGCAGAGAAATCTGACAGCACAGCTGGGTGAGCCTCTGGGTTTGTAATGAGCTTGGGAGAAACACCTGGCAGAGGCTGGACAGTAGAAAATTCCATTTGTACCTTTTTCTTCCTTAATACTGCAGCAGTGAATGCAAGGACATCCCCTTTGATACCAGCACTGTTAAGGAGTTAACCAATGGCATGGAAAAGACCATTATTTTGTGTTACTGCCGATAACCCTTTCTGTGTTGGTGTTACTACTTACTTGTTCAATTATGCTCTGCCCCATTTTAGATGGGTACTCATTAGAATACTAACCATACCATCGTTGTCACAAAGAAGTCATCTTAAGAAATACACTTACTTAAAACTGTTGACTTTAAACTGAAGTAAAGTTTATTTTATCTACAAAAGGAGCAGTGATAGCAAAAGTGTAATAAGACACTGGGGTATAATTCTGCATTACAAAATCATTGCTTTTCCCATCAAACCTTCTAAATTATATAAATTTGTGTATGAATATATCTCAAATGACTGAATAAGTCAAAATCAAACTTTAGATTATGCTGATTTCCTAAAACTCGTAGAGACTTTAAATAATTCAAACTGCAAAATACCATGTAAACAATATGATGTTGTTATCCACTATAAACATAATGATATATGCAACTTCTGTTATACATATTCAGCACTGACTGCCATATACCAGATCGTCTAAGTGCCTAAAACACATTTCTGTGTATAGCAGGGACTGCTTTGATCAACGTACAGGAGCAAACTGGCAGACACTGTGTACACTTCCTGTAGTATCTATCGTTAAACACAAGACCATGTATGTATTAGAAAAGTGCCCAGAACAACAAAAATATCTAATACTAGAAGACATTTACACTGTCTTCTAAGGCAAGTTTTCATGTAGAAACCCACTCCAAGCCTCTTTCTGTGACCCTTCCTTTTTTATACTCTGGGTGAAGTTTTCTGAAGTCAGTAAACTTCATGCCTTTAGGTATGAAGAGACAGTGATATCTAGATTCTGCTTCAGGAAATTCCCCGTGGAGTTAGAACATTCCAGCCTTCTTGTTTCCAGACTTGTGCCTCATATATAACATATTGGTACATATATATAGCATATTGGTAGAGAGATGCAAGTTAAAGAATATCAAAGTCAAGTTCTAAATTAAAAACAAAGTGTAACCAGTAACAGTCAGGTCATGTACATGAAGTGAGAAGAAAATACTAAGAAAAATATGTGGCTAGTCAGTTGTGCACACTAGAAAGATGAAATACAATAATGATCGTGATTACAGATACAGCATGAAAAATTAAGTTAGATGGCAAAGTTACACTAGCAACAAAAATACAGTACTCGGCATTTCTTGTGTGTCATTGGTGAATATGTTCTCCTATCTAGAAGTAAGTAGCTAGGTGCTCTGCCACCCTGGGAATCAGTATAAAAAAGAAGATCCTCCCACTTCAGCCATAATTACCACAAATCTAGTATAGACTTTCTTTTCCCAATGCTGGCACTGCACTGCTACACCATCTGCATCTGCCATCATCCATTTATGTCCCCTAACACCTTTCATCCACGAGTGCCACCCCCTTCTCTATGCCTCACCTATGTCTCTGACTAAGATGTCATTATCTGCTAACTAGATGCACAATTGCAATATTCTCAGCTACTGTAATATGAAATCCCTATCAAGGACATACATCTGTCAAGTGGACATGGGCAGCATTCTGTAATGTTAAAGCTGCCAGCGTGATATGCATGCTTTATGAGATATGCATCACTTAGATACATATGAAAGTATTTTACACATATGGATATGCATGATGTTATGGTGGTACATAATTGTACAACAGTAAAGAATATTTGGGATGCAGTGGAGATACATTCAACAAGATGAATTTCATTTGAAAAAATCACTGAGTTAGTGAAAATTGCAATGTGTCATTGTTCTTCACATGAGATGCATTATAAATATAGCTATTAAAAGATATTACCACAGTATCCTTAAGCAGATAATTACTTCAAATAATCACAACCAACTCTCATCAAAGCCTGCTTAAGCACTGACATCATATAAAGTTATACAATTCTGAGTAAATGTTTATAGTTCTGTAATTTCATCAGACAACTGACTGTATTTTTTTTTTATTTTTTTTTGTATTTAAAATATTTTTTGATATTAAAATATATTTGATATTACCTTGATTCTCATACAATGGGAAATAGAACATTGCTCTAAAGAAGTTATCTTAAATGTCTTCAAGAACTGTTTCTAACAGCATGGAAAACTATAGAGGCATGATTGTAGCACCACTTTTATGTTACTTTAACAATATTTATTTCCCTTTTTATCTGTAAAAGCATTTATTAGTTGTTTTTCATAATTTTCCTGAAGACTACCTTTGATATAAAACACAAAAACTTCAGGTTTTTGCTGTCTGTGTGTGGGGTATATCTAGTTTGATAGGGAAGTTTCACACTGATTTTCTAGATAGTAGTTATTCAATATATATCCTTAAACTGTGAAACCATATCCGCTTGATCAGTCACAAAAATGTAATGTAAAGAGGAAATATCTGTTAAATCATGATAACACTGTGTAATGCTATAGGATCTCAGAACAATCCCATTCACATTTATAGTAATGAACTATGCAAAAATGAAAAACGCAGAGTTGTTAGTCAAAAAGCATGTAAGAACTTGTTGCCACATTAATAACAATTACTTGTCTTTTTTTTCCTTTGCATGATATCCGTAAATATAAATAATGTATTAAGATAAGGGACTTCAATCAACACTAATTAAATCATTTAAGAAAACTCCACCTTATTAAATAAGAAATTAAGATTTTAAATATTAAATCATCTATGTATCTAAAATATCTTGCTACTTTTTTTATAAAAATCAGTTATACAGATGTATTCATTTTCCACCAGTCCCATAAACAAATTAGGATACATGGGGGCAAATGGTGACCCCTTTGCCGTACCCTGCACCTGATGATATAATTGTGTATTAAACTCAAAATAATTATTGATCAAACAAAAATGTGATAATTCAATAATATAATTCGATACTGGGCTATCACCCAAATAATAATAAAGAGCCTGTATTTCAAAATGATGTTTCATACTTGTGTAAAGACCTTTTTACATCAAGTGTAACCCAATATATGTCCTGGGTCCACTCCACTTCTGCTATCTTATCCAGAAAATCAAAAGTATCCCTTTTATATATTATGGTAACGTTATTGGTTAAAAAAAAATATATATATATATATATTTTATGCAAAAAAATAATTACATACTGAAATTAATGGATAACCAGGTGGATCTGACAAGTGTTCATGAATTTTAGGGAGACAATAATGATTTGATATTTGTATATAAAGGAGGGACAAGAGTTGGTAGTTAATTTTATAGATAATTTACAGTTAAGTAGGTTTAACTTAGAATTTGATAGTTTAAAATTTGTAGTGAGACATAAATATGCTTGTGATACTGAAGGGATAATTTGTGCATTAAAATGTCCCTGTAACAAATTTTATATAGTAGAAAGTAAAAGAGCGTTCAAAACAAAACTTCAAGAACACACAAGAGATATTAAAAGGGGCTGGGTTGAGAGCCCTGTTGTCTGCACTTTAAGATGCATCATGGTATTGAGGTTGGGGGGTTGCAAGGTACGGTGTTAGAACAAATATATGCTAGTTAATATGGTAATGTGAATATAAAAGATAGGATTTTGCATAAAGAGTCAATTTTTTGTATTGAAACATGGCACTTTAATTTACCATGGACTGAATACAGAGTGCAATTGGAAATTTTTTATTTATTCAATCATCATCATCATCATCATCCCTTTTTTCCCATTTACATGGGGTTGGGGTATCGTATTAACTGTCGCCAACTCTCTCGATTCAGTGCCACTCTCCTGCCTTCTTCAACACTCATGCCTGACTGTCGCAGATCTTCTTTCACACAATCCATCCACCTCTTTGCTGGACGCCCTCGCTTCCTCTTACCTTCTTCCTGTCTGTCCCAAATCTCCCTCACCAGATTGTCTTCTGCTTTTCTACACATGTGCCCATACCATCGTAATCTGTTTTCTTTGATCTTTTCTGCAATTGGAGCTACTTTGGCTTCTGCTCTTATGCCCTCATTTCTTCGCCTGTCCCGCAGTGTGCATCCTACCACCTTTCTCAGGCACTTAATTTCCATCACCTCTAGCTTCTTCAACTGTTCTGCCTTTACTGCCCAGGTTTCTGTACCATACAGTAGTACTGGGCGTACCACTGTCTTGTACATCTTACTTTTCCGCTTCTTTGGCATTCTTCTGTCATATTCTACACCTGATACTCTATGCCAGTTGGCTGCAGCCCCTCTGATTCTAGCTTTGACCTCTTCATTCAGACTACCCTTCTCCTCAACCACCCCTCCCAGATACTTGAAGCTGTTTACCTGTTCCACTATCTTCCCATCTATCTCTATTCTCAGCTTCTTCTGATTTCCCCAATCTGCTGCCATTACCACTGTCTTATCTGTGCTTAGTTTCATCCCATGTGCCTTCAGATTTGCATTCCATTCTCCTATCCTTTGCTGAAGTTCTAGATCGGAGTCTGCCTGTACTGCCACATCGTCTGCATACAGCAGCTTTGTTGATCTGACCCCTCCAACCTGTTTGCTGATGTAGTCCATTACCAGTATGAACAGCAGTGGGCTCAGAGCTGAACCCTGGTGTACACCCACTCCCACTGGGAACCCCTCAGTAAGACCAAACACTGTTCGTACTTGAGTCACTGGGTCCTTTGTACATAGCCTGTACTAATTCTACCAATGTTTCTGTTTATTTTATACCAATGTTTATTTATTCAAATAAACCAACGATTCCCAAAAGGGAATAAGGAGTTCTCTCCAAAAAAAAAAAAACTGAAGTCAGGAAGCAAAAGGATTAAGCTGTTTTTTCTTTATTTCTTACTTCTTCTGGTACCTCGGCTACACAAGCTTTCAAGGAATAAAACAGTGCAACTTAAGCAGCCGTTTTATATCCCATCAATTAAATGTGCTAATACATTTCCATTAATATATCCCAATTGCTACAAAATTTCCACCCAAGCTTAAAGGTGTACCTCCACAATAAGTGCCAGAAAGAAAGAAACAAATAAATAATTTCTCCAATAATACATATGAAAGTACTTCACAATTATGTCCTACACAATGCACCACATAGTAATACCATTCACTATTAACAATTGATTAATAAACATTAATTGATAAATTGATATTAATTCTATTAAATACTGCTATTCAATACATATATTTATTTTAAATTTATTTACATTTGTATTCAATTGTTTACATATAACTAACCCATATTGCGCTTTTCCCTACTATTGCTGTTCCTCATACCATTCCCCCCCTATATTTTGACATCCAAAGGGTTGGGCCAAAACAATGAAGATGAAGCTGTCAGCACTTCCCTCATGGACAGTACAAAAATGCTGGACCACTGGACAATCCAGTCTCCTATTCCTAACATCTCCCAAATGTTCTAATATTCTTGACTTCACTAGGGTCTGAGGAAGTTAACACTTGTTTAACGAAAGTGGTCACATTTTATTTGCTTTTCTTGTGGATTTTTATCATTAAATACACCTTTGGTTTATCATCACCTGAGTGATTTGTGCCTGTGAAACTCTGCCTGCCAGCATTTTTATTTATATAGTTCCCAACATAACAAGAATCTCTGAGGAACTTAAGTTAGATCTACAAAAACTTATTTCTCAAAAAGAAATTATAGATGGGATTAAAGGAAGTAAGTCTAATAAAGCACCTGGAATAGATGGCTTAATTATAGAAATGTATAGATTGCTCCCTTCTTCTATAATCTCTCTCCTACATAAAACTTTCTTGAAGTTCAAACAGTAGCAAATATTCCTCCTTCTTGGAGATATTCTCTAATTTCCACTATATTAAAAGAGAATAAGGACCCTAATCATTGCAACTCATATAGACCAATTTCTTTGTTGAATAATGATTATAAACTATTTATGTCAATTATGGTCAATAGATTGAAAATACCCATATCTAAAATAATGAATGAAGACCAAACTGGTTTCCTATATAACAGGCATACACAGGATAATATTAAAAGAGTATTAACTCTGATAGAGTACCTCAATAGAGGAAATCATGAAGCATTGATAATAGGTTTAGATAGTCAAAAGGCATTTGACTCCATAAATTGGGGTTATTTATTTAAAGTCTTACAGTTATTTGACCCCCCCTTTTATAACAATGATAAAGAAACTCTATGAAAATAATCTAGCATATGTCAAATTAGGTCACTTTACTTCCAAAGCAATCCAAATCACTAGAGGTACTAGACAAGGATGTCCCATGTCCCCTATCCTATTTGTTCTGGCCATAGAAATACTTGCTATTTTAATATGTAATAACCCAAAGATAAGAGGTATAAACATATATGACCAATATATTTCTAAAATAATGATGTTTGCTGATGATGTCTTACTTATCTTACCCTACTCTAAGGAAGTGTTAGGTGAAGTGGATATAGTTAATGGATATACCAAGCTGTGGGACTGCCTTTATTGGATTCTGGTACGGAGATTTTGTGATTATTAGTGATTTTTTGTTTTTCTCCGTTATCCATTTTGGTTGCTTATTAGTTGTTTTTCTATGGAAGTACAGGAAAACCATAGGAAAATATAGCACAAGCCCTTATACTTCCACCAGGAAAGAAAATCCTTAAAGAAATCACTTCAACTCTGATGAAATTCCTATGGCACCCCAAAAGAAATAGAGTGGCATATTCTCATCATATCAAAAAATGGGGAGCAAAGGGGGGGTTAAAATTCCCAGAGATTGAAACTTATATAAAGGCATCTATAATTAAAATAGTGATGAATTGGAAAAGTCCTAGATACTCTTCCAGTTACAATCCATTATTCTAATGAATGAAAATTGTTTGTCAATGAATGCTTTGGTAACTGACAAAGATAACAAGATATGGCACTATTTAAGTTTAAATTTACAGTATAGTACACAAAAATTAACTAAACCAACACTAATAAACAATGAGCAGGATTCACGAAGGCTTGCACGGAGTGTAAGAGACGTGCAACACTCCATGCAAGCCTCGCGATCCAGGAACAGCCCTAAACTCCGTGTAAGAGACCAGCTAAAATGTCTCTTACACGGACTGGGCGTGGACATGCGAAATACCTCACTTGCAGCCAAAGGGTATGCAAATGAGGTATATTAGTGATCCACGAAGCAGAAATCAGTCCGTGTAAGAGACGTTTTAGCTGCAGAAATGTACTCAGTTGACAACTGAGTAAGTTTCTGCAAATTCCACAATGGAGCCATGTCAGCTCCAAAAAAAGGGTGCATATGACTCAGGCAGCATGCCAATGGCCAAATATGTGGCCATTGGCAATATAACCCGATGCCAAAATATTAAAAATATAATTTTTTTTTTCGGCGATTGCCGATGTTAAAACCCAGCGGAGCCCCGCGCAAACGGGCTGCGCTGTATAAAACCATAAAAAAGAAAGTTATAAACCCACAAATGTGGGTTTCATGCAATACATGGAATGACAATGCAGGGACCAGCAGACCAAAAACAACATGGCCACCGTGTAGTGGTTGCTAAGGGGGGAAGCTGAGTCTAAGACATGTAACAAAGCATTAGTAGGCAATCTCATGTAAATGAGGGTTTGGATACTGAATCTCACAGTCACATAGCAAATGAGCACAGTCTGAGTAGTGTAAGAGATACATAAGGGGGAGGAATAGAGTAGGAGACAGGTGACATCACAGGGGGGAATGGTAGAAAGAAATGCAGTTCATTGGAGGCCAGTGTAACATGACAGATACAGATCATGGAAAGAGGTGTGCCACTAGATAAGTCATGGAAATTCAAGAAATGAAAGGTGTACACTGTTACTTACACCAAAGTTTGTTGCTGGGCGTGCATGCGCACGTGTGTGCACCATGAAGCGCGAGTAGGGCAGTGTGCATGCATGTAAGGCAGACTGAGCATGTGGGAGTGTGTTGGGAGATGTTTAACACTGTTTGCGCGGGTGTGCGTGCGTGTGTAGGCAGGCTGAGTATGTTGGAGGCTGTTGGCAGATGTATAACAGTGTTTGCGTGGGTGTACGCGTGTTTTAACCCAAATAAGTAGATTCTGAACCGTGTAAGCACGTGTGCGCACGTGTAAGCCACTGTGAGCGTGTTTCTGATAGTATGCATGTTGCTCCCCCCCTGAGGAAACAGAGAGGAAAAAGGAAGCAACAGAATTAATAGGAAGCTAGCAGGGATAACTGCTGAAGCTAGCAGGTGAAAACAATTAGAAGCAGGCAATTACACAGGCAGAATAGTAGTCCAGCCCAGCACTTAAAACTCTGCAAACAGTAGTGCAGGATGTTTCCCTTAAGAGACACTGCAAGACAGGAGTAAGCTAATAGAAGTGAAAACTGAAAAAGCTGAACTCAGAGCAGAAATGTTAGGGGCTGCCATAGCTGTCATAATGAGACATAGGCGACTTGCTGAGGGTGGTGACAATGCAGATGGTGCCAGACAACCCACAGTGAGGAGACGGAGAAGAGTGTACAGGCCCAGGGTCACCTACCACGGGTTACATGAGCTGGAGATAGTAGAGCACTATAGAGTGGACAGAGAGCTCCTGCAGCAAATTGTTGAGCTGTGCAGGCCACGCCTCACACACAGAACCAACAGAGGGAACCCATCCCAGTGGAAACCAAGGTATGTGCTGGCCTAAGAATACTAGCAACAGGTACCTTCCAGAGACCAACTGGCGATATGATGGTGATATCACAGGCATCAGCCTCCAGGGTACTGCACCAGTTCCTGGATGCCATGTCAGCACATGTCGGTGATCATGTATATTTCCCCAATGCCCGTGAGGTATTGGCCAGCAATATGCATCTCTTCCAGCAAAAAGCGGAATACCCTGAGGTAGTGGGTGCAATAGACTGCACGCACATACGCATCAAAGCACCAGCCGTTGAGCGGGGTAGGGCCTACATTAACTGCAAGGGCTTCCCCTCCATCAACTGCCAGGTCATGTGTGATGCCCAGGGCATAATAATGAATGTGTGTGCTGGCTGCCCTGGGAGTTACCACGATTCCCACATCTGGCATTTGACACAGCTGTACCAGACATTTGCCAATGGGGACATCCCACACGGACACCTAGTGGGGGATGCAGGTTATGCACTGGAGCCGTGGCTGATGACACCCATTAGAAATGCACACACACCTGAACAGGAACGCCATAATGAGGCACACGCACAAACATGTAATGTAATAGAGCGTGTGTTTGGGCTGCTCAAGTCATGGTTCCGGTGTTTGGACACATCTGGTGGAGCCTTGCAGTACACAACAACTACATGTACCCAAATTGTCATGGTATGTGCTATGCTACATAATATGATCTTGCGAAAACAGCTGCAGCAGGACCAGCATAGGGCCGGGCCAAACAGCCCCCCACCATTGCCAAGGCCATCACAGGCAGAGAGTGACTCAGAGGAGGAACAACCTGAGCCTGCCCCAGTAGGCAGAAGAAGGCATGCCCAGTATGCCCTGGCCTTGGCAAAGAGGCAACGCATAGCACATACACTGGCTCAGTAGGAACCCTGGGAATGATACCCCCTCTGACTCACTCAAATAATAACATGGATGCCTGAAATGACATGACCTGCTCACAAACATGTACAGGGAAGTGTAATATGTGCATCCGACAGAGGCAGCCCTGCAGCACCACCTGAGGCATGAATGCCATGTGTTAAGTAATGTAACACCATATACTATATGCACACATGAGCACCCTGACTAACATCCACCCTCACCAAGCATGAAGCCACAAAATGACGATGGGATGATCAAGTGCAATAACTGGCTGAAGTAATGCAGTTAGTCAAAGGGGAGCCAATGTGTTTCAGGCTGGGAAGACATGCGGAGCATGGCATGATGCACCACCTGCTAGGGGTGGCGTGCACCTATCATGCCATGCCCCATGGATACTGGCAAAGGCTGTCAGTACCCACAGCATACCCTGAATAGGTAAGTCTCAAAACACAAACCCACCTTCATAGGTTCTACAAGGGATAGGAACCTAGATGTAATGCTACCCAATGACAGATGTATAAACAGTAAGATGTGTGCATTGTAAACGCACACAGTATGGAGAATGTAGATACCAGTCCTGTAATAGAGAACTGGGTCAAGGCTCACATCAGCACCCTAACAATACCAGGTCACACCTCATACTGTGCTGTACAGCCGCAAAACATGGAACAAGCTACAAAAGGAGGGTGACTATCAAGAAATGGCAAGGATAACCACACCCCCATGTTGGTACCACAACAAGAAGCAGCATGGATTAGCCATGGTCAAATACCAATGGCTAAAACCGCCTCCCAGTATATAGCCTGCTGCAGACTACTGTCCTAATACCAGGAACTGCACCTGGCCTATGTTGGAATACATGAATATATCAAGCCCCCCAAACCACATTATATTGCTTGACTGAAAATACCCAGACATACACCGGGAGCATTATACTAGCACCAACATAGTAGGAGAAAATTACCCAGATTCCATAAACCAAAATGCCCAGGAACAATGTACCACTCGCACAAGAGGGGTAAGCATACTGGATGTGATAATCAGCAACATGTGTACTGGATGGCAAGATGAGAAGTGTACCCCTCACTGGTAAGACCAGACCATAGAGTAATCACACTGGATATACACATCCTGACCCCAGTCCCTGGCCAGAATACCACAGTGAAAAACATGTGTAAAGCATAGGTTGCAGCCCTCAAAACCGATGTTGAATCCACAAAAGGCCCTGTGCAAGTGCAGAATATGGGACACACCACAGAACATGTTATACAGGCATTCCATGAACACAGCCAGGAATGCTTGGAGTATGCAATCACAAATAACAACAACACACAATGCCATACACGCAGGCATCTGGCATGCTGGACTCCAACAAACAAAATATTCCCCTGCACGTCAGGAACTGCACGGCTTCTAAGTGAATATCTCCAAGTACAAAAAACAAGCCAGCAGCAAGCAGATAGTGTCCAAAAGAGCAGTTTAATAAAAACTACCCCAACAGCATAATGGCATCCAAAAACATACCGGTTTCGGCAATGGTTAGAAACCTAGCCTTCTTCAGTGTACAGCAAGAAGCCAAGACAGAAATGCTGTATTTAAACAGATGAAACCATGCTGATTGGTTACAAAATAATAAGCATGTGCTGATAATCAAACAGCATAAAGTAACACAAAGTTTTTTATGGCCATGAATACATTCAAAAATAAATCATTAAGGGGCTTGAGTACATACTTATCATAACTGGCTATCTTCATCTATATTTTAGTAACACATATACAAAATTACAATTTACTAAATATGAAACACCAATTATACATGAGCCAATGTTGAACAAAATATGCATATGTGCAAAATGCATAATAAATCAGAATACATACTACAATATTGGCATGAGTTAATCCAATATGAATATAAAAATATATATGTGTATTCTGAATATAGGAATACCATATGTTCCACAAAACATGTATAATATATTCAATTTATAAACAATCATTTATCCCAGGGCTAAATAATGCTCCTAGTTTCGTGATCCATTTCTTTTCTTTAAGATTAAGTTTATTGTGCCAACCACTCTTAATGGTTCTATCACCAATGATTTTGTCAATAATAGTGAAATGAAATTTGGCAGTACTGTGTATTAGAGTGTGTTTATATAATGCATTAGTAGTTTTATGGCATCTAATGTCACTGAGATGCTCTGAGATACGTAGTTTAACTGGTCTTGATGTCTGTCCTACATAAAATGAATGGCAAGTGCAACATGCCAGATAAACGCCCAATCTGTGTTACAATTTGCAAAAAATCTAATGTCAAAAACAGTATTGGTATTCCTACTGGTAAACTCCTTAGTTTTCAACATATGCTTACAGTTGACACAGTGGCCACATGGAAAAGAGCCAATAAGCCTATCACCTAAAATTGTAGTTTGATATACTTGTGGTAAGGTGGACTCATGGTGATGTTTGTAATGATTAAAGTGACCAGCCAAATTCTTTCCCTTACGAAAAGAAAAAAGGCACTTATCAGGAACAATGTTTTTAATTCTGACATCGGCCTCCAAAATGTTCCAGTTGTCCCTAATAATCTTAATAAAGTTATTGGTATTTCTACCAAATGTTGTAGTGAGTCTAAGTTTGTTTGTCTTGATATGTTTCTTTTTATATGTTAATAAATTCGGTCTATGTAGACCCTTAGCATAATTCTGAGCCATGGTCACATATCCTGAACAATAGCCACGCTCAATGAATCTGTTATGCAAATCCTGAGCATGATTGACATAAGTAGTGTTCTCAGAACAATTCCTGATCCTAATAAATTGCGATTTAGGGATGTTCTTTGCGATATGTTTTGGATGAAAGCTGGATGCGTGGAGAATCGTATTATATTGGGGGAATTTTCTATGGGTTTCAGTTGTCAAGGTGTTGTCATTATTCCTGGTTACCAAAACATCCAAAAATGTAATGGATTCCCGATCGTAAGTAATAGTGAATTGTATTCCCCATATATTATCATTCAGGTATTCCATAAATTCCTGAAGATATGGAATGTCCGATCTCCACACCATCCAGCAATCATCCAAATATCTGCCAGATATCAATTTCCGCAAAAACAGATTATGAGTGTCATCATAAATCATAATTTGTTCAATATAGGCCATAAACAGATCAGCATAAATTGGGGCAAAAGATGCCCCCATAGCTGTACCTCTGGTCTGAAGATAACATTCCTGGTTGTAGAAAAAAACATTCTTAGTCAAAACATGCTCAGTTAAATTCAACAAGAGGGTATTGAAACCAGGTTGATATAATTTAGATTCATTGAGCCAAAATTCAATTGCATCAAGTCCACCCCAATGTGGAATATTAGTGTAAAGTGAACTTACGTCCAAGGTACATAGTAACCATTCTGTATCCAACTGCATATCATTTACAATACTCAAAAATTGAGTGGTATCCTGTATTCGTGATCTTACATATGGTAGCAATGGCTTTAAATGCATAGTTAGGAATTCAGAAAGAGGTTCTGTTATCGACCCCATGCCTGATACAATCGGCCTTCCAGGTGGATGTGAGAGATCCTTATGTATTTTAGGTAGAAAGTAAATATATTGTCTAGTAGGATCAGTGATTGTTAACTGATAACGTGTTTTCTTGTCAATAATACCATTTTCAACAGCAGAATTCAAAAAGTCATCAATGTCCTTTTTGAAAACCAAGGTGGGGTCCAGTGGCATTTTGGTATAATATTTGACATCATTAAGTTGTTTATGTGCTTCAATGTCATAAGCACACCAATCTAACACTACCACTGCCCCACCTTTGTCTGCGTTGATAATGACTAGTTCTTTATTGTTTACAAGTTCCTCTAGACAAGATTTTTCACCATCAGTGATGTTATTAGGCATAGGTCTCTCATGATTATGCTTAAAATGTAACTCACTACGTACACTTCTCAAAAAGAGGTTAACAGCTGGATGCATAGGAGGAGTGAAATTAGAAGCATGATATTTGAAACCTTCCTGTTGTGAATGTGCAGTATCCCCTTGTTCCTGAAAAAACAATTTTAAATTAATAAGCCTACAAAATGAAAATAGGTCATTAGTAAATGAGTCTTCTGGAACAAAAAAACCAGGAATAAAGGATAAACCTTTATTTAGTAGAGATATCTGTTCATCTGATAAAATAGTGCTAGAAATGTTACATACATTATTTATTTTTTGGTCAGTATCTCCAACAGATTTTGCAGACTGGTAACTTTTTCCGTGCTTCCTGCCCCCCCTCCTCCTCCTACCCCTGTGTTCCCTAAAGGGGATACATAGTTTTTACGTTTGGGAGTGGGGGAATCCATGGTGGACTGTGTGTCAGTATCTGTACCAGATGAGGTCTCCAAATCAGTGGACTCTGTATTATTACTATGCCCTTTTAGTATGGAACGTGGACGTTTCCTTTTAGATTTAGAGACTTGCTTCTTAGCAATCCGTCCTTCTTGGAATCGGACATGTCTGACAGTCTTGAACGGTTGTCCCTTATCATAGTCAGAAATATCACGAGAAAACTTTTTAAGTTTTCTATCCTTTAAAATAGTATCAAAACTCAACAGTTCAGTACTCAATTTTGATAGTAAAGCCGGGAAAAAAGTTTCATTTTGGTAGTGATTGCATTCCTCAATCGAATTCAATACTAAAGTAGTTTCACTCTCAATGATTCTAGTATAATGCTCAGATAAAGCTTTTACAAACTTCATCGAGCATTCTTGTTGTATAAGATTCCATTCCGAGAGTAAACTATCATCAGGACTTGCCACCAAGGGCTGTATTTTCACTCTGAGACCCCTAGGGCAAATGCCCTTAACCAAATATGCTTTTAATAGTTTGTGGTGCCAAACACTAGATCTCAAGGCCTTCATATTTTTTGTTAAGTGAGGCAAATTGTTGTTCACATTTCTGTTCGGGTTTTAAAGAGATTATGTTTCCTGGGGCAGTGGTGTCATTTCCAATGCCAAATGCTGCAATATCATCTTTATCTGATGATAAATCCAAAAGAAGCTTTTGGAGATCCATATTGTGACCCAAATTATTCTTATATAGAACCACGGCCTGTATATCAAGATCAAATAATCAAACAATAGTTAGACAATAATGGCTCAACACCATAGAACTAAAAATTAGTTGGTTGTAGCCACGTCTGATACAGGTCAATAATGGTATTTGTATAATAATATATATGTGAATAGTCAAAGGTCTAATGCTTGGCCCACAAATAACATTTGTTTATTAATATTAAAAATATATAAAGATAGTCCCAGAAGTGAAGATATGTAACTTAAAATACAATGATCCACCTAGAATCAATGGAGTGAAAATTATGATAGAGTATTATTATGTATCTAAATATTCTGGAGTTGTTCAAATATTGTCAACCATATCATGGACAGATACTGACTTAGTCCTTCAATCTCATGTAGATTGTTGACTTATACTAAGTAAACTGAGTCATATAGATACCAAAAAAATTATTACTGTATAAAGTCATATAAACTAAGTTGCTTATTACAGAAATAAAAAGCAACATGAATCTATCGTATCTGTAATATAATGTCAGAAAGATAGTTATAAATCAACAAAGTTGTTTCAAGAATTTGTTCACATTAACCCTTAGCAAATGTATGGAACTAGCACAAGTTAAATTATGAGTATTTGCAAAATTGAAAAAACAGGAGCTTAATATAGCAAAACATGAACATAAACCCTACATAACTGTACTTCAAAAGGCACTGTTATTGTTCAAATCATGTAAAGTCAATCATAAACTGTTACTGACTGAGTATAGCAAATGCAATTTGCTCATACTGAAGTTAAATTAGTCATATAGACTTCAAAATAGTAATATTATTATCTTAACTGATTTCCTAACTGTGGAGTTCAAAGACATAATCCGTCTTCAGTGTCTATAATTAGCTGTGCGGATGAGTATTCTTAATCAGCCAGATTTGCTAATTTTCATCCATAATTGTCATCTTAAACTTGAACCTAATATATATCCAATGGAAGATGAAAAGCTGTTATTAAGATTATACAGCATATGTATATACCCCAAAGAAGAAAAAATAATTATAAAAGTGAACAAAATGAGCAATAAGCCCAGTATGAAAACCAACAGATTAACTCCAGATGAAAATCGGAGATGTTATCCCTACACACAGAAAAAGGATAAACAGATGTTGTTTCAAAAATAAAAATAAAAAATGTAATCCAATCCCTATTACAGAATACAAATGACACTGGGCCTATATAGGCCATTTACAAAAAATCAAAAACATGACCTGAACAATAACCCTATATTAACATAAAGTTATACCTTGAAAAAATGATCAAAAGTAGCTCACAGCCCCTGCATACAATGATGTTATCAGCCAATGTAACAATCATATATTAATATATGTTAGAAATCAGTCCAAGGATGGAAAAAGTAAATTCCGCCTACCAAAAAAATGTATATAAACTATTGACATAAAATTCCATATGTCAATAGGTCCCATCAATATCATCAGGAACAAAAGATGAATCATATATCTCCAACAGTTGTATCAAAATTCCCAGAATTTGCAAAGGGATTATTTAAACCCTGTTCCAATGTCATCCACAAATAGCAAGCCAAAAAATAAAAAATGGCTGCTATAAAGGTTTAGGTATATCAGTTATTATGAAATGTTGCTGAAGTTCTCCAACCGTCGACAATCCAAACACTACAACACATGCAGTCCACATCAATACAAAATGGCCATGTTGAAAAATAAGGCCCTACATATATGTCCAGCCGTTGATAGTTGGAAAGGTATTCGTTATGATCCCTAGTTTAATATCGTATAAAATATATACTTTAGAATACCCCAGATGAAATCGCAAATTCACCCAGTTTGTGTATTAGTCCACTTGCCCAAAGGGCTGCACCAACAATATCAAAAATAATGTCCCACGTACTTCAAAAATAAAATATATAACAACCCTAAGGAGATAGTATAATTACAAATATATAAACTAAACATATAGTCACAGATGAGATGGCACAGTTCACGATGGTTTCCCCAAAAAGAGCAGAAAAAACGTGTTGCAAGCAAAATGCTCCCCTGCACGTACAGCTCTCAGCGACTAGCACCAAACACTCAGTTTCCCAAATCGTCGTCAATCCATATAATGCACTACTCACATGTAATGTCCACAGCATGAATACTAATCGCCATAGATTAGAAAAAATAATTGTTCGATTCCCCTGGTTCCAAATGATATAAAATGTGTAGTCAAAACAACCCTAAACGGAATCGCAATTCACCCGGTCCGTATACTCATGATACAAACACTCTGAGATGTACACAGGCCACGCCAGAGATGATATCCATCGCGTTGAATGTGGTGCAAATAAAGATAGTCCAATATTCATACGACAGTGAGTTATGAAAGGCAGTATGTACAAAAGCACATTCAGAAATAGAATGTGAAGCAACCCAAATGATACGAACTCAAGTCCAAAAAAACTTAGACCAACCGCATGGTCACAGATACAATGACACAGTCCACCATGGTTTTCCCCCAGCAGGAGCAGAAAGGAAGTGCAACAAACAAAATATTCCCCTGCATGTCAGGAACTGCACGGCTTCTAAGTGAATATCTCCAAGTACAAAAAACAAGCCAGCAGCAAGCAGATAGTGTCCAAAAGAGCAGTTTAATAAAAACTACCCCAACAGCATAATGGCATCCAAAAACATACGGTTTCGGCAATGGTTAGAAACCTAGCCTTCTTCAGTGTACAGCAAGAAGCCAAGACAGAAATGCTGTATTTAAACAGATGAAACCATGCTGATTGGTTACAAAATAATAAGCATGTGCTGATAATCAAACAGCATAAAGTAACACAAAGTTTTTTATGGCCATGAATACATTCAAAAATAAATCATTAAGGGGCTTGAGTACATACTTATCATAATTGGCTATCTTCATCTATATTTTAGTAACACATATACAAAATTACAATTTACTAAATATGAAACACCAATTATACATGAGCCAATGTTGAACAAAATATGCATATGTGCAAAATGCATAATAAATCAGAATACATACTACAATATACAACCAGGAATGTTATCTTCAGACCAGAGGTACAGCTATGGGGGCATCTTTTGCCCCAATTTATGCTGATCTGTTTATGGCCTATATTGAACAAATTATGATTTATGATGACACTCATAATCTGTTTTTGCCGGAAATTGATATCTGGCGCAGATATTTGGATGATTGCTGGATGGTGTGGAGATCGGACATTCCATATCTTCAGGAATTTATGGAATACCTGAATGATAATATATGGGGAATACAATTCACTATTACTTACGATCGGGAATCCATTACATTTTTGGATGTTTTGGTAACCAGGAATAATGACAACACCTTGACAACTGAAACCCATAGAAAATTCCCCCAATATATCTGATTCTCCACGCATCCAGCTTTCATCCAAAACATATCGCAAAGAACATCCCTAAATCGCAATTTATTAGGATCAGGCGGAATTGTTCTGAGAACACTACTTATGTCAATCATGCTCAGGATTTGCATAACAGATTCATTGAGCGTGGCTATTGTTCAGGATATGTGACCATGGCTCAGAATTATGCTAAGGGTCTACATAGACCGAATTTATTAACATATAAAAAGAAACATATCAAGACAAACAAACTTAGACTCACTACAACATTTGGTAGAAATACCAATAACTTTATTAAGATTATTAGGGACAACTGGAACATTTTGGAGGCCGATGTCAGAATTAAAAACATTGTTCCTGATAAGTGCCTTTTTTCTTTTCGTAAGGGAAAGAATTTGGCTGGTCACTTTAATCATTACAAACATCACCATGAGTCCACCTTACCACAAGTATATCAAACTACAATTTTAGGTGATAGGCTTATTGGCTCTTTTCCATGTGGCCACTGTGTCAACTGTAAGCATATGTTGAAAACTAAGGAGTTTACCAGTAGGAATACCAATACTGTTTTTGACATTAGATTTTTTGCAAATTGTAACACAGATTGGGCCGTTTATCTGGCATGTTGCACTTGCCATTCATTTTATGTAGGACAGACATCAAGACCAGTTAAACTACGTATCTCAGAGCATCTCAGTGACATTAGATGCCATAAAACTACTAATGCATTATATAAACACACTCTAATACACAGTACTGCCAAATTTCATTTCACTATTATTGACAAAATCATTGGTGATAGAACCATTAAGAGTGGTTGGCACAATAAACTTAATCTTAAAGAAAAGAAATGGATCACGAAACTAGGAGCATTATTTAGCCCTGGGATAAATGATTGTTTATAAATTGAATATATTATACATGTTTTGTGGAACATATGGTATTCCTATATTCAGAATACACATATATATTTTTATATTCATATTGGATTAACTCATGCCAATATTGTAGTATGTATTCTGATTTATTATGCATTTTGCACATATGCATATTTTGTTCAACATTGGCTCATGTATAATTGGTGTTTCATATTTAGTAAATTGTAATTTTGTATATGTGTTACTAAAATATAGATGAAGATAGCCAATTATGATAAGTATGTACTCAAGCCCCTTAATGATTTATTTTTGAATGTATTCATGGCCATAAAAAACTTTGTGTTACTTTATGCTGTTTGATTATCAGCACATGCTTATTATTTTGTAACCAATCAGCATGGTTTCATCTGTTTAAATACAGCATTTCTGTCTTGGCTTCTTGCTGTACACTGAAGAAGGCTAGGTTTCTAACCATTGCCGAAACCGGTATGTTTTTGGATGCCATTATGCTGTTGGGGTAGTTTTTATTAAACTGCTCTTTTGGACACTATCTGCTTGCTGCTGGCTTGTTTTTTATGCTGGACTCCAGCCATTACCAAACCAAGCAAGAGAATGAGGAAGCTACCACATGATAGAGCAAACATAAAAAGGGAAGTAATCACTGACCAGTAGTATGGCAATAACATATGTCCACACATACAATCCACTAAGTCCAGCCACAACAAGTAGAATCTGTGAATCCAGAGGCAATGTGACACCAGTCCCAAGTACACAGACAACCACAACACCCCCCAATAAATACAAATATATGTGATAGATGCATCCATGTATCCAAACCAGAGGTTGAGCTCCACCAACTCAGTACTGTCAAAACTAGTCAGGAGGAGAAGGTAACCACATACACCACAAACCCAGTCCCACATAGACCTACCACAACTGTAAACCAAACACATAAACACAGACAAATATTCCCGGAGGCCTTAATTACAAACACACCACACCAACAGAAGCCTCCAAAGCAGATCACAAGCAACCACAACCTTCAAACATAGCACATGCAACGAATAGTACACAAAGCTGGTGTGCCAAACAGTCACAGGCCAGAAGGAGAAACAACATGCCTGATACAGTTGTAATAGGTGTCTGTATAGGCAGACACAATGCTGTCCCACTCACCAGACTGAACAAGGGAAAGGGTAGAGTAAGCTGCCTGTAGGCTGCCACAAAATGCCACATAACACAAGTACGCAGGTCACCCCAAAGCAAGCAGAAATATGATGCACTCAATGTCCATGCTGGTGTGAATTACCTGAGATGTACCTCCCTGGTCAACATGAAAAGAGACATGGATGGTCCCTCTGAGTATGTACCCCAGGGCGGTATGACACTGGCTGTGTGCAGCATCCAACCCTCACCAAGACTGATGCCACAGTACAAACACAGAATGCTCATGTTTAACAGCTGGCACAGTTAGAGCTGTCAGTCCAAGAGGGTCTAATGTCTGTCTGCTTGAGATGTCAAGCATGACAAGCCATGCTGGTGTTCCAGAGATGGCTTGCAGCTGTTACCCGTGTGCGTCTGGATACTGGATAATGCCTTTTCCGCCTCCATAGAGCTGTATGTAGGCAAGGCCAAAAAGACTACCCACCACCCTAGAAAACATAAGTGGTAGGAAACATAAGGGTAATGCTGACCAATGCCAGATGTGTAAACTGCAATATGCATGCCCCTGAGGCACTTCCCATTATGGAGAACATCGATGTCTGTGCAGTGACAGAAGCCTGCTGCAAGCCTAGTGATAGCACACCAGCACTACTAGGTTATACCACATATCATGTGTTATGGCCCCAACACCTGCACCAAAACATCAAAGGAGGGGGAGTATCCATATGCAGCACAGACACCCATATTGCCAGGTAACTGACAATGCACAAAGCAGTGGAGACCACCCATGTGCATATAACTGTAATCAAAACTGCTGTACAGTCTGTAGCATGTGACAGACCACACTCTCACACACAAGAACTCCACCCAGACATCTGAAGACACTGGACAGTATGAATGTCCCACCAAATACCAGACAAGGTACACACAAATTACCACATAGGTGTCAAACCATTATGTATGCAAGGAGTAATCAGGGACCTAGGGACACAGGTCGACATTAATCTGTCATGTGACATCCACAATGCCAATGTGGCTATGAAGATTGTTGATATTGGACACCGTATCATGAAAGGATTCACATCAACATCAACAGAGGTCACTGTGCCGCTGTACTGTTCCCTTGTCAGACCCATAATCTAGTACAATGACTCATATGGGATGTACCGTACATGACACCTGCAGCGATTCGGAAGACCTCATAGTTACCCCACCAACAGGATAAAGGGTGTGAAATATATGTCATATGTTGCCTGGCTGTAGACACCCCAGCTGACTGCAGTCACACACTGCCTACACAGAGGCATTGTATGTCTGTTGTACAAGGCCATGTCCAACACAGGAGTAATGGACATGCTCCACCACAGGAAATGAAAGCTATTGGAGCTGTGAGAGTCACAGATGTCAGCCTCAACACATAATGAAATAAGATGTGCTGGAGGGACAGATACATAACCCAGAGGCTCCCCACACCCAGAAACAGGATCCCAATCCATGGTAGGCAGAGCCCCTCACTGACACCCCTCAACAGGAATATTGCCAAGTGGATGGATGACCGTACATGTATACTGGGGGTCCTCACTGTGTCACGACCAGACAGAGGCACAGTGAAGAACTTCATAAATGGCCATAATTGAACATAGCAAGGGGTGGCGAAGACACACACACTCTGGCTAGGCTTACTAATGGCCTAGGGTGTATAGCCTAGTATGAACCCATGAACCTATGAAGATACAAAACGTACAGGACACTAAGGATAATCACAAGGGTTACCCAACTGATGGTAGGAACCATGTTGGGTATCCACAGATATGCTCGAATCACACAGATATTACAAACAACATACCAAACACACACACATATTGCTAACATACAACCTGTCAGGTGCAGTGCAAACACCCCCCCCCCCGAGTGCAAAATACCTATCCCAGCAGACTGATGGTCCCCTGACATTGCAGATGCTGAGGTAACAGCCATCATCTGCAAAGCAGAACACACAGCAGCAAAGGTATGTGATGGTGTCCTGTGCTGAGGCCAACATGGACTCCAAGAATAATGGAATGCCAAATCACACTACTGCCCAATGTCAGCCTTACCACAGCATATGTACCCAAAGAGCAGTGTACAACAACAGTGGTCCATCACAACAAAGGTGTTGCCTGAATGGATACTCCAAACTACCACCCCAGGATCCTGACAAGCTTATTATTTCTCTTGCTCTCACACTACCCTACTTCCTGACCTGTTACGAATCAAACCCCAACTACCACTTTAACTACTCTCCCAAACATACAGCCTCTGATTTCATAAGCCTAAACTTTACTCATTCAAACATTACATCCACCCCTAGCTACCTCCTAGCCAGATATCATAGGCTGTCTCACATCAAAATTCAAAATCTCTTGCTTAGGAAACTAAAATACTTACTGAACTTCCCTAACAAAGCTTACCTCGAATATAAACGCTCTACCTTGGCAGATGGGGACATTCACCCCAACCCAGGGCCCTAACCTACTTCATCTGACGTCATGCCTGCTACACTAAACTCTTCCCTACTACTACCAACCTCCAATGCAAATACTCTTCTCATAGGGCACCTTAATATTTGAAGTGTCAATAACAAAATCACCCATCTTCACTCCCTTCTTGAACACCACTCCTTTGATATTCTCTGTTTAACTGAAACCTGGTTAAAACCCTTTACTAAAGATAACGAAATCATTCCTCCAGGTTACAACATCTTGAGACTCGACCGCAAAACTAAAAAAGGTGGAGGAGTTGCACTAATATTCAAAACTGAACTAAATTTAACTTTAGTACCCTATGATAACCTGGACATTACCAAGACTGAACTTCTCATCTCAAAGCTGAAACTAAACCCTAAAAAATCAATCTATATTATCTGTATATATCTACCCCCTGGAAATAACTCTACCACCATAGAAAATATCCTCAGTTGGGTCACTTCCACCTACCCACAAAACCATAATACTTGGAGACCTCAACCTTGACTGGTCCTCTTTAAACACTAATAACCCATCTTCTCATATTAGCCTCCATGGCTTTACTCAGACAATAAACACCTCTACTAGGATTAACAAACCTAACAACAAAGAATGTATTCTAGATTGGATTCTCGTTAACAAACCTCTACTAAAATATCAGTCCGGAACACTACCTGATGACTTTAGTGATCACAATCTAACCTATATTATAAGACAAAAAAATGCCTCTAACAATTCTCCTATCTATAGGATCCCACGTGATCTCAAATGTTTCAACCCTATCCAATTTAAAACTGAACTAAATGCCTGCAACTGGAACCTACTAAAGACACTTCCTCTTGAAGAAGCTGTTCTATACTTTAACACCACATTCCTAACAATTCTAGATAATCACGCACCAAAACGTTCCATCCGTATTAAATCTAAACCAGCCCCCTGGCTATCTAAAGATACAAGACAAAAAATATTACTTAGAAACAAATCTTGGATAAAATGGCGAACTAGTAAATCTCCCATAGACCAACAGACCTTTAGGCACCTAAGAAACAGTACCAAAAAAGCTATCTTCTCTGATAAAAGGAGTTATTATAGTAATCTCCAGCAAGCAAATCACAATAACCCTCAAAAATTCTGGTCAACCCTAAACAGACTTCTTCACCCTGGACAGACTACCACTCCGTCCCCTTCCGGGTCTGAAAAGAATTCCTCCCTTGATACTGCCAATACTTTCAACTCATTCTTCATTGATACTATTAGTTCCTTGGCCTCCCATCTCTCTAGTGACAACACTAGCATCCCTGACCTTGCATCCTTCAAACTACCAACCTTCAGGCTACAACCCATCTCCATTGCCTTTATACAGAAATGTATCCACAAACTCAAACCATGCACCCCCTCGGCAGACCAGCTTCCATCTGAATTCCTTCAAAAAGCAGCCTCTGTAATAGCCTATCCCGTATCCATTCTCATTAATAGAACTGTAAATGAAGAAACCATACCTGACATCTGGAAAATCTCTCACATCATACCCTTACGTAAAGGAGGTAACTCCTATGAATATTCTAATTATAGGCCCATAGCTCTCTTGTCCCCACTCGCAAAAATCATGGAAAAATGTGTTCACCAACAGTTAATGAACCACTTAATAAAAAATAACATTCTTACTAACTGTCAACATGGCTTTAGGCCTTTTCATAGCACAACCACCGCTCTCCTCTCCTTTACAGACTTTATTAACAAGAATCGTAATAATAACATCCTGTCTTCAGCTCTCTTTATTGACCTGTCCAAAGCCTTTGACATGGTTAACCACTCTCCTCTTAAAAATTCTCGAATCTCTTTCCTTAGAATCTAAGGCTGTCCACTGGTTTAGTTCCTATCTCACTAACAGGAAACAGGCCGTCCTCTGGGATAACAAACTCTCATCTCTTCTCCCAATTTCACTTGGGGTCCCCCAGGGCTCTATTCTTGGACCTCTTCTTTTCTCCCTCTTTATAAATGACTTACAAGTAGCTATTCCCCAGGCTACATGTATACAATACGCTGATGACTCCACACTAATTTGCTCTGCTAAATCCATTCCTGAACTGCAAACTAATACTCAAGCTGTATTTTCCAAAGTTGAAACTTGGTTCTTAAAATGTTGCCTACTCCTAAACGCAAAAAAAACAAACTCTTACTTTTTAAGCCTACTACCAGATCCCCTACATTAGGTTTCACTATCTTATCCAATAATGGAACCGCTATATCACCTGACCCTACTACCAAACTGCTAGGTGTCACGATTGACAACAATCTTACCTTTGACTGTCATATCAACAATACCATTAAATCTGTAAACAGGAAACTTGGCTCTCTTTATAGAATTAAAACTTTCTTAACCTCCCCAGCCAAAGCTACTCTTGCCCACTCTCATCTTATTTCCACTCTTCTCTATGCTTCACCAATCTATACTAACCTTAAGAAAAACAATCTCTCTAAACTGTCTACCACTTACAATAATATAGCTAGATTTGTTACTGGTAGGCATTTCAGAACTCACCACTGTCTGAATCTGCAGCAAGTTAACTGGCTTGAACTGACAAACATGTTGCTTCTTTCCCAACTTACGTTTGTCCAAAGAGCTTTCTACCAACCTCATAACACACCTGTACTTTCTCACCTCTTAACCCCTTATTCTAATCTTAACTCACTCCGCTCATCAAGCAAACTGCTAGTTACCTTAACCAAATCTAATAACCTAGCTGGTGATTCCCTTTTCTCAAATACCATTGGTAAACACTGGAATCAACTTCCTACCGAACTTACTTCCATTGCATCTACTGTTCTGTTTAAACAAAAACTCAGAATCCACCTTAAAAGCCACTGGATGTGTCCCTGCTCTAATCCTGATTAAAAGTTAATTCCCTTAGTTAACCCTCTTTTCTCTCTCCCTATTCTTTTGTGCCTCCTGCTTTCTCCCTTAGCTTTCTTTCTCCACCTATACGGACTTCTCCCCTATATCTTTCCTCCTTTATGGCTATGACTTTTTTCCAGAAAGTATATATCTTTTAAATCTGCTCTCTCTTTCTATTGTTGTTTCTCTTTCCTTGGTCTTACACTTTCTCTTCTTGGTGTTAAAATATGTAATAATGTTTAATATAATGTTATTTAGATTGCCTAGGAAGTTAAAGTCCTATTCTTTCTTTTTTCTTGGTAACAACGTTCATTTCTCTTTCCTTGGTCTTACACTTTCTTTTCTTGGTTTTTAAAATATGTTATAATTTTTTTATTTATTTATTTTATTTTACATTTGTTGACCGGGCTAGTCTAACTGGACAAATATCCGTTTTCAGTAGAGGCCCGGGGAGAAAAGCTCCAATTACATGAAGTAAACAAAATCATTAACATTAAAAATATTTAGCAAAATACCATAAGTTCAAGGGTGGACTTATACAAAATTAATGGAAACAAAAAAATCAAGCAGAACAATATTCAGAAAATAGTTGGTTAATAATAGAATTACAAGGTAAGCAACATTCAGCAGTTAGATACAAAAAAAATTTAAGATGTGATAACATGGTGGAGAGAAAAAGAAAAATGTTAGCGACATTCTCAAAGATAATACTGTCAAAAGTTAAAAAAGTCTTTTAGAGGGACAGTTGGGCAAGGTGGGGAAGTTGGGAGTAGTAGAGAAGTAATTTCAGTCAGGATTAGCACAAGGACACAGCCATTGAGTTTTAAGATGTTCTTTGATATGTCTTTTGAAAAGGGATGTAGAGTCAAGGTTTGTAATTTCCTGAGGTAGTTGATTCCAGATCTTCCCGACAGAATTTGAAAATAATGAGTCCCCAGCTTTATTCTTTGATTTGGTTAAGGCTACAAGGAGTTTATTAGCTGAGCGTAGTGTGGCTAGGTTTTATAAGGTGAAATCAGTTTTGTAAGGCTAGGGGTAGCATCAGGAAAGTAAAGGGTTTTATGAATGATAATTAGTTGTTGATAGAGTAATTGGTTGTTGATTTCTAACCAATCTAGTTGCTTGAGGTTAAGACAATGGTGGGTTCTAAAAGGGCTAGCAGTAATGAATCTAGCAATACTATTGTAACAGGTAGAAAGTTTGGTGATGTTATTTTTGGACAAGTTTGTATATATAGCAGAGGCATAGAAAAGGGTGGAGATCAGGTGGGTCTGGGCCACTGTTTTTCTAGCAGTTGGGGTAAGAAAGGGTTTAATTCTGTAGAGAGTACCGATTTTTTTGTTAACTGATTTAATGGTATTGTTAATGTGGTCATCAAAATTAAGATGGTTGTCAATGGTTACACCTAATAGTCAGTGGTCATATCTGGACTAATACAGGTAGTGTTGTTGGAGGAGATAGTGAAGAAAGGTGTTGGTGATTTGTTTGTAGGGGTAAAGAGAAGAAGTTTTGTTTTTTTGGGATTAAGAAGGAGGGATTGTTCCATAAACCATTTTTCTACATCATGGAAGACTGTTTGGGTGAGGGACTGGAGGGAGGTGACGTTATTAGCAGCACAGATTAGAGTTGAGTCATCAGCATATTGAATGCAGATGGCTTGGGGTATATTCAGATGAAGGTCATTAATAAATAAAGAAAAAAAGAAGGGGACCTAGGATTGAGCCTTGTGGAACCCCAATGTTTACTGGAAGTAAGGAGGATAGAGTGTTGTTCCATAGCACTGCTTGTTGCCTATTTTGGAGGTAACTCCTGAACCATTGAAGAGTTTGTGAGCCAAGTGAATAGAGATTTAGCTTGTGCAGAAGTATATTATGGTTAACCATGTCGAAGGCCTTTGACAGGTCTAGGAATAATGCTGATGAGAAGAGATTGTTGTTCCTATTATTATTTATGGCATCAGAGAAGGAAAGGAGGGCAGTTGTAGTACTGTGGGAAGGTCTAAAACCATGTTGACTATTGGTTAGAAGTTTGTTTTGTAGAAGGTAGTTAAGAATTTGTTTATGTATGCATCTTTCCATAATCTTAGCTAATGGGTAGAGTAAGGCAATAGGGCGAAAGTTTGAGAGCTCAATAGAGGAGCCCCTTTATGTAGAGGTATTATATAAGATATTTTCCATGAGGTGGGATTTTTCCTTCAGAGACAGTCCTATTAATAAGAATGGATATGGGGTAGTAAATAGCTTTGCAGCTATTTGAAGGTATTCTGATGGGAGTTGGTCAGCGGATGGGGTGCAAGGTTTAAGTTTCTTGAGAAGTTTATAAATAAGGGATGAAGGAACTGGCTGAATATAAAAGGCATTGGATGAGGTGTTAGAGGTATTAGGTAAGGAGGTAGTGGAAGAGGGTAATGAATTAGCTAGTGTTTGAATGGCTTCTGTAAAATACTTGTTAAAGGCATCTGGGATCAGGGTGGAATTGTTGAGGTTAAAGCCTGAAGGGGTAGGAGTAGTTGAATGGCCTGGTTTAAGAAGTTTGTTAATACCTGTCCAAAATTTTAGGGGGGATTGTTGATTAGTTTGTTGGAGGTGAAGATAATATTCCTTTTTGTCAGAAAGAGTATCCTTCTTAGTGGCATTTCTTAATTGTTTAAAGAGTAGGTGATCAGATGTACTTTTGGTAGTTCTCCATTTAGCCCAAATTTTGTTTCTAAGGAGCATTTTTTGTTTAGTTTGCTTAGTAAGCCACGGGGCTACTTTCGTTCTTATCCTAGTAGAACGAAGGGGAGCATGATAGTCAAGGATTTTTAAAAAGTTGGTATTAAAATAGGCCACTGCTTCGTTTAGTTCGAGGGTAGTAATTGGAGACCAGTCACATGCATTCAATTCAGTCAGAAACTTATCAGGGTTAAATGTTTAATATGATGTTATTTAGATTGTCTAGGAAGTTAAAGTCCTTTTCTTTTTTGGTAACAATGTTCATTGCCTACGTCCTACCAGTCTTTAATCTATTATTTGTGCTCATGATGTATCTTTTTTGTCTATATGTGGAGCTTTTCTCCCCGGGCCTCTGCTGAAAATGGAAATATATCCAGTTAGACTAGCCAGGTTAACAAATGTAAAATAAATAAATAAATAAAATAAATTGTTCTGCACAGCTATGGAAAGGATCAGTATGTACCGCAGACAGAAGGCTATTGTGGACCTACTGATACTGGACCCTACACAGTGTGGCTGTCGTAACTGCAGAACCTGCCCCAAACATGTCTGACCCCATATGAAGCAGTCATTAAGGTCATTGATGAGGGCAATGTGGTCCACACAGCGTAGCTGGACCGTGCACATGCTTCTAGACAATACCGTACGAGTTCAGTATGGATATGTTCACCAGTTTAAATATATACCCCTATGTCAGTAGAGGGGTTGCAAACCAGACCAAGGGCAGAACTGACATGGTCAGACATGCCGCATCCATGTCAGACTACAAAGTGGATATGAGTGGCATCCCACAAGGCCTGGTCTTGGCCCCAGCCCCGTTCTGTATATATGTCCCATAGGTATAGGCCAACATGGAAGGACTGTGACTGAACATGTATGCAGAGGAGTACAAACAGCCCACCATATCCGACCCCAGCTGACACAAGCAACCCACAAAAGGGCCACCTACAAACAGACAACTGTAGCCATAGCCATGTCAGCAAGCTAATTGCAGAACTGTGTATAGACAACCACCGTGGATATACAGTAAGTGCCCACAAATTACCACACAGGTGTTAACCCATGAGGTACCTAACATGTAATGTGAGACCTGGGTACAAAAGGTGATAGATATCCTGCACTGGACAAACATGTGGCTGTAGTGTTCAGAAACATGTACTATATACCCACCCAAACATGAAGGTTGGCAGATGTAGATAAGGGGAACTCACTGTGGCTCTGCAGTCATCCTCCATTAGGTGTCACAACTGACTACAATAGCCCCTGTGGGATATACCGCAGCAGACACCTCCATCAACTGTAAAGTCCACAACAGTACCCCACCAGGGGTAGCAAAGAGCATGAACAGATGCCATGTGTTGCCTGAGTAAACAAACTGCAGCCCCACACACCGTCATACTTCCCAGCTACAGGAAAGCTGTGCCTGATGTATGAAGCCATGTCCAACCTGGAATGAATGAACATGTTGCACCTTGTACAATCTGAATGGCAGTGATCTATGCACATGAGAGACCTGAACCCCAGCACTGACATACATAGGACAAGCTGTACAGAATGATCCATAACACAGAAGGCACCCCCCACTCTTCAGTAAACTCCTGGTACAGGTCAGCCAGAGAGTCACATATCGACACCCCTCAAGAGGAATCCTGATGAGTGGATGGGAGATGGTAGGCTAACCCTGGGTATCACTGTTATGTCAGAGGTAGACGGAGGCACAGTATACTAACCATGACATATGTCATGGCAAACTCCAGTTACAATGTGTGTCGAAGGACAAACACACCCTGTGACTAGCATCAGAAATGGCCTAGGGAACATTGCTAGTGTTTGCCAATGTCCACCCATGTTGTGTAATACACTAGCAATGTTGGACGAGCCTGGTGTAGGTAGTCCATATCTGAACATATTGCAACATGGTCATATGTGCACAACTGGCCCCTACACAGTCTGTTGTGCTCACTATGAAGATGTCAAGCAGTCATAGGGCTAAAGCCCAGGATACTGTCCACCGCAGTGAAAGTACTGAACCAGTACACTATACGGTACTACAGTGTTAGGTCATTATGAAAGTATGTTGAGAACTATCTGTAAAGTATCCCATGCAATCCCTGCAGGCACAGTATAATCCCTGTTGTGGCAGACACGAAGCAGTTGGCCAGTTAGTACACAACATGACACCCAACACACAACCATAAACGTGAGATATTGTTGAAGTTCACACACACCCAAATATGTGGTGGAGTTCAGAGTGCAACATATGGAAAGCTCACACTGGGCATGCTCGCACACTTTGATAAATGAGGCATATGTCAGACAACATGCCATGGAAAGGCTGAACTGGGCATGCTCACACACTTAGGCCATATCTCCGTTTAGCAGTTGGCCACACATATCTGGTATTTGTACGTGTCAGTCCAGGAACCAACTACAACACAGTGATCAGCCCAGTGCACACAGTAAATGACTACAGAGACATAAGTGATATAGTGGATCGCCATCATATGCAAACATCTTCCACAGATACACAAGTTGGTCATAGGAACAGGGAATGCTATGGCAATAAAGACCTGCAAACAGTAGAACAGCACAACAAATATTGTGCATCCAACAATTGAACATATGGGTGTAGAGGTCAATACTAGGCTTGTTGCCCTAGGGAATGACAGCTCAGCCAGAGTGTGCTTGGCATCTGCATCCCCAGGACAGTAGGCTACTGTGCCACTGTAAAGTAGGTCACAGAAGGCAACATGTGAGGCTAGTGAGCTGTGCCTCTGTCAAGCAGGGGCACCGTGGAGGTCCCAGGGATTGAATGTGCTAAGCCACAGCCATGTTGTCGGTGTGTGCTGTGAGAGGGTTGCTGAGGATCTCTGACAGTAGGTGTCCATCAATAACAGACTGAGGGGAGCCCTATCTGCATTCTCTGGACGATTCCACTGTCAACACTGTGTTGTAATGAGTATGTGTGAATGAAATGCCATGCCGGAACTGTTCACAGATGTCCTCCCTCTGTGGGCTACAGCTCTGCAATGTATTAGGTCACTCTGTCTGTTGTGCAGTAGCATATATGGCTGGTGTACAGCTGGCAGGTGTCTTGTTGTGGAGCAGTCATGGTTATATGTGGGATAGCATGACCAATGCAAACTGTACACATGCTCATAGAATGCAATTGTCAAGGATTATGCTGAGTGGCCAGTATAGTCCTCTAGCATGGGTCCTCTGAAGTCGTCCACCCCAGTCTACACAAGTGTAGAGTCTGCTTGTGCTAAATACAGTTTGTGTGCAGTGACAACCTTGCCTGGGGGTGGAGATAGGATATGGATGTCCAGGGAAAGGTGGGTATGGTCAGATATCAACAATGGTGGTCTACCTCTGGTGTAGAACAGTGAGTACCCACATTGCAGATGGACAGGTGCAATATGTATTCCCCCATGTGGCTGTGGTGTGTGGTTCTGCCATAGCACATGGACCCACAAATTGTAGTGGCTGTAGGGTAAAGTGGTAGAGGCCTGAGTAGTTCTCACACACAATATGCCTGTACCTGATGTTAACAACTGGAATGGTGTATGTGAACACCTGCATATCCTGGCACTGTTCCCAGGGAAGCTAAGTGTGTGTCCTGGATGTGGGTGTGGTGTTCTGGACTGGTTGCGTTGTGTGTTACAGGTCCTGTGGTCCCAAAGCATGGTATAGAACATAACCTGCCAGTGCGATGTGCATATCTGACCCTGATGTAGGTGGCTGCAAATGCATATATATGCTATCCCCCACCTGACAGGTAGTACTACATGTACATACCTCTGTAGAAATAAAGATGTCAGCACCCTATAAATACTACAGGTGCAGAACAGATGCCCAGTAATTCAGATAGTGTGTTCTGCTAATGCATCTTTCTCATGTGTCATAATATAGTTAGGTAGGGGTTCGAATCCTGCAAATGCTCAGTGTTTGTGTGTATGAGAGGGAAATGTCCCTTTTGGCAACTGGGAAAACACACTACAGGATGCACATTCCCCTTTCTAAACACTGATGATGTCAGCACCCTATAAGTACAGCAGGAGAAGGGAAACCTCCCACTAATGCGAATAGCGCGCCCCGCTAATGCGTCTGTCTCGAGTGTCATAACTTAGTTAGATAGGGGTTTGGATCCTGTACATGCTCAGTGTGTGTGGAGGGTGTTAGTGTGTGCTCAAGACTTTTTGAAAGAAGTATCCCTTTTGCCAACTAGGAGAATACACTACAGGATGCACATTCCCCTTTCTAAACTCAGATGATGTCAGCACCCTATAAGTACAGCAGGAGAATGGAAGCCTCCTGATAATGCGAATAGCGTGCTCTGCTAATGCGTCCGTCTCAAGTGTCATAACATAGTTAGGTAGTGGTTTGAATCCTGCAAGTGTGCATGTGTTTGGAGGAGGGGGGTTAGTGTGTGTGCAATTTTGTGTGAGGGAAATGTCCCTTTTGGCAACTGGGAGAACACACTACAGGATGCACATTCCCCTTTCTAAACACAGATGATGTCAGCACCCTATAAGTACAGCAGGAGAAGAGAAGCCTGCCAGTAATGCGAATAGTGCGCTCTGCTAATGTGTCCATCTCGAGTGTCATAACATACTTAGGTTGTGGTTTGAATTCTGCAAATGGCAAGTGTGTGTGTTTGGATGAGGGGGGTTAGTGTGTGAGGGAAATGTCCCTTTTGGCAACTGGGAGAACACACTACAGGATGCACATTCCCCTTTCTAAACACAGATGATGTCAGCACCCTATAAGTAAAGCAGGAGAAGAAAAGCCTCCCAGTGATGCGAATAGCGCACTCTGCTAATGCGTCTCTCCCGTGTGTTGTAATGTAGTTAGGTAGGAGCTTGAAACCTGTAAATGGCATGTGTGTGTTTGGATGTGGGGCCTCTGTGTGTGTGCAATTCTGTATGAAAAACATGTGCTTTTTTGAAATCAGGGGATCACACTACATGATGCACATTACCCTTTCCAAACAGTGATGATGACAGCACCCTATACATATAGCTTGAGAAGAAACAGCTGCCAGTGCTCAGAATAGCGCAACCTGCTACAGCGTCACTCTCAAGTGCCATAACGTATTTAGGTAGGGGTTTGAAACCTGCAAGTGTGTGTGTGTTTGGATGTGGAGAGTTTGGGTGTATGAAAAACATGTTAGTTTTGGCAATCAGGAGATCACACTACCTGATGCACATTACCCTTTCAAAATACTGATGTTGTCAGCACCCTATAAGTACAGCCAGAGAAGAGGGGTTATCTAGTAATCTGAATAGTGAGTTTTGCTAATGCGTCTTTCTCACCTGTCATGACCTAGTTAGGTAGGGGAATGAATCCTGCAAATGGCAAGTGTGGGGGTAGTAGGGTATGTGTAAATGCAAGTTTGAGAGAACAGATCCTTTTGGCAAATACTACAATACACCAGATGCTGCATATTCCCCCAGTAAACACAGGGAATGTCACCACACTATCAGCACAGCCAAACAGGGCTAGTTGGCTAGTAAAGCCAATAGTGCGCTCTGCTACTGTGTCTATTACCATTGTCAGAGTACAGATAGGTATGTTTTGGTAACCCACAACTGCCACGTGTAGTTGTGTCACACAGTATGACCTTGTGTGGGTCTTTGTACATAACAATGCATGCCATTGCCTAAACCAGCAATGGCATTGCACACATGATGTATGTGTGTGACACATACACATAAATACCTGTGACCTGCAGTAGTTACCATGTCTGACACATGCCTCGAGTGGATAAATGGTATTTGCGATGTATACCAATATGACTGTGTCTTACTGTGCAGGGTCCGACGGTATGTGTCTATACAGTGTGGGTGTATATGGTAAAATACCTACAGCAGGGGATACACATCTGGTCTGGGCCATATAGTGTACATGTAGTCGATGTACAGGTGCTATATGTTCCCACCTGTTGTGGTAGTGGTAACATGTCATTCCACTGCAATTCAGTGACCACATGCTGTGAACCCTTCAACTAGTGTGTTGTAGCTATAGTAATGCTCACGCACAATGTTTGGCTGGATGCAGTCCAGCCATATAAACACAGTTCTTGAGACTGTCATATTGCCAGTGTTGTTATGGAGGATAGGTGATCTTCCTGTGTATGGGAGGGTTGTGTGTGCCAGGCTATGAACCAGATGGCAGTCCGACACACTGTTAGTTGCACATGATTAGGCCCTGATGCTTTGTGCTGTGCCAACAACCTGGAGGTGTGTGTATCTGTGGTACCTTGGGATACCACCCCCCTGTCCATGTGTGTTACATGTGTAGGGGATGACAGGCATGGTATGGGGCATAACCTGTCAGTGATGGGTAACACCTGTGAGCCGTGAATCAGGAATCTGGTACTGCACAGACATTGCAGTTCACCGTGCTGAGAACAGTGTCCGGTGCATGCATCTTCCAGTGTACACCGCTGTTGTTGTGGAGCAGCACTGTTAGTGTCCTAACCTGTGTGATACCCATGGAGGTGGCTATGTAAACCATGTCCTGCAGCATAAGGCAGTATGTGTGTACCAAGGAGCTTTGCCATTATACATCGGGCCATGGGTGTCACATGCAAGATGACCCTTGCACATCATTGTGGCTTCCCTAGCATGTAAGCACATGTTGACAGCCAGTGGATACCCTATGAATGACAGTGGAGACTGAGAATAATGTAGACATACAACACCCTTCCCACATATAGTGGTAGCATACCTGGTGAGGGTATGTTGGCAACCAAGATCAGGCTCATACTGGCCTGTGCCACATGCTGAGAGATCCATTCTATGTTCCCTATCATGTAGTCCAGGGAGGTATGTCTCAGGTCAGCCATACTGGCATGGTCAATGAGTGAGTCATATGTGTCCATGCCTCTGACTGACCTGTATGCATGTGTTCTGTGGTGGACCATAGTGCCCCTGAGGCATATCACTGTGACCTTCACCAGATACAGTCTGTTGAGCGGGACCCCAGTGCAGCACCCAAGACAGGTACCTGACACGTCTGTAGCAGGTGTGTTGTGTAGCCCTACAGGCTGTGAGTGTGTGGCACAGGGGATGTGTGCCATGTGTGGCATGTGTTCTGTTCGACGGAACATATGCCTGTGTGCCAGCTCTTGGAGGTGTGTGATGCTCAGGCAGGATGCTATTCTGAGTCCCCACGTATGCCCCAGTGTGTTCAGCATGCTGTCAGTGTGTGTCAATGTCTGACTTGTATTGTAGTCACTGTAATATATTTTATTTATTTATTTATCCTACATTTGTTGACCGGGATAGTCCGACTGGATGCATGTCCATTTCCAGGGGAGGCCCGGGGAGAAAAGCTGCAAGGGTAAGCAGATACAGCATTACATAATACCAGCATTACATATTACAAACAGATTATTTACAGAGATTACATAAGTAAGCAAGTTAAACATGTTCCACAGGTTAATGTTAGTCCTGAGCACAAGTCAGAATTAAATTAAATTACACAGTAAACTGGTTAACAGATTTTACACATTCAAGTTAGCCAGGCTTGATACATTGACATAGCCAGTTAAGTGACAAATGTTGTTTAAGTCTAGTGTTAAATTGACCTAAGGTGGAAAGTAAGGTAATATCAGCTGGAAGTGAGTTCCAGGATCTACTTACAGAGTTTGCAAAGAGAGAATCAGCGGCTGTGTTATTAAATTTGCTAGTCTGAATTAGTAGTTTGTTAGAGGATCGAAGCAGTCTAGGATTGTTATAGGGGGTGATAATATTTGAAGTGCAGGAGTATTGTCCGAATTATAGAGGATTTTATAGGCCATAATCAGTTGGTTATACTGTATTAGGCTGGGTAGTTCAAGCCAACCAAGCTGATTTAGATTGATGCAATGATGTGTCCTAAAAGGCAGCCCAGTGGCAGACCTGGCAATGTGGTTGTAGCAAATTGAGTGTTTGTTAAGGACAGTCTTGTTCATATTCGAGAGTAGAGGGGATGCATACAGAAGGGTTGAAAGAAGGTGTGAGCGAGCTATGGCACCTTTAGCTGGAGGGCTTTTATTCTGTAAAGTGACCCTAGTTTTTATTGATGGCTTTGATAATTTGGTTAACATGTAGGTCACATTTGAGATTATTGTCTATGATGACACCTAATAGTTTAGTAGATGGGTCAGGGGAGATTACTGTGCCATCAGTTGATGTTATGGTAAAGGTAAAAGCGGTAGACCTACGTGTTGGTGAAATAACAGCAGTTTAGTTTATTTGGGATTTAGGATCAGATGATGTTCAGAAAGCCAGTTTTCTATTGTATTAAAGGTGGTCTGGGTAGCTGACCATAACTCTACTGGAGATGTGGCTGTGCAGATCAGAGTAGAGTCTTCAGCATATTGGATACAGCTGACTTTTGGGATGACAGTATAAAGGTCGTTAATGAAGATGGAGAACAGCAAGGGCCCTAGTATAGAGCCTTGTGGTACTCTGAGGGTGTTAGGTAGAAGGTTAGAGAGTTTGTTCTGCCAGAGGCCAGCCTGCTGTCGACCATGCAGGTAGGATTAAAACCATTGGAAGGCTCCAGTATCTAGACAGAATGTTTGCAGGGTGTGCATTACAAGTTGGTGATCAACCATATCGTATGCCTTGGAAAGATCCAAAAAGAGGGCTGAGGGTATATAATTAGTGTTGCAAGTATGGTTTATGGTGTTAGTAAAGGCTAGGAGGCCTGAAGTAGTGCTGTGATGAAGACGGAAGCCATGCTGAGTGTCTGCCATAAGGAGATTTTGGATTAGGTGGTGCATGAATTGTCTATGAATAAAGTTTCCATAATCTTTGCAAGTGGAGAGAGTATAGCTATTGGCCTATAATTGGAGAATTCAGTAGAGCTGCCTCCTTTGTGAAGTGGGATTACATAACATATTTTCCAGATGGTGGGAAATTTAGATTCTGCCATGGTTCGTTTGATTAGTTTTGAGACGGGGTAAGCAATAGCATCATCTGATTTTGATAGGTACTCGGCAGGGAGTTGATCAGCAGAAAGTGTAGTGGGTTTCACTGTTTCAATCAAGGTACGGAGAAGTGAAGTGGCAACTGGTTGGCAGCTGAACGCAAGTAGGTTTCTAGGGGTGCTACTTTCAGGACCTGGGGAGCTAGGAGGTAGATGGCTAGCTAGGGCTTGAAATGTCTCAGTAAAGAATTGGTCAAAACTATCAGAAACAACTTCAGGGGTTTTATCAATAGTAGCAGCAGGGATTGGGGTTGAAGTTTGTCCAGGATGTAGTATATATGACATGCCACCTGACAGGGTATGGCATTACTGGGTTTAGAGAGCCCAGTCCCCAGATTGGCTGTGTGGTGGCATCCCACACATGTGTTGTACGTTCCTGGCCAAGGGTGATGGCTGACTGCATACATGTGGCAGCTGTGACATTGTCACATGACTCACATAAACCACAACTGGACCATAGAGGTGATTCACAGGTTACCTTTGCACATGCTACCCTAGTAGTGTGATTGCCATGGTGAGTACCAACACATAGGGCCAATGGGGAACAACATACTGAAGGTGTGTATGTGTGGGTGTACCGCTACTGTTTCATAGCACTGGCATATATGACTGCACACGTGGGTAAATGCCAGGTAAGACGTGTGCAATGTGTCACAGGCAACGTACATGCGTACAGGACAGACAGTGACGTTCTGTCATGTGTAAAGTTGACATACGTATCGTACGCTATGCAGATATCACTAGGAGTCTACAGAAGCACTGTTACTCTGCATTGCAGGTGTAAGCAGTGTTCCAGGGAACCCCAAGTGAACATGCATGCAAACAAAGCTACAGTAAGCAGGGCTGGAAGTAGTGCATTGTACAACAAAGAAGGGGTAACAATAACAGTAAGTAACAATGCAAATATGTAGGCACTATCAACATGTACCCAGGAATACACAGCGCAGATGCCCATGGTAGAACTGATATTATGTCATAGTTATTTGTGATTTGGATTACATTGGTACTGCACACATATCTACATGCGTGAACATCCACATTGCATAGTCGTTGTGGGCAACTTGACACCATTACTGTACATGTCCACCATTGCATATCACTACTTGCGTTAGCTTTCCCCCTGTGCTACCCATATATGCGGTTATCTGTTGACAACCTTACCACCGGCATGCAGTTATGTGCAGCTGCTACACTTTGGTATGTACTATGGGTGCAGATAACAATTCAGGACATTCATACAGTTACTGCAGCAGGCATGCTGGGATATACACACAGTCATAGCAGCACACTGTACTGTTACCAACATGATACTACTAATACACTTCTATGTAGTCACCCTGTGCATCAGCAACATGTTTACCTGTTCCCGCAATGATGTTGGAGATTGCAGGAGGTGGCACAGTGTCATCATATGCACAGGGTGTGGATTAGGTATGCCTGAGTCAGCCACTGATACCACCAATTGACATGTGTGCGTATGTGTGTTGGTGAGGGGCAGCAGTACAGGGTTGGGCAGTGTTGGTGCAGTGTGTGCATGTATGTGGTCGCCCTAGGTGTTAACATTTTGCATGTGTGTATGCATGCACACAGTTCCACCTCATGGCTGCCATATACAGGGGTTTGTGGACAGCCACAGACTGCACCTGGCAGGTCATACAGATCAGTGTCTGTGGGCACTGACATGGTACCTGTGCCTGGCAGGGGTGCTACGGACCGTATCAAGTACTAAGCCCGACTGGGTACTGTCATCAGAAGCGGGAGTGTGTTGACTGGACACAGTTCCCTGTTGGGACTGTCCAGAGCCACGTGCACGTGGTCTCCTGGGGCGTTCAGATGACAGCACAGACCCAGCATTGCTGGGGCTGCTGCTGGCACTATGGGGGCGTGCGCGAGCCTGTTGTCGTCCGCGCCGACTGCCAGCTGCTGCTGTTACCGGCATATGGCCACGTCGACGCCACAAACACCCACCATTGCCCTGGCTCATGGACATTTGGTTGTGGAACTGCTGTAATATGTCCCCACAATGTCTGTCTATGACATCGGTGAAATTACGGATAGCATCCGCAATGTCACGCATACTGTCTGTCATGGCTGTGCGACATGCTCTCAGCTCCCTCAGACCCTGTCTGGTGTACCTTTCCATACGTGACTGTGCCTGCATGACAGTCCAAAACATAGCTGAGGTTGACAGACCTCTTTGGGCACGTTGGCCAGAGGCAGTACGCCCACAGATGCTCCCACGAGAACCCATGGGCAACTGTCTGTGTGGTACCATCGGAGGACCCTGCCCATGGCTGCTGTGTGGGGACGCATATGCCACAGGTACCACATTACCCTGGTCTATGCCCACTGTATCCTGTCCATCACCTAGGGACAATGGTGACAAAGGATGTACTGGCAGGATGACTGTACACAATGATGGGGTTGACAGCTGTGTACTGTCAATTGGCTGACCAATGGCGGACCCTGACACACCTTCCTGTACCATTACACAAATATCATCATTACCAGTACCTGTGGCACAAGATTCAGGTTCCCTGCTGCAGGTCACCAGAGCAGCACCAGAACCTGTGGGAGGAAGACAGGAAACACAGTTTACAGTCTCCAGGCATTGTTACCAGTGATGCACTTCTGCACACATGCACACATGCACACATGGACACAGGCACACATGCAGACATGCACATGTGGACACATGTACACAGGCACACATGCACACATGCACACAGGCACACATGCACACATGCAGACATGCACACGTGGACACATGCACATGTGGACACATGCACACATGCACATGTGGACACATGCATACATGGACACATGCACACATGCACACATGCACATGTGGTCACATGCACACATGGACACATGCACACATGCACACATGCACACGTGGTCATGTGTACACATGCACACATGCACACATGCACACGTGGACACAGGCACACATGCACACATGCACACATGCACACGTGGACACAGGCACACATGCACACATGCACACATGCACACATGGGCACAGGCACATCTGCACACATGCACACACCACAGTATACACACAGAGCACTACTGAGTTACACTACTGTTACTAGCATTATCAGGACTATTATAGGTTATGTTAAACACACTCACCAGCATGGATGGCCTTGCTTGCTGTAACCCCGGAGGGACCTGCAGAAATGATGAGATTAATGTCAGTGGGCACAACTGTGCCATTGATATTGCATATGATACAGTGTACAGAACAGTCAAGTGTACATATGGCATATTACCTGCACGCTCCATGTCGTGCTGCTGTGTGGAACCAGCCTCCATCATAATGCAGGTGTACTGCTGTTGCTGTTCTGGGGCTGGAGCCACAACACTTAGGAGTAGCCCCCCCAGTCTGGTGAGAGGGGGATGTGTGGCCACCCCACCTCCTGTGGCAACCTGTTGCCTGTGGATATCTGATGCACGCTGATGGACACTTTGGATTAAATCACTGCAGTGATGTCGTATCTGCTCATATGTCCTGTTATGCGTGCCAATATCATTTACCCTACGGACAAGGTCTTGCCACAGTGCAGCCCTCTCCTACTGATTCTGACTGGTGAGGGAAAACAGGATGTCATACTCCCGCAAAAGGCTCTGGTGGATCTCCTCGTCTTCCGCTGCAGAGTAGGCGGGATTACGCTGATGCGCCATCTCCCTGGAAGAGAACACAAACAGGATATCAGCAGACTATGTCAGCGATATATGGCACACATACTATACATGATACTCATGTGTAGTGATATACTACTACCCCCATATGTTGCATGTGTGTGTGTCGTGGTGGATACACAGGTACATGGCCAGATATCAGTGCTCAGCCAACACCTGTGCAACAATACCTGCCACATTCCACACAACATAGTAGCATGCCCCATCGGTCAGCACACACTGACAGGTCCAATGCACAACCTCACTCTGGGGGTTCATCCCAAGGTACTGTATGTGGGACGCCATCCACTACTGTGATGAGGACATAAGTTACTCGGCCTGGATATACATATCCCACCACCACCACCAGCACAGTAGACTACTTTGATATGTATGTGATTAGACAGTTATTCACTTGCTGGGACTGAGATGGTATCCATGCAGCACACTGGGCCAGTGGAAGCCACAACCCACACTGCTGACCCCTTTGCAAATGCTTACCACGGACATGCCACAGATTGCATGGAACTTGCACACACATTTCTAACCCAGACCCTATGCACAAAGGTTAAGCATCCTGTCCGGTGGACCCCAGACAGAGGCAGATTGTATAACAATAGCAGGAGGCTACTGCAGGACAGAGCACATTCACATTAAGGGAAGGCATCTGTGGTCAGCACTGGTACTACGCTACGGTCTGTCATAACAACGGCCACGGCCTACTCTGGGAGGGAAATGGCCACAAACACTATGGATGACCACAAGGCCTTCTTCAGTTATGTTACACATATGGACCACATGCCTCAGATATGCTCTGTGTTAATACACACCTACTTAACATTCACCAAACACACGGATATTGGCAACAGTCTTGCAGACAGGTTCGGTGCACGTATCCCTCCTCCTTCTCCCCCACCAGTTGAAATATTTATTACAGCTGTATGTAACCTCCCTATCATCTCACATTTCCAGGTGAGGGCCGCCGTCAGCAGAGCAGAACACACTGCATCACTGTGACCTCATGGTATCCTTGGATGTGTGCTACCTGCACTCCGAGAGGACATACAACCGCATATAACACTGATAATTTATCTTGGACGTACTACATGATATGTACCTGGACAGTGGCATACAGCGACAGTGGTCCCACACCACCAAGGAGACACCTCGACTGACCCTGGGAACTACCACATCATATGCATAACCGGCCTGGTCTGCTAAGCTATGGAATTATGCAGTATGGGATGCATATGCAGTGATATCGGGTACCTGCAGACACTTGTTCCCAGCCAGTGTGCCTTTGTGATGGGCTGATCCTGCCTTTTGAACCTGGCTGACCTTTCAAAGCAGTCACTACAGCCATTGCTGGGGCAACGCACAGACAACTGCTGCCAGGATCATGGCCTAAGACTGATTGACATGTAATGTATGGTCATCCCCTTTTGGTGGAACTACGTACACACAACATATCACATGGACATACCTATAGATACAGACCTATGACACATTTGGAGGGTTCACAGTATGCACACTATTAACCTGCTACTTTGCATTACCTGTGTTTGTCACAGCTGGTTGCATTACCACTGCTTCTGCTTGCTGCTGCTACTGTCACTGCTGACAGCTTAGGGTCACAGAGTCACAGTGTATATATTTTTTTTTCTTCTCTCTCTCTCACTTTTCTCTCTCCCTCTGTCTGCTTCCAGACAGTGCAATGAATGTATTGCATGTGTGGAGTGTTAGTACTGGATGCTTTTGTAGGTATCTGCATAGGTCCATGTGATGGCCTCTGCACCAATCGTAAGCCAGCATTTGCTAATTGCATACAGCCAGTTGTGTACTGATTGCAGTTCTCACTGTGATTTCAGGTCAGTGCTATAAAAGGGTATGTGGGATAGGCGTTGCCCTTTCAGATTGTAAGGGCAGGGACCATGCTGGTATGCTGTGGACAGTGTTCTGTGAGTGTAAAGGTTAGTATCTCTCTCATGATTCAGGCTGTGTTGTTGTGTTGTAGATTCACATTTCTCCATTCCTCTCTCATGTTCCCTATAGTAAGTGTGCATGCACAATGATTCCTACAACTATATATAGATATATATTTATATATATATATATATGTACATATACATACATTTATATATGTACTTTAACTGACATTATTACCTACAAGCTACCAACTAGCATGGCTGTTTGTGTTCACACACTACTATTATGGGAATCCAGTAATTTTGACAGTAATTCTACATGACATGCTTTGGGTACTACACATCCTATATTCCCTTTACATTCATCCCTACTATTACATGTTATATTTATTTTAGCACAATGTTCTTGTATAAGAGTCATGGCTTAGTGGTAGTTCATACAGACTAGTGTTTCCAAGGTCCTGGGTTCGGGACTGACAGTGGGATTATATTTTGCTTTTGAACTGAGTACAGGACCTGTCAATCAAAGTGACTAAGGCACTTTTAAGCAGTTGTAACCGGGTTAGTGCTGGTTTGCGCGGAGCTCACGCATGCGCACTGGCGTTTAGCTCCGCGCACACACGCGCACACCTGCTTACAACTGCTTACCAGTGCTTACTCTGGCGCACACCCGCGCTATTTTCTTTGAAAGAAATGAAAATGGGGAGACAGGAAAGTGGTGACAAAGAGGGTAAGACAGTAGGGAAACAAGCTTGGGATTTGCAGGAGGGATGTAGGTAAGGCCCATAGCTGCCCATTTCTTCATCAGCAACAGCTGTGCATATGTATGTAATTTGGTGTGACATTTGAAACCTTCCACCCCTGAGAGAGGTGTCAGGACAATAATACTTGTTGTACAGCCAATTGTAATTGATAGATTCCATGTCCAGCAGACATGTGTGCGGAATGGGCAGCTATGTATGGGGTGTAATTTTTTTGTGGGTACAGAGTGCCCTTTTTTTTTTTTTCAGGTGAGAGTGATATGTCAGGTGAAGGAAGTCGGTACAGCTGGGGAGGTAGGTTGGGTAGATAAACAAACAAGATGCATACAGGAGTGGTGTATGACATGTGTGGGGGGTTACAATTGACAGGGACGGAGGTTTGGATATCCAGAGCTCATGAGCCCACAGATGGCAACAGTGGAACAGATATCCCCACCCATAGGCAGTTGCCACTGTTCCTTCACTGCCCAGGATGGGGCTGTGCTGGGGGCTGTGTAGGCTGGGCAACAGGCATGTCCTTTAGTTGTGCCACCCATGCCTCAAGCTGGCGTAGGGGCTCGAGAACAGAGTCCCGAATCTCCCTATGCACCACAGTCCGGACGCTATGGAGGGTGAGTGGTGGTTCTCCTCCGGCAACACTTGCAGACAGGGGTGAGCCCCATCCCCTGCAGCGCTTCCACCCGCAGGTGGCACAGGGCCACCGGAGGAGGGTCCAGACTCGGCACTAGTGCCAGGTGCACTCGCCAGCTGAGGTGGGAGAGGTGGGTCCGCTGGAACCCGCCTTCCCTGTCCTCCCATGTTTTGCATTATGTCATGACAGTTTGGGTTAGTGACATATAATACCATTCACAATTAGTTGTAACAGCATGCATTAGTATTCCCATTAACCAAACACCCAGATATTCACACCATTGAACAGCGTGCATAACACATGCATAATTTGAACAGCAATACACAGTCCAACAACATGCAGGGTTAATTGATGGCAACAGGCCATCAGGTTTGGATGTATGAACAGGGCAGATGCATCAACGGACATGCAAATATATATGACCCAACAGGACAAACGTCCAGGAGTGTTAATTGTGATTGCACATACCATTTTCACGTGGAATGGGTTATATGTGGTTATAGGGTGGGGTAAAGAAAATAATATTAACACCTTCAAATACCAATACATATGCTGTACATTTCTAATAGCTACAGATATATACACACTACTGTTCTAACTACAGTTTCCTATATGATAACTATTTCAACTTGGTGATAGGACTGTTACTGCAACATCAATATACATTTTATTGTTCTTCATACACATTCATATCTAGCTTTGTTCAGCTACATCATCCTGCTACATTTGCTTTATATAGCTGTAGACAAGTGTGGATGTTTGTTATATCAGACAATCATCCTATCTGCATATTGCAGACTGAGAGCAACATATCCAGATTTTGGGATACACATTCCAGATGCAGCAACACTTTGAACAGATTTCGCTGTTTGGTTTTGATTCTCACATGCATTTCATTCTGTCTTGACTGCAGTATACTTTATTCAGGGGTTATTACTACTGTATTGCTGGATTCATGACACTTTCTCACACTCTCTCACTTGCCTACATTTTACTATTCAGGATGGTACTTACTTCTAGGTTTTATTGACATGTTTTACCTGTAGTTATTACAATCCTTTCCAGCAGTCTCACTTCAGTCATGTTTCAGTATTTCAACAGGGATATATTTCACACATGTGATTTCATCATCTTCTGCAGCTATACTTTTCAGCCTGCTGCAGGTTGTGTACTATTTTCTTACAGGTGGGGCATTTTTATTTCAGAATTTATGTCAGACATTTTCATTTTTCGGTTTAACTTACAGGTTGAAACACGCTTTTGTAATCAAGCAATACTTGCAGACACTTTCACACTGTTACTTGCACATTTTATTCCTTAGTGACTACACTGCACTCTTTTGCTGACTGTCATACTTTTATATTTCTTTACAGTTACTGGTAGTGGATTACTGACCTGCCTGGTGGCAAAACCCGCACCAGCCTATTGCCATAGGCTCTGCGGTTCGCAGAACGGACACCTGCAGCTGTAATATAAATGAAGTAATATTGGAATACACCTCTCCATAATATCAGCTAGTTTAATTTCTTACATACATAATTAAATGTAACTTACTCAGTAGTGGGGCGTTGGGCATTTGCCAGGCCTCCTGGATCCAAAGGTTCAGTTGGTCCTGCTTGTGTCTCTTCAGGTCCGCATGGTGGTGATGGACCTGCTCACCAGTCCTTGGAATCCCTGGGGCACTGGTGAGATCATAAGCCAACCGGTCCCACGCCTCAGCCCTGTATGCTCCCCAGAGGACCTGGCCCTGCATGAGTTGGGCCTCATGATTGTGGACTAGGAGCCAGACCATGTACCTGGACTCCTCAATGCCCCACCTCTGTGCTTGAAAGCAACTACCCTCTCCTACTCCTGTCATTCTGCCTGCAGTTCAGTTCTACAATCGTTTATGCTGTGTATTCCGCCTATGGGGCTTATCTAGTCTGTTTTCGCACATATCTGTGATTGGCCATTTTGGAATTGTATCAACTTCAGTAAACCTGCATTGTCATGCTCCAGTTTGTATTCATTCCTATATATTAGCTATTATTGCATTGCTAGGTACTGCTGTCATGGCTTAGTGGTTTGGTACCTTGAGTATGGTGTATAGTATCCTGGGTTCGAACCTGGCCACTGCTTTTTATTTTTCATGACTGTCTAGACATGCTGAGGGGTGTGTCTGTGTAAAGGCAGTTTTGATACGGCTTGCTCAACGTTGCCCGTCGGTTAGCTTGTTTGCACGGTGCGCATAAGCGAAACGGTATGCTGGTTTAAGCCTCATTTGGCTATCGGCATGCATATTACACTCAGCTGAGCTAGGGGCACTTAAATTCAGTGTGTTAAACCACTGCTCAGCTACAGGCACTCATTTTGCACCAGTTAAACCACTGCTCACGTATGGGCAGATGCACTCACCCTGTTAAACTGTAGCTCAGCTATGGGCACATCTGGCATTTTTTATTCTTTTGTTACCTCACATTTCTTCAATATAAATGGGCTATTTCATTACATTTTACATAAAATGTGGTTTTATGTGTACATATTTGTCAGGGACTTGTTTCGTGCTTATTTTGCTAAAAATAAAAATTGGTGTTGTGGGGGCTCGAACCATGAATGCCTGCTCTTCAGCCAACATCTCTACCACTACGCTATTGCTTCCTGGCTTGCTTTGCATATTTAGTTCTTATATGCTTTCCCAATGACTGCTAACTGTAGCTGTGCTACGGGCACGCCCGCGCAAATGAGCGCACTCACGGTTAAACTTTTTTACAATTTAAAAAAAATATATACCGTTTATTTATATGTTTTCTGTTCATAGTCTGTGGGGGCATGTGTTGTGTTGTGTTTATTCACATTTCCGTGGACTCTGTCGTGGGTGTTTACTTTGGGCACTTTTCCTCTTCTGGGGGCGTGTCTGCTTACAGGGCTCGGCCCACGGACACGCCCCCTACTGTCTTACATGGACCGTGTTAGCCTTAGGTGTGATTTAGCATGCTCTCATGAATATGCATAGCATGCTGACATCACTCCGTTTAACTGCAGCCTCTGTGTATGAGTTATAACTCTTACACGGAGGCTTCGTGAATCCTGCCCAATATTTTTGATGTGTTTAGAAAATTCATTAACATAAATTTAGATATAAAACTGTGGCGTAGATTTTTAATACCATTTACTATTACAAGAGATTTCCCTGATAAAACACATAGAGAGATTTTTGGTTTATGGGAAAATAATAACCTATTTTGATGGTTGCAATGTATTGAAAACCAACAAGCTTTGAACACACACAGTATATTGTCAACTTATGGCCTATCCTCTAATGACTAGTTGGTTCTTCAGTGTCACAGCATACACTAAGGATCTGTGTAGAATAATACATAACATCCTTCAAAACAGTGCCAAAAATTATAAACTTGATTTTTGGAATTCTATATTCAATGTTACGAATGAATTATCATATCTATATAACACTTTAATTGTCTATAAGACAGCTTCTAAAGATTCTTACTGGCAATATCTAACAAAAGGGTTGCAAGTATCATTATCAATGGAAGATAAAACACACTTTTTATTTTCAGTTAAACTAACTTCTTACTCACAATTCTGGAGGATTTTTCATTGGAAATTTCTACACAGATTCTTTTTGACACCTGAGAATCTCTCAAAAATGAACCCCTCAAACAGCAAGTTATGTTGGAGATGTCATCTGTCCACTAATGCTGACTGGTCTCATATTTTTTATGACTGTACTAATATTAAACCATATTGGAATGAGATTAACAAATTTCTTCAAGCTATCTATACTGATATATTTGTTTTGACAAAGTCTTTAATTTTATTGAATGTTGTTAATAGTAATAATATGAAGAAAGATGACCTGTATTTGTTGTGGACAATGTTAGTAATAGCCAGAAAATATATAACTAGAAAATGGAACTCTAATGTAGCACCTACAATGGAGGAATTCCTATAATCACTGAATAAATGCATACTAATGGAGAAAAGAACTAAAGAGTTAAGAACTTTTCCTAAGCCATTGGTTAACAGTCTGTGGAGGACATTTCTGAATTTGATACCCTACAGATGGAACCAAACTCTTCCTATCATAGTTTATATATTAACTTATTATTTAACTATAAATGTTTTGATACCCTACAGATGGAACCACACTCTTCCTAACTATCATAGTTTATATATTAACTTATTGTTTAACTATAAATGTTTTTATCTGAATCCTTTTTGTTAGGCTGAATGCAAATACTGTAAATAGTTATTGAATGTTATGAATGTATTAAATTATTCTACTATTTCATCAAAATCAAAATCTTTTCAGTAAAAAAATAATATAAGGAACCCTCCTTTTTTAATAATTTCTCCAACTGTTCATACCTCTCATCTGCTTGGATCTCCATTCCCATGGACCATGGATCATTATTGGCCATTTTATCATCTCTCTCTTTCCACATTTCTGTACACCGCAATCTTTCCATGTCAGCTTGGGTTTTAAACACCCCAAGAATTGCAGATGCTCCTTCCAAAGACATATTCAAATAAACCAACAATTCCCAAAAGGGAATAAGGAATTCTCTCCAAAAAAACTGAAGTCAGGAAGCAAAAGGATTAAGCTGCTTTTTCTATCTTGCTTCTTCTGGTACCTCGGCTACACAAGCCTTCAAGGAATAAAACAATGCAACTTAAGCAGCCTTTTTATGTTCCATCAATCTGTGCATTAAAATGTCCCTGTAACAAATTTTATATAGTAGAGAGTAAAAGAGCGTTCAAAACAAGACTTCAAGAACACATAAGAGATATTAAAAGGGGCTGGGTTGAGAGGCCTGTTGCTCTGCACTTTAACATGCATCATGGTATTGAAGTTGGGGGGTTGCAAGGCACAGTTTTTGAACAAATATATGCTAGTCGATATGGTAATGTGAATATAAAATATAGGATTTTTGCATAAAGAGTCAATTTTTATATTGAAATTTGGCACTTTAATTCACCATGGACTGAATACAGAGTGCAACTGGAAATTTCTTATTTAATAAGGTGGAGTTTTTTAAATGATTTAATTAGTGTTAATTGAATAATGATGGTGTGATTTTACATATATATATATATATATATATATATATATATATATATATATATATATATATATATATATATATATATATATAATATATATGTATTTTATATATATATATATATATATATATATATATATATATATATATATATATATATATATATATATATATATATAATATATACAGTGCAGTTTTTTTATGTACTGTTCTACTCCTTGAAAGGCTGTGAGCCAAAGTGCTAGAGATTTTACTGGAATAAATCTTGGATACCTGGCCTGGTGGTTTGCATTTTGTTCTACTGAGCTTGCTGTTGCTGCTAAAATAAAGAACTTATTTACAGTTCAAAGATTGAATGGAAATAGCCTTGCTGTGGTTGTGTTTACTGGTTGTATAGGCGACTTTTCCTTCCTTAGGCTCCTCAGGCACTTCAGCTCCCTGTTGGACAAGTCAGGCTCTTTCTATCTCATGAGCATGTCATCTGAGGCTTTGAGTGAAGGCTCTGGAATAGCCTAAATTGGGGTTCCATTGAGAAGCACAAAATAAGAAAAGCAAACACAAAAAAGAATAATCTGCTGATGTCCCATGAGGCTGCTTTTTCTGTTTTTGGTGCCACACCACAGCTTTTATCAATCAAAGCCTTCTCAGGGCATTTCAAATGTTAATACATTGAATCCTAGAAGTAGCCATATTAGAGTTTAGAAGGGCCACTAACTGCAGTGTAATATATATATATATATATATATATATATATATATATATATATATATATATATATATATATATATATATATATATATTAATGGGATTCTGCTCAGGGAGATTTGCTGATCCATCAATTACAGCATCATAGACTGCATGTACCAGCTCCATGCTGATATTCTATAATAGCAAGCACATTTTGTAGTTGCAACTAATAAATTGTGTACTGATGTGTACTGCACATTTCTAACACATGTTAGATAATACTGCACAGATGGATTTGTACTACATGCAACCTTATTTTGGGAACATAACAATGACTGTGTGACGGTAGACCCAAACACAGCTGTAATACTGTGGTATTAATGGATAATTTCAAATAGATGCAGCAGCTAACATATCTGCATGTACATACACATGCACATGCACAAACACACACACACACACACACACACACACACACACACACACACACACACACACACACACACACACACACACACACACACACACACACACAGATAGAATAGCCAATGCACAGTTATCTGCTAATTATGGTGGGATCAGATTTTTCTCCTTCTGTACAAATGCAGGGTGCATATACCCCTTTGACCACTGTATCATCCAGCCAAAAAATTAGATTTTTTATATCCTTCAGATGAGATGTCAAACTCAGGCCCGATCTGCCTGAGCTGGTGGTAGCTCAGGTGTATATAGAAGATCCTGTGGCACATACTGAAAAGAGTTATGGAAGTTCTCACATGCCCTGGTATCATTTACCCTAATAGTATAAATATCACCTTGAGTCCCCCCTGAAAAGAGGCTGCTCACCTAGGGGGACTAACCTAGTCAACAAAGGATAAGTAAATAAATAAATGAAGCACATATCAAGTAAAAAATATTAATGCCTGCATAATGTGGACTTTTTCAGTCCCTTCTGATATGTTTTAGTACATAAATTTGGTGATAAATCACTGGCCTCAAAATGTTCAATCAGATGTGTGCAGTTGTTGCTCAAGACAAATCAGCCAGGAAACTTTGACTACGATATTCCTGTATCACATATGAAGAGGTAGTTTTCTTTAAGAGTTGCTTATTAATGTACAAGTATGGCCCACTGAAGAAGAATAATCAGATAAAAACATTTACTAATGCATTTCTGATGTAAATTGGCAATGTTATGAATAGAGCTGGATCTAGAACAAGGGGACCCAGGCAGTCACTTAGGGCCTGCTGTCTGGGAGGGAGTCATTGTCCAGGGTTGCCTGCCACAACATTTACTTCTTAATTTAAAATAAAAAAAAAAATGACAATTCTTCTTTAAGGGCATTTGTCTTTAAGAACATTCTTTGAGTGCGGTGTTTACATCTCGTCATGAATTCATCTTTAAGAACGCCCTCTGCATGCAATGTTTACATCATCTTACATCTGCATGGGCCTGCAATTGCTTGCTTCTTGGTTACATCTCTTTGTGCATCTGAATGAACCTGCTGTTGCTTGCTTCTTATATTCGGTGTCTGCATGTGGAATTTAAACACATGATCATTCCTGCTACCTGCTTCTTCCATAGAACATTATCAGAAACATGATTAGTAATGTGTTGTGTGTGTGTGTGTGTGTGTGAAATGCCCTAGTTAGGGATAGAAGGTAATTTAACCAGACTCAAACCTTGTATCTTAATTTCAGAAAACAGGAGCCTGAATCCTCTACTCCAACTACCAGCCTATGAGGTTTGGTGCATTTTCAAGGAATTGTGAGTGTCAGTGCATTTTCAAGGAATTGTGAATTTCAAGGGAAGAGAAGTTAATTACTGCTCATGGTAAGTCTGTTTCAATATGAAACTCTTTTGTTTAGCAAATGGTCATCACTGTTTGTGCTTGACAATTTGAAAGCCGTGTTAGTAGCACAATAGGTAGCACACCTGCTTTTGATGCATAAGGATCTGGGTTCTACTCACACATCATGTAAATGGGTTCCTGATACTGTGGGGTGCATGTGGTGGAGTCCTGAGTGTGTCCTCCTCTGGATGAGATGCCTTGTAACTATGAACCTGTTGTCTGCTTGCCCTCCTTTCCCTCCTGCAATATTACCAGCTTACCATTTTTTCTTTTTTTAATGTAACACAGACAATTTATTCTTCAAGGGCAGCAGGTACTAGATTTGTAAATGAAACACTGAAATATAAAGCTGTTTGCTAGTAGCGACCTCTTCATTAGTTACAGATCTCTTTAATGTGGAATTATTCAGATGACTGTTACTTCTGCAGAGATTGTGCATATTGACTGATATTGGTGGATTGTAATGACAGAAGTTTGAGTGGCCTTTTATGGTTGAAATGTTCTGTAATGGTTGGTTTTGTCATTATTGGTTCATAAGTTTTGTTAAATTACTTACTGGAAAATGTTCATAACTACAAATTTAAAACACACTTTCACAAGTGGTATTGTATTATACAAGGAATATAATTTAATACAATCAGGAAGGTGAATCAAACAACACATGCATGTATTTATGGTCCTAAAATGTGTGCAAGGGGGCTATGGTTTGAAAACAGCTCCAGAGGTAAACTTAATCCACCACTGGCCAGATGCATTTTTCTTTGAATGTAGGTTTCAATGCCATTTCAATGAATGCGAGTTTCAAGGGCAGAGAAGTTTACTGTTCATGTTAAGTCTGTTTGCATTGTGAGACTGTATTGTTTTGTTTAGCAAATGTCAACCTGTGTTTGTGCTATAAAATTTGAAATAAAAGTTGTAAATTAAATCCAAATATATGTAATCATTGTAGAAGTAAAGAAGAAAATAGTACACACACTGACAGGTTTGAACAGTGTTTATGGTAACTGGGGAGAAATAGCCATGCAATGGGACACTGGAATGCTGAGGATGGGATGGGATGGGATGGCAGTGAGGGTGCTGCTGTGTGTATGTGTGAGGGGGGGCTGGAGGCGGGGCAAGGCATTACCCTGCTTAGGATCCCCATTTGACCATGATCTGGATCTAGTTATGAATGCTGCAAGGCTCACACTTGCTTGATCTGAGCAAACTGTGTCCAAATTAGAAGCAAGTGTAGGCTCTTTGAGCAACAGTTTGGCATGCCATGATAAAAGGATATTATAGTGCTTTCCATAATAGTACGTTGAAGCATGGCAAGCTGTTCAGAAATACATGCACTCATAGTTATGTTATTTAAATCTCATTAGAGTTATGGTACAGTGCATTAGAGCTAGGAATCCTCAAAACTTTCATGGTGGTTGAGTAGTCACAGGCAGAAGAAAAACTTTAAGAGAAAAGATGAGTTTTAAAGACACATGAAGGTCAATGCTGTCTCTTGGTAAAATATATGTTACTGTCCCTGTTGCACTGTGAGATCTGCTACTGCATTCTTTTAGCACAGGGATAAGTTTGGCACAAGACAAAGCAATAGTGAGTTTTCTGAAGAGGAGAATTCAGCGCCACTTAATTCACTGAAGATAGATAACTTTTAGCAAGAACTGGGATATGATATGTATGTATACACACAGACATAAAAATTATACGCACAGGTGTCTACATATAACCATTATCAAGTTGTGGTAATTTTACTGCCACACCGTTTGTGTCACAGTACTGTAAGATAACATCACATTATATACATGTTTTACAGCTGTCTAGCAGCATGTTACTTAAGTACTTGTATAGCTGTTAATAATGTAAGTCTGTGACTGCTTCTTTAATAGGTATACTTCATATGTTGCTTTACAGATTACGTACAGCTGCAACTTCTGCATTACAGATACAGTGTGTCCTGGCACCACTAGCAGTAGGTATTGGATACCAAACTGCAAATGAGTACAGAAGTAAACACTTCAGCACTGTTGCTCCTGCAGCAGATAGCTTTTCATGCTTCAGGGTGCAACTGTGGCAAGCACTATAGTAGCCATTTCTGAAGGAATGCCAAAGCAGTACTCACGGAGCCTATATTTGCTTGTATTTTTGATACAGTTTGCAATGCAACATGTTTTAGATGTTTGTTTTATTTATTTATTTATTTATTTACACTTGTTTACTGTGTAGTGTCCAACTAGGCTGGTGGCCCGTTTTCAGTGGAGATCCAGTGAGAAAAGCTCCACACATAAACAATACAGAACAGACCACAAGAAAAGAAAAACAATATGCATTACTACATTAACATACATCTGCATTACTACATTAACTAAAAACATAAGTACATATTTACAATGTGTATTGAAATTTTACAAACAAAAAATTCTTTATTAGTAACTTTCTTTGTAGAAAAAACAGCTTTAAAAGAGTACTCCATTGAACAGGAAGATTAATTATTAGCTGATAACAAGCAGTGATCAGGCCTAGACTGTGAGGTATGCAACTTTGTTAAGCATGCTGAACATGTAAAAAAAATAGAAAGTTCTTTCTTCTGCAGCAGGAACAACTACATTGAAGTGTTTATATCTGTGCTGGTTTGCACTTTGGTGTCCAATGACTGCTGCTCCTATTGGCAGTATATACAGTATCTGCAGTTATGAGCTGCTGTTGCCAGCTACTAGTCCAATGAGGAAAGAAGGCAGAGCTGCATAACACAATTTACCAAGCCCTAGTGATATATTTCAGAGCAAACATTTTCATCTGAGGTGTTCTACAGTCTACATGCAGACAACCTGAAATTGGGTAAACTGATTACGTGTTACAGATAAGGCATGTCTGCAAAATAACTTGGGCAGAGGAGAATAATATGCTGATAAATACATAAAAAACTAAGCATATGAGATTTGGGAGACATAAATTGAAAGGTGAATATTTAATACAGCACACGGTGATTGAAACTGTAGACTCATTTAAGGACATGGGTATATGGGTAGATCCAGCTATGAGTTTTTCTAATCTTAGCAACCAATTGGTTAATGATAGTTATAGAACTATAGGTTGCATAAAAAGATTTATAAAGTCTAGGAAATCAAAAATAATGAAGTCATTGTTTGTTAGTGACATTAGACACAAACTTGAGTATGGAATAACAATATGGAAACCCTACAAGAAAACAAGCATGAATAAACTGGAAAGAATACAGTGGAAATATACCAAGGACATTCATAGATGTGAAAATTTAAGTTATTATGAAAGACTGAAATATCTGAACTTGAATGTTTCTTATAGATATCTAAGAGGAGATCTTATTTAGGTATATAGGGCATTTAGAGACAACTACTTCTGGGAATGTTTGGGATTATCAAAAAGTACTAGAGAATCATCAGATAACCTATGTAGAAGAGCCTATAGGAATGAGAAGTGTACTAATTGGTTCTCTGACAGAGTAGCTGATGCATGAAACAGACTAACAAATTATATTAAAGCAAGTGCTAGTTTAGATATTTTTAAGAACAGCCTGGATACTTATTATGGGAACAAGTGTTTTGGTATATTGGCAAGCTAGAAGGGCATTAATGCCCATGCTTGAAATATTTGTATGTATGTATGTATGTATGTATGTATGTATGTATGTATGTATGTATGTATACATGCTGCTAGTCAGGTAATGTCCAAATTATAGCTACTGTCATAGCTGTGCCTTGCTCAGAATATGGCTGCTGAATGGTAACCCAGTGTATGAACAGCAGCATGGCAAGCTCACAAGCTGCAGACCACCTTGGGGAGGTCTGTGTTGTACAATGCCTTTCTAAAAATTTTATGCACTCTCCATCAGGTGTGAATGTGCACATGTGCATGTGCATGCGCATGCACGCGCGCACGTGTGTGTGTGTGTGTGTGTCTGTCTGTCTGCATATCTGCGTGTATCTCTTGAAGAAATCACATAGTGCAGCAACAGGACTGAATTTGCTCTTGTATCTTGTGTGGAGATGGTCTCTACCTGCACGGCCCTCTCATGAAATTTGTTTCATTTCCCACTGTGAAACAAATTAGGGTCTGGCATGAAGGAGACATGGAAAGTCTCAGGGACTGCTTTGAAACCACAAACTGGGATATCTTCAGGGAGGCAGCCACGATGAACAATCTGGTGAACATAGATGAATATACTGAGACAGCTATGACGTATATATCCAAATGCGTGGAGGATGTAATGAACATCAAAAATATTAAAGTAAGAGCCAAACAAAAACCATGGCTAAACAGCAAGGTGTACGAGCTGCTGAGGGCAAGAAACACTGTTTTCAGGGCAAAGGATAAGAAGGGTCTAAGTGTGGCAAGAGATAATCTAGAAAAGGGTATCAAGGAGGCCAAGAGGGAGTATGGAAAGAGGCTACAAGGATGCTTCTAGGATGCGAAAGACAAGAAGCCTGTGGCCTTGTATTCAACATCTAACTGACTGCAAGACCAAGACAGCTCAGTGCGATGGTAGCACTGAATATTTGGACAATCTAAACCCATTTTATGGCAGGTTTTAAGAGAAAAACAACCTGGAGGCTGTAAAGTTTCTCAATAACCAAAAGGATGCAGTACTTAATGTCAGTCCTGTGGATGTAAGAAACCAATTGAGAAAAAGTGAACCCCAGGAAGGCTGCTTGTCCTGATAACATTCTGGGGAAAGTATTCAAAGGTTGTGCAGACCAACTGAGCATAGTCCTGATGGACATCTTCACTACCTTGCTTGTTCAGGAAAAAGTACCAACATCCTTAAAAGTTACCAACATAATCTCTCTGCCCAAAAAAGCCAACCCCACCTGCCTAAATGATTGTAGGCCAGTGGCCCTTACATGAAATGCTTCAAAAGACTGGTTAAAAGGCATTTGGCTAGAGTACTACCTCAATCCTTTGACCCACTGCAGTTTGCCTACTGGGCAAACAGATCAACTGCTGATGCCATTTCAGTGACACTTCACCTCGCATTGGAGCATCATGAAGAGAAGAACATCTATGCCAAGCTGTTGTTCATAAATTTCAGCTCAGCATTCAATACGATGATTCCAATGTAACCTATAGAAAGGCTAATCAACCTTGGCATAAATAAAGGGCTACGCAACTGGATCCTTGCTTTCTTGACTGGAAGACCACAAAAGACCTGTGCTGGAAACAACACTTCAGGGAGTATTACAATCAACACCGGTGTATCCCAGGCCTGTGTGCTGAGTTCTCTACTGTTCACAATCCTTACCCATGGCTGCTCTGTGAAAGCTAGCAGCAGCCACATCATCAAACTTGCAGATGACACCACAGTGGTAGGACTCATAAGTGGTGATGACGAGAGTAGGTATAGGAATGCTGTCAGCTCCCTGACTGAATGGTGCCATAACAACAATTTGGACCTGAATGCCAATAAAACAAAATAAATTATTATTGACTTCAGAAATAGCTTTGCCATGCACCTGCCCCTCAAGATCAATGGTGAAGAAGTGGAGAGAGCCCAAACTACAAAGTTCCTGGGGGTACACATATCATAGGATCTTTCTTGGAGTGCAAACACAGGACAGCTAATTAAAACAGCCCACCAGCAACTACACTTCCTAAGAAGGCTGAGAAAAGCAAAGCTCTCTATAAATACTCTAATTACCTTTTACAGAGGAGTCATCAAGAGCATAATCACCAGTAACTGCACTCTATGGTTTGGTAACAGCACAATGGATGAAAGGACGAAGCTGCAAAGAATAATAAGAACAGCAGAAAAGACCGTGTGTACTAGTCTTCTTACCTTACGGGAGCTCTTTGAACTGAGATGTAAAAAGAGGTCCTGCAAAATACTGAGCGACACTTCTCATCCAGTGTATGGCTGGTTCACTAAACTTGCTTCTGGTAGAAGATTACGGAGTATCTGCTGCAGGGCCTCCAGATTCATGAACAGTTTTTATCTAACTGCAAGAAGACTCATTAATGCAGACTTAAATCTGGATGTATCAAAACTATAACGCATCGTTACTCTCTCATTCTTCTTTTTTTTCCATACAGTAATTCTATTTATTTATTGCATACTAAAATTAATATATTCTCATTTAAGTGCAAGTCCAGTCACTTCCTTGTGTGCAATATCACCCATTCTCACCTCTGTGTAGAGTGTTTTTTTCATGTGTTATCTAGTAATCAGTGTTCTCCAATGTAATAAACAGTGTCCAAGCATGTGTGACAGCTACTTAGATATTTAGTTTTGTACTATAGTTATTGTTTATTCTTTAATACCTATCATGTCTTTCTTTTTGTGTTTGTTTTCTCCTATAAAAGAGCTGCCACTCGAAATTTCATTTAGGTAGCACTTGTGTTTCCTAAATGACAATAAAGTTTCTTTGAATCTTTGAATCTTTTGAATCTTGAATCATGGTGCAAGATCTAGTGGATGGCACAAGAAAAAGAATGCTTCTGGAAATTTTGGTTATGCATATTATTGCCCCACCCCAAATCTCTACCTAAAAATCCAAATCTGTTTTTTTCTGGCACTATTTACATGTACATATGTAGAAAATATCACCCCTGACTTTTCTCTGACCTATGTTCCCACCCATTCCCTAACTTCTTATTTAACATTTTTTATGCTGCCTGGAAAACACGTAGAAGGGTAGCACAGTCTCTCAGTAGATAGTATTGTCACCACACAGCACTAGGTTCTCTAGTTCGATTCTCAGCTGGGGTATCTTCTGTGCCAAGTCTGTATGTCCTTCCTGTGTTTGTGTGGGTTTCTCCCTGCTGCTGTGGTTTCCTCACACATTTTAAAGACATACAATAGGTGGACTGGACACTCAAAATTGTCCATAGGGGGTTGTGAGTTTGTGTGTGTATGTGCGGTATGGAAGAACAGCTGTGACAGGTCTAGCCACCTGGCAGTGTGAACCATGGCTTTAAATGACTGTCACTGTTGAAGTTACAATCCAACCCCATGTGCAAAAAATGGGAAAAGGAGTTGCAGTAGGATGGATGGAAAACATGTAGAAATGGTTATTTACCAGTAAAAACAAAAAAATCTGCCTACCTCATTCATTCGACTTTGCTTACACTCCCATACAATTTCCTATGTGTGTTCTGCTCTCTTTCGTTCAACTGTTCTGTCTTCATGCAGTGTTATTTTCTACTGCTGTCATCCATAAGGCTTGTTTTATTTGTGCACTGAGTCATAATTCCATATCCTGTTTTCCTGCTATTGTTTTGTCATGGCATACACAACCTGAATTTCTGTTGCTCTGCTGCATATACCTCTAGACACAGTACACTACACTGCCATCTTCCCATTTACAGGCAGCAACCAATGCCAAGCACTGCAGTATTTCTGCTCTGCTTGGTTGGGCAGTCTGGCATGCTTCCTATAACAGTAGTGTATCTTCCACAACACTGATATGACTGTGTAGTATCCTTAAGAACTGTCCTGGTGTGACATGAGATATCTGGTACTGAATCCAGAATCCATAGCTTTCTGTGATGCTTGTAACACTCTGCTGCCATAAATGTGCTGTGCTGTGTTGTTAGCATATGTTTCTGGTATGACACCCTCCAGTTTGACTTCTCTAGATAACAAAACTAAATGGCAGCAAAGTGTAAATTCATTTTCTATCAGATGGGAATTATTACAGAATGGTAAGTAAGAAAGATATTACTAAAGTTCACAGACAGGTTGATAGCTGGCTGCAACAGGCATTTACTGATGGGTACATAAACAATTCTGAACTGTTAACAAACCTAAAATTGGAGTGATTTTAGGCATCCCAAAGTTATATAAGAATATGATCAATTCTCCAAGTAAAACCTATTTTGTCTGCTGGAGGATCTAAGGAAAGCCTGGATCAATGTTTGTAGACAAAAATAATTAGTGGCAAATTAGTCCCCTATTGATTCTCTTGATATTCTACCTAGAATTAAGATTTTGGAAGTACAGGTGACATATCAACTAGTCACTATAGACGTGAAATCTCTGCACACTGTAATACTACATGATACAAGAACAGAATGGGTATTCCATATATTCAAAGAAGACAATGACTTAAGTGTTAGCTCATATTAATGACAAAGTGTATTAAATAGTTGATAGCAACTTCTTTTTATTTAAGAATGCCATTTACAGGGAGTGGTTACAGGGGCCATGATGACACCCAATTATGCCAGCTTATGCCAGCTGTAGGTATAGGTAGTAGCAGTCCTTACTAGCAGAACAGCAGTGCGCATCCCACTTTGTTACAAAATAGCTTTATCAAGGGACAGGATGTTTGATTTAACCATCACAGATGAGAATATGGAAAAAAAATTTCCTGACATTAAAAGAGGTTTTATGTGGGTGTACTTTGTGAAAGTGGTAGCGAAAATGATACTGATGACCAGTTGACAACCAGCTAATTCTCAAACAAACTGACAAGGTATGCAAGAGACGTATTTACTCAATGTCACTTGAGGCAAAGCTCTCACGTAAAAGCACTCCTAATGTCAATCAAGTTGTCAGTAGTACACATACTGTGCCTATCATACACAGTTCAAAGAGGACACAGAGACCCACATGTGCTGAGGGACTTAAATGTAACCTTTCTAAACCCCATATACCTCCTGGAAAAAGTACACAACAAATACCCTCAACAGCCCTGAATGCACTCTTCCAAAACAATATCCACATCAACACATACAGCCACATCTCATGGAGCCTTGACTTCTAAGCACATAAGACAAGCCACTATAATCCAACATTCTGGTTATTGGAGACACCATTGTAAGGCACAGTGATGTCCCTCTCACCATGCTGAGAGGGCTAAAGAAGAAAATCACAGTCAGTTGCTTGCTTATCAGGGTCCAGGATATACCACACTGTGAGCGGAGTCAGGTCATTGTTTCACAAGTACCAGTATGAATCATTCATAGTCCATGTGAGTGGAGATGACCTCAGATGTACCTCCCTAGACTATATGAAGAAAGACATCATGGAACTTTCATAATATGTGTCCCAGGTTGGTATGAGCGTAGCAATGAGCAGCATTTCACCATCTCCAAGGATGATGCCATAATACAAACAGAAGATGACTGTCTTTAATAATTGGCTTAATTTCTGGTGTCATTCTAAGGGAGTGCAATATCTGTCAACATGGAAGGAGATGGTCAACAGTCCATGCTGCTTTGCCAGGGATGGTCTAAACCTCTCCCCATCTAGGCTTTCAGATATTAGATAAAACATTGTCCTCTCCCATAGTGCTTTTTTAGGCAATGCCAAACTGAAAGTACTTCCAATACAGCAAATCAAACCCAAGAAAATCTAAAGAAGTTAATGCTCAATGTTAGGAGTCCAAACAAGAAACTCCACTCCTTACAAGCTCTCCTTACCCTAGAGAATGTTGAAGTCTGTGCACTCACTGAGACATAGTTTAAAACTGTGGAGAGCACACCCACAGTGCAAGGTTATAATGTCTTCTACACATATAGACCAGCTACTACACAGACGGGATTAAAGATGGAGGTGTCTTGATTTACCGCAAAAAATAAACATAACTCAAGGCTGCTCAAACAAGACAATACACTTGAGCTTCTCCACATTTAAATCACCATAGGCAAAATCCCATACTACTTCCTTGCAAGTTAAGTGCCCCCCTCTATGACCTAGGAAACCTGTAACATGTATTTAAACATATTGGAAACACTCACCATCCAACCCAATACTATATTCATGGGTAAGTTTAATTATCCCACTATTAAGTGGCAGTCATATACAACACCAAATGTGCAGACTCAAAGATTCCTGAATTTTATAAACACAAACCCCTTGAACCAGATTGTCAATATGCCGATCAGGGGTGAAAACATGCAGGATCTGGTCCTCATTAAAATAGGAGAGTGTTCCACATCTCCTAGTGTAGTGTCTTTTCTGGTAAGGTCAGACCACAAAATGGTCCCCTTTGAAGTGAAAATAAAGCCTGAAACTCCAGCTAACCCTGGAATGTTCAGGAACTAAGATAAGGCTAACTTCCTACTATCAAGTGATAGCCTGGCAAAATATGAAACCCCCACAAACTCTGAGAACACAGCTGCTTATATGGAACTGTTCACAGAAACCCTATACAAGATTGTTAATAGCTGTATAGAGGTAGCTGCAACCACCAGGAAGAAGTGTGAACTAACTCAAAACACAAGCTACCTTAGTGGAACCACAATGTCAATAGGCTGTATAAAAGAAGGAAGAAAACCTGGCAAAAAATTAGGAGGCTTAGCACCCAGAAGGATAAAAGCAATCTCATTAAACTATACGTACAGCTTATTGGCAAATAAAGCTTACCAAATCCAAATGTGAGGTAAATTTGGCCTCCTAGGCAGAGGACAACCACAAGTCATTCTTCAGCTATGTCTGCAACTTCAAAGGCAACATAGTTGTGTGCAGAGCTCATTGTTAATGGAGCCACATATACTGAGCAAAAAGATACAGCAAACCTACTGAAACACAAATTTAACTCTAACTTTAACCCTTTCTCCTCCCTCAACTTCACCTCAGAAAATACCATCAAATATAATCCCCCCTACTATCAGTAGGTAGCCAGTCCTTTATGCTCTCTCTCTAAGGTCAAGAACATTGCATCAATGGCCCCAGGCAATATCCCAAAATGCCTACTAAATAGCATGAAGCTTGATCTATCAGGTCCTCTGGAATTGCTGTTTAACTACAGCCTCCAAACAGGCTTTTGGCCTTATGAATGTAGAAGAGCAACAGTTATCCCTTTGCACAAAGGTGGGCCAACTATAGAACTATAAGTCTCACTAGTCTCATATGCAAAACCACAGAAAGAATTATCATGGAAATGATCAATAATGACATAGAAACCTCCAAACATTAGACCAAACCAAATTTGGTTCATCAAGGGCAGGTCATGCCTACTCAACCTGGTGGACTTCTTTGAGAAGGTCACCAAAGCAATGGACGAGGGCAAAATGGTTCACACTGCCTACCTTGACCTGACCAAGGCATTTGACACAATCCCCCACTCAAACATTGTTGAAAAACTCAAGAGGTTAGTTATAAGCCCTTATGTCACCCAGTGGATAGCCATCTGTCTCACAGACAGGGCCCAGTAAGTTAGAGTTGGGGGGGTCCTCTACTACAAATAGGATAATCACAAGCAGAGGCCTACAGAGATGGGTCCTGGGACCACTCCCTTGGCATTTCCTTCTCAGAAGTCAAGACCAATGTCAAGGGCCTCTAGCTGAATAATGTGCAGATGATTGTAAATCAAAAGGAGTCACAAAATCTCGCACCAATACTAATGTTCCCAAGGAAAGGGTGACATAGACACATAACATATATCAGAGCCATGGACTAAAACTAGATGCCAAGAAATGCATAATAGTATCCTTCAGGAAGTTATCTACCCCTGGCAACTATCACAATGACAAAATATCCCTAAGAGTCATTCAAGTAGACATGGACTTGGGACACACATAGACAGTAATTTAACCTTTGACCATCATGTGTTTACAGTAGTGAGGAAATCATTCTGTGTTGTACAACTTATAAACCAACATATGCCATCTAGGTTCAAGAATATCACTGTTCCTCTGTATTCAGCATTCATCAGACATATTATAGAGTACAATGCCCCCTTTGGTATGTACCTAACCAGGCAAATCCAACAACTGGAATGTCCACAGACATTCCTCACTAAAAGAATACAGGGTGAAAGTAACATTCCCAGTGCAGACTGCCTCAAAGGCCTATCCATGTACTCTGCCTCTTACAGGATGTTGAAGGGAGATCTATACCTGGAATTCAAGGCTTTGTTAGTCCCTTCCCTGATGGACTTCCTGCATATCTGTCAAACAAATAACACCAGAATTACCCATTCCAAAGACTTGATTGAACCTTGCCTGTGACATAAATAGGACTTATGGAGAGACTGGTATGTATCCCAGAGACTACTCATTCTCTGGAATAGGTTACCCATCCATGTGAAGTAGAGTTCCTCCTTAATCCAATTCAACTGTAACTTGGATAACTGGATGGAGAACAGGAAATTCATCCCTGGTTTGGCACGTAAGTCTCCAATGGACACTGGTAGCCTATAAATGTTTCATCTCCAAAGCCCATGCTTATACTAACCAATGGTACCAGAACTAGTCAGAAATTTGGGGTGCATGGCAAGCTTAAAAAGGTCCTTTTGGTCATTAGCCTACTACACACCTCTGAACCTATGATCCAAGGTGTTTGAAGATTGTAGCTGTGAAACCATTAACACTGGAGAGAAAGGGAGGTAGTACTGACAGAAACACTGTTATGGTTCTAGTATACACAACAAATACTGCATCTCTAATGGAGTATTTATTTTTAACAACTGAAGAATTTCAAGTGCAAATCAGGAAGGAGTAATGACAGGTGATGTGTGGTCCAGATGGTGTCCTGCTAACAGCATGTGAAATCTACTCTGCAGTCCTTTAACTATCTATTGAAAGACCTCATCATATAAAATTTCAGGAGAGGCAAAAATAGGAAGAATTATTTGGAAAAAGTTTCTGAAGAAGTTTATTTTAAAAAAAATCTTTCTTTTTTAAAATATTCACTTCAAAATCAAAGAGTTACCAAGGAAAACTCACAGGACGAGTCGTACAAAATCCATTTCCTAAGATATATCACTGAGGAAGGAGTTACAATCTGTACTCAGCAATCTCTGAGATCTCTCATTAAAAATGGACAGACTGGGAACTAAAATGTACACAACAAATGAAGATTGCAAGAAAGAAATATAACTGATCAATGACTGTGTCTTGCAACAGAGTGTACAAATATCATTAACAGAGGACTCTATGAATGATATAGAAGGCAGATTAGCAGAAGGGGAAAATCAGATTGCATTTCTTTTGAATCAGAATAATATGTTTCTTGAGAAAATTGAAGTTTTACAAAAGAAATATAAAAGGAGCTACATCAGAATCTACAGACACCAGAAAAACATGAAAGCAGCAACATAACATTTTTTAACAACTTGAGTTATACGTCTATATCATAACATTGACAGCTTAGGTTGTTGAATCCAAAAACATCGACACCTAAGCGTTGAAAGCTTACAGTAGCGAATGGCTACCTAATCAAATTCTTTCCACAGGAAAGAAGTTGAGTGTCTGACCTAAACAAAATAAACAAACACACCGAAACGTTGTGGGGGCTTCGCCCCCCCACACCCCTCATAACTAAATATACCAACTTCGAGATCACTCTGCATTGGGGAAAGGGCAAATTCCTGATAATGGTCCCACAAATTCTTTCCCTAGGAAAGAATTAGATTATGCCGCCATTTGCTGTTGTAAGCTTTTGACACTTAGGTGTCAATGTTTAAGCATTCGACAACCTAAGCTGTTGATAATACAATAGGAGCCCTGATTTCCACAGGTTTTGAACCTATGCGGTATTTTATCTTTCAGAATTAGAAGGGCTCAAAGTTTTTTATATTCTGTAACAACAAATAACACTTTATTATTAACAATATACTTCTTCTTCTTCTTCTTCTTCTTCTTCTTCTAAACAACATATTATATAACTTATTCATTACTACATCACAAAGACTTATCAATGTGATTCTTACAGTTATTCATTTTATAGCTCAGTTTTAAATCACAAAGTCTTGAGAAGTTACATTCTGAAAGGCTGAAAGGAAAACGGAAACAAAAGACAAGAAGATTCATTTAACTTTTGCTCAGAATGATAATTTTCTTCAATTTCCACTTACTTCAGTCAGGGTAGACTTGGCTGTCCTGACATCAAATGTTTAGTGTCTGAATAAAGGAGTAAACAGCATCAGAGGAACATTTGTAAAATCAAGAAAGTGCTTATACAGTTTGTATGTAATTTCTTCTGTTTGTAATCTAATATTATACTTTTTGAAGAAAAAGACTAATTTCAGCTAGTATTACCTTATAATTGGTATAATCATCCATCACTTTTTTAAATACATGGTTCAAGTCATGGTGTAAAGTTTTAAGCATTATGCTTATTAAATTTGTTAACCAAATTGGGTTTCTTGTATGGAAAAGGGAAGGAAAGAAGAGGAAAAAAAAGAGAAAATTACTTGGTTATTTTTAATTTACTGTATAAAATATTGGGATGCATGATTTTCTCAACAAAATCCTTAGTTCAAAGTACTGTTCCAGGCTTATATACAGAAGCAGAGCTCCTGATGAAACAAGGCATTTGCCTGATCAATACTGATTACAGCAGCTTCAGATTTCAGTTGTAAGATACTGCTTCTAATTTACAGACATGTATTCAGTTGGGCCATTCTGTATTTAGATAATTCTCATGAAATCAAATTGTCAAAATTTTTATTCACTACTTTTACCCAGTACTTACAGTGTTGTATTGTTTTCTAAATTACAGGAATTTTATAAAATAATATGGATACAGTGTAACATTTGTATAATAAGTTACTTTGTTATCCTTCATTAGAAATATACATTACTTATTATGGTCTAAGGTTCTGATTATCCCGAGTAGCTATCAGCAGCTTAATATATCTCTAAACATAATTAGTTTAATTTATACTCAAAAATTTCCTTTTAAAGTAGGAATACAAATTTTGGTTAAAGTCAGACATAAGGTTTCATAAAGATTGCAGTGACATCAACAGCTCTGTAGTGTAAGCACAGGATGCCCTTTTCAAGTAAAACTCTGAACAGAAAAAACAGTCTAGTACATGTCCTTCTTTTTCAGACCGCCTTTAATTGTTAAACTAACATTCTAGAAGAAATCTTCTTATTTACATATGTATATTTATTTATAGTTAGCTCATTGCAGTTAAGTTAATTATAATGATTATTGTTACATGTATTATATAAATTGCATCTTATGATCCTGATCCTGGGTGACTTTAACTACCCAAACATAAACTGGAAGAACTACACATGCCAGAACACAAATGCTCAGAGATTCCTCAATGTTGCCAATATAAATGCTTTGGAACAGCTAGTCGATACCCCCACAAGAGGTGATAATATTTTGAACTTGGTATTAACCAACATGAGTAACCACTGCAGCATCTCTGCAGCATCATCCTCCCTTGTAAGATCCATAAAGTGGTCACGTTCAAAGTCACCATCTCCCCTGATCCCCCAAACAAAAAATCTTCTCCAAAGCTGATTATAGCCTCCTGCAGGATGGTATAAACAGCTTTGCAGCCCCCCCCTAGGAACTTGGACCAGTATCCAAAACTATACCAAATTACTGTACAAACATTTATATAGATGCATGGAATCAGGAATACCTGACAGGACTACATCATCCTCCGCAGGGAAGAGTAGGCCTGTCTGGTGGACATCTGCAATAAATAAACTGTATAACAAAAGAAAAAAATTGCTGTCCAGGACCAAGAAGGAACAGGTGCCCAATTGGAAGCAATCTCTCCTTAGCCTAAACAAGAAAATAAGAGCACTAGTGAAATCCTCTAAAGCAAACTTTGAGTCCAGATTGACCACATCTACTAGACACAATCATAAGGCCTTCTTCACAAATATCAGTAATCTCAAAGGTAGCACCCAGATCTGTTCAGAACTGGTGGTCAAGGACACCACATATACAAATTCCGTAGATATAGCAAACCTGCTGGCTGACAGATTCAGTGAAAATGTCACCCCTTTTCCCCCATCAGTAAATGAGGACATTCCCAGTACCTGCCCCCTTCCCATTATATCTAGGGATCGAGTCATCACTGCTCTCTCAAAGGCAAAAAATACAGCCTCCATGGGACTCAATAACATCCCAAGATGCATCCTACATGAACTCAGGCAGGAACTTGCAGCACCATTAGGCTCCCTATTCAACCAAAGCCTGAGTATTGTCTTTATCCCAGCTGAGTGGAGGACAGCCACTGGCATCCCTTTACACAAAGGTGAAGCATCCAACGATCTGGGAAATTATAGATCCATCAGCCTAACTAGCCTGATTTGCAAGGCCATGGAACAGATTATCATGGACCTCATTAACAAGGATATTGGCAACCTCCAAACACTTGATCCCACACAGTTTGGCTTCTTCAAGGGAAGGTCATGTCTATTAAATTTGGTCGACTTTTTTGAGACACTCACCAAAGCCATGGACAAGGGGAAGACAGTGCACACCGCCTACCTTGACCTGACCAATGCCTTCAACACTGTTCCCCACTCAGGCATAATAGATAAATACTCTCAACTAGGCATCAATCCATATGTTGCCAGATGGGTAGCTAACTGGCTCACTGATAGAACCCACCTGGTCAAAGTAGGGGAAGTCACCTCAAACAGTAGGCCCGTATCGAGTGGCATACCCCAGGGTTCAGTCTTGGGGCCTCTGTTATTTGGGATATACTTTTCTGAGGTGCAGGCCAAAACCAGTGGGCTATGGATGACCAAGTTTGGAGATGACTGCAAGCTGGGCACTGTCATCAATTCTCCTAGTAACATGGACATCCTCCAAGAGGGTCTCACCCAAACAAATGACTGGTGCCAGAAACATGGCCTCAAGCTGAATACAAAAAAATGCATCATCATACCCTTTGGGGAACGTGATGTCCCCACAAATTATCACATTAATAACAATGTCCTAAGCACACAGTCTGTCGTGAGGGATTTGGGCACCCAGATTGATAGCAACCTGACTTTTGACCACCATGCTGCTTCCATTGTATGGAAAGCTTTCTACATGGCCAACCTTATAAGTAAGGGTATCTCATCCAGGGATAAGGAGGTCATAACATCACTATATTCTTCCATTATAAGGCCCATTATTAAGTACAATGCACCATTCAGCATGTACCTTGCAAAGCACATGCAGCAGCTGGAGAGACCACAGAGGTTCCTCATCAGGAGAATCCAGGGCTTCAAAAATCTTCTATACACAGATAGGCTAAAAGCTCTATCCCTCTACTCTGTTTCATACAGACTCCTCAGAGGTGACCTCTGTCTGGCATACAAGGTGATCTCGGACCCCGCCTTGATGGGATTGCTGCATATCCACAAGTCAAACTCCACTTGAGCAACCCACACACGTGGCCTCAACCTGGTCTGTGACATCAATAAGACTTGTTGGAGGGACAGATTTGTGTCCCAGAGGCTCCCCCATCTGTGGAATAGACTTCTTATCCACGTCAAGCAGAGTAGCTCTTTACCCCTTTTTAAGCGCAACCTGGATAACTGGATGGGAAACAGAAAAATACATCCCTGGAATTCCACCTGTGTCCCTGCTGGACAGAGGCACCACATGCTGATTTGTCTATACATGGGCTAAACTCTTGGCTAGGCTTATAACGGCCTCAGGGCCAATAGCCTAGTAACTGCCTATGATCCTATAATCCTATGATTTTAAGCATCTTTTCAAAATACCATATACTGCTGTATTTGCAGAATTTCATTTTGGTATATAGCAGTCACTAGGCTTTAAGGGTAGTTTGAATGAAATATCTATTTCGACTAGGAACTATTTGTACATTTTATAAATCCACATTTAATAAACAAAGAAGATAAGTGCTTTTGTCTTATAAAAATTATAAAGATTTCATCAGATAAAAGATACAATAATCGACTGCAGAATTTAAAAGTTAATGAGATATTACATGATCATCTGCCGCTCAATTTCTTAAAGCTACAATGTTGCAAAAGAAGCCAAAGCATAAACACTTGCCTAACACTGAATTGCATCACGGGGATCCCAGTGTCAGGCAGCTCCCTTTAGAGTTTCCATCCCTGCAATGGTCAGAACACCTAAAAGGGAAACAGCAAGTACAGTAGGGGCAATGGCCAGGCCATTCAAACTTTACCCAACAAGCAGGAGGGGAATGGGTCAACACTGCGTGGAAGAAGAATGCTTGGAAGCAATAATGTATGAAATTACCATATAAAAAGTAGAACTTTGTCAAATAGTACGAAATGACCACATCAGAAGAAGTATAACTTTGTCAAATAGTGACCAATCAAGCAGATAACTTTCATGTTTTTAATTTCAGCTCCTGTCCAGTTCAGGAATTTTTCCAAAGGTTTTGCCTTCATTATGTCCAAAAGGGTTAATGTTGTTGAGTAGTAGATAGATTTGAAAATGTTTATCAGAAAGTTAAACTTGTGCATTATATTTTGTAACGGTAATTCAAATGAGTCTAGTTTGAAGTTATCTAGTACTTACAACCCATCCCTCCATCCAGTATTGCATTTTTTTTGAGAAATGTGTGACTTGGATTTTAAATCCAATATGGAAATGTAAGCAGTATTGTCAAAATTTAATGTTGCCAATATTACTAATGAATACTTAGATTTATTGCTGTATTTAAAATCTTCTAATATCTGGATTATTAAACTGGACAAAGGAGGTGGGGGTGGTGCTTATGGACAATATGCAATAAACTGAGAAAATGTACACCATTCTGTTTGAAGATGCCTGTAGGCAGGTTTCAAAACATATGTGGAGTACTGCAAAACAGGTTTATACAAGAATGAATTATCTCTGATGAATTCAACTACTTACATATAAAAAATCCAATAGTACCAATAGTTTTGGAGTACCAAAGATACACAAAGATAAAAACAATCCACCTGTTACCTATAGTGGACACTAGACATTCCATTACTTCTCCCTTGGCAAAGTTTTTCGATCACTACTTAAAAGTGGAGGTGCAAAAAGTAAAACATCTGTAGAAAGACTCGGGATTTTGTTGGTAAATGTAATGATTTAACATTTGATGATGGTTTGACATTTCTAACAACAGATGTCAAAGATTTGTTTACATCAAGTTCCCATGTAATGGGGTTGCAATGGTTTTCTGAATTTTTGTACAATAACATTCATTTACCTCAGGATAGGATCATTGTGTTTACAACATTGTTAAACCTTGTTTTACACAACAATTATATTTTCTTTGAAAATCAGTATTTTTTGCAAAAGAAAGGGGTGGCTATGGGCTCAGCATGCGGGTCACTGTATGTTAAAATAGTAATGGTCAAGTGGGAGAGGAAATTCATTTTTAACAGCCCATATAAAGATTCATGGTCCCTTTATATGAGGCACCTTGATGCAATTTTTATAGTATGGAAAGATGATAAGGAAAATACCATCATTCATTGATTATATTAACAGCACTACTAATTTTTTGGTTTTCACATATGACACAGGGGACAATCATATTTCATACTTGGATGTCATATTAGTGAAGGACCATGTTAATAAGAGGATCTTTCAAGAATTAAAAAAGCACTTATTCCAACATCTTCTTGCATTACACCAGCTCCCACCCCATGGTTCAAAAAAAGGCAGTAATTAAAGGTCAGTTTGTCTATGCAGCATGCATGACCACTTTATATGAAGATTTTTTGAATGAATGTAATTTGTTTAAAACCATGTTTCAAAAATGAGGCAATCCAGATGCCTTCATTGACAGTTCTTTAGAAGAAATGGTATGGAAAAGGAGAAATAACTTATTCACTCATATTTTGTTAGGTCATGATGTGGAGACATGCGTGAATGGACATACCTTCGTTGAAGGTTGTGCATCAGGGCTGGTAACTCGGCATGTAAAAATCAACTGCCAATCATTAGCAGACCGGAGTTCTGCTGTGGCGACTCCTAACGAAAAGCTGAAAGACACAACAACATTTTGTTAGGTCATGAAGGCAGTATATCCACTGTTGTTGGAACTACTGATGCTTTTGCATTGGTGGGTAACCAGAGAAAATCCACAAATAATTATAAATGTAGTTTCATTACAACTTATTCAATGTATTAACATTTTATCAAGTGGGTTTTGAATAAAAATTGGTGTGTTGTGAATAATTAATAACACAGAACTGAGAGAAAAGTTATGCAATCTCTCTCTGATTATCTTTAGAAAAGGTATCAGTTTCAAAAATGTATTTTTGTATGTTTAAGTGTGAGAGTTGCAATTACTGCAAAAACATCTGTTGTGATAGACTTAAAGTCAATGGTCAATGATTTAAAGTCAAGGGGAAGTTTAACTATGCATCTAAGGGACTTGTTTATTTTGTTTTATGCCATCATTATACAGGGTTTTATATACGTAAGACCGAACATATGTTAAAGGAAAGAATATACGAACATACATATGAAATGAGAACTAAAAGCAGCACAAATGCCCTTTCAAAGCATATTATGGCACATCCTGATCATTATTTTAAGTTTTTCATACTTGAACAGCTAGTAGCTTATTCGAGAGTAGGGCCATGGGGTTTACTGCTTGAGAAAAAATAACTTTTATGGCAGTTATGTTTGAATGCGAATAGATCCCCAGGCTTAAATGAATTCACATCTGTCGCTTGCCTGCTTAAGTTGAAAGCTTATGAATGGTGAAGATTTAGTTTATGTATTAAACATGTAAATAATGGTTTTAAGATTTTTATATATTATGAAATGTGTTAACAACTTAGTTATTTATTTGCCATGCCATCAATGTTAGGCAAGTTTGTATGGATTGGTTTCTTTTGCAACACTGTAGTTTTAAGAAATTGAACAGCAGATGATCATGTGATATTTCATTAACTTTTAAATTCTGCAGTCAATTGTTGTATCTTTTATCTGATGAAGTATTTATAATTTTTATAAGATGAAAGCGCTTACCTTCTGTGTTTAATAAATATGGATTTGTAAAACCCTGTGGTGTTTCAGTGACTGCGCTGCATCCATGTAGTATTTTTCTTCTGTTTGCTTCTTGGTCCTGCTCTTTTTACAAATTTATTTAGGAACTATTTGTCCCATGATGGGGAATGGGTTTCACTCAATTTAGGAATTTTAATTGTTGTTAGTTTTCTACTTGCTGTGTCTAAGTCATTTAAAGTACTTATTCAATTAATGTCCTTTATTCTGTTCTTATACAGTCATAATTTTAATTTATTTATTTTTTAATTTACATGTGTTTACTAGGAAAGTCCAATTGGACAAAAATGTCTTTTTCAGTGGAGGCCTGGGAGAAAAGCTCTACATTTACACATTACAGCAAGAAAAACAGATATAAAGTCCATATACAATTATTAATCAGATACAAATACAATACAGAATGTAAATACATGTTTATACATTTCACTGACACATTCATGTAGTAAGGTAGGATACACAGAATAGAAGTACTATGATTGAAGATATGAAACAAGCAAGTTGAAGTAAACATATACTTAGTAGGGGTATACTTTTGAATATAAAAATAACAGGTTGTGTCCTATAGTTGGCTTAAGACATCTAATTTCCTAACCAGGATTTGTGCATGAGCAGGTGCATGATTCAGATAGGTGTGATTTGAGTAGTTTTTTTTTTTTAAGTGGGAACTGTTAGTAGTGGTTCTGATATTAAATCTCCAAACCACCTCCAAACACAAAGTACACCAAACCAAAGAAAATCCGCTGTACTGTACAAATAAAGGGCTCTCCTCCAACCGACACAAATCTTCCACCACTCGATAGTAAAATGTTTAGTTTATTGTTAAAACAGCTCAAAACAGCAGCAACCAGCAGCAACCATCAGAAGGCCAGAATTCTGATGAAGTCCAGTTGGTGTGGACGAAAGCGCGCTCAATCTAAGGTTCATTTGTAAAACAAATAAGAATTTACTTGGTGTTGGTTGCTGCTGGTTGCTGCTATTTTGAGCTGTTTTAACAATAAACTAAACATTTTGTTCTGATATTGGCATTGCAAACAGTACAACAATTAAAAAAAAATCAACTTTCAATTCCTATTAGCTGATCCCGGCAGTTTAAGCGTACAACAGCAGCGCGCAAACGGGATTGGGGGGAAAATAACATAACGAACATAAATTAAGCATTCTAATCAAAATCAGTATTCTGCCATGTAGGTCAATGGCAGGTAGAAGACAACATGGCTAGTGAGTATTGGATGCTAAGTGGGGAGGCCCAGTGTGAGACATGTAACTATGCATTAGCAGGCAAATCTATGCAAATGAGGGGGAGGATAGTGAAAAACAGTTTTCCCCAGGATGTGAGGCAGGTCACAATAGTGTAAGAGTATGAATAGCTGGGTGAAAGCCTAGGAGTTTGGTGACATCATGAGGGGTGTGTCAGGCAAACTGTAAGTGGATTGGAGCCCTATGGCCTGGGGTTGCTCCTTGCATAGCACAGCTAAGCTAGGGGGTGTGTCTAAACCTGCCTAGCAGTCATTACAAAGCCTAAGCATGTGTGCACACTGCGCACTAGGTTGTACAAGAAGAAAAAAGAGGTTAAACCAGGAAATAGCAGCAGTGTGCACATATGAGCACTCTGGTTGTGCAGCGTGCACACGGGCTTAAACAGGAAGGCAATGGGAAGGGAAAATAGCAGTAGGAAGGTAATCAATGAGTACTAGCTTAGCTGGCAAATGAAATGTATCAGAACCAGCCAATTACACAGGCAGCAGACCAGTCCAACCCAGAACACTACTATAAACTGTGCAAACACCTACCTCTCCAGTTTTTCCTACACTCTGCACCACCAGTGTAAACAAATGGGGAACCTTTAACACTCACAACTGCAAAATGTTAGGGACTGCAATAGCTATCATACAACTACTTGTGGACGAGGCTGAGGGTGGTGAGAATGTGAATGCTCTCAAGCAACCGACAGTGAGGAGACAGAGAAGAGAGTACAGACCAAGGGTAACCTACCAAGGGCTACATGAGCTGGAGATAGTGGAGCACTATAAGGTGGACAGGGACCTCCTACAGCAAACTGTCAAGCTGTGCCGGCCATGCCTCACACACAGAACTAACAGAGGGGAACCCATCCCAGTGGATACAAAGGTATGTGTAGGCCTAAGAATACTAGCTAAAGGTACCTTCCAAATGCCAACTGGGGATATGATGGGGATCTCACAGGCATCAGCATTCAGGGTACTCCAACAGTTCCTGGATGACATGTCAGCACATGTCGGTGAGCACATTTACTTCCCCAACACCCGTGAGGTGTTTGCCAGCAATATGCAACTGTTCACCAAATAGCAGAATGCCCTGAGTTAGTGGGTGCTATAGACTGCATGCACATATGCATCAAAGCACCACCCAGTGAGCGGGGTAGGATCTACATCAACCACAAGGGCTTCCCCTTCATCAACTGCCAGGCCATGTGCGATGCTCAGTGCATAATAATGAACGTGTGTGCTCGCTGCCCTGGAAGCTATCATGATTCCCACATCTGACATCTGACACAGCTGTACCAGAGATTTGTCAATGGGGACATCCCACATGGTCACCTAGTGGGGGATGCTGGATACGTACTGGAGCCGTGGCTGATGACCCATCAGAAATGCAGACACACCCGAACAAGAACTTCATAAAGAGGCACATGTGGAAACAAGAATCATAATAGAATGTGTATTTGGGAAGCTCAAGTCATGATTCCGGTGCCTGGACACATCCAGTGGAGCCTCGCACTACTCATCAGCTACATGTACCCAAATTGTCCTTGTATGTGCCATGCTACACCATATGATCCTCTGGAAACAGCTGCAGCAGGAACAGCACAGGGCAGGGCCACACAGCCCCCCCCATTGACAAGGCCTGCATGGGCAGAGTGATACACAAAAGGAACAACCTGAGCCTGCCCCAGTAGGCAGAAGGAGGCATGCCCAGTATGCCTTGGCAAGGAGATAATGCATAGTACATACACTGACATGGGAGGACCCAGGGAATAAGACCTCTCTCTGACTGTCACATACAGTAAAAGGGATGCCAAACAATGCACTACCTGTGCCTAACCATGTGTATGGAGTTTACTATGTACATCCAACATAGGCAGCCCCGTAGCACCACCCTCGATACTGGGACAGCCACAAGGTAAGTGACTCACACATGCCAGTCGGGGGGGGGGGTCATATGACCAACAACAGTCACAGCCAGCAGGACAAGTGTAGACAAACACAAACAAAGGCTGTGCTATGGCCTCTGAATGAGGCCTATGGGCAATCCTCCCCCCAGGCCTACACAGACTGACTACAGCAGGCCAGGCAGTGGGATGTCAGCTGTAAAGGCTAGGAAGTCAGACACGAATATGTAGGTAATTATAAGCTAAGTTCTGTAGTACACTCATATGCCTCTAGCCAGCCTGATAGGTAAGACCACAGACTGAAATGGACATACCAGTACAGTCCTAGCAGATGTGTACATGTGTCAGGTGTGCCCCCCCATCCTATGTAGACAATGTGACAGTCAGGTGTGCCCCCCTCAATCCTGTGTAGAAATGTAGAAATAATCAGGTGTGCCCCCACGCTATGCAGAAATGTAGTAACAGTCAATGCCAACTGATCGATGGGTACCCTGCTGAGACAGCATGCAACCTGTTGGTATAAAACACAAACATCAGCACTGCAGTACAAACTACCTGGACTTGACCCACATGCTCATACACATACAGAAATGAAGGCAATGTAAGTCAACAACATACTGAAAGGTCACACTGGGCATGCTCACACACTTAAACACATGAAGGCCATGTCTGCAAACACCAGTGGACCAGACATATCTGGCAGTCGCAGTTGTTAGTGCAGACACTTGTCAGTATGCACCACTCATGCCTTGCACACACACAGTAGATAGGAATACAGATATATATTTAAGGACAACACACTATAATAAGCCAAAGGTAGACGGACATAGATGTGTGGAAGAGGGTGACTGTCACAAGGAGCCATCCAGGCCTGTCCCACCCAGCACACAGCCAAAGGGCCCCAAACACACGAGGTGCAGATGTCACTCACTGCAGATACTAGCCACCAGTATCTGTCAGCAGTACAGTCTATGTGGTGCACATGCCAGCTGTGCAACATGACTGGACAAGGAAGTAGTCATCTAACAACTGCATACACTTACCTGTGAAATATGACCCTGTGTGTGGCTGTATGTGGTGTGTCAACCCCTAGACTAATGGATAATGGCCCATGCACACACACTGCCCTCCCCATAGCCCTACTATGACAAGCCTGCTGAGGTCATCCAATATGAAATAAACCTTTGGGAGAGCTGTGCCCTAGTAATCACTGTGGCATGTCCCATAACTGCATAATGTTGTAGTGTGATAAGCTCATTAAGTAGCGGTTCAAATCCCAAACTTGCCAACTGGATGCCTGTGTGTGTCGAAAGCAATGCTTTTTAGGTTGGTGACACCCCCAACAATTTTCATGCACAACTTCAGCAAGGCTGCTGATGTCGTCCACCTAGAAATATACCTCTGTGATGATTGTAGCCCAGTAATTGCTATAATACATCCTGTAACTGCGTACTGCTGTTGTGTATAAATTAGTTAGGTAGAGGTCCAATTCCCAGACATGGCAACTGTGTGTGTGTGTGTGTGTGTGTGTGTGTGTGTGTGTGTGTGTGTGTGTGTGTGTGTGTGTGTGTGTGTGTGTGTGTGTGTGTGTGTGTGTTTGTGTCTGTCTGTGCAGAGAGCAATGCTTTTTAGGCCAGACACGCTTCCCACAATCCAAATGCTCAACCTTTGCAAGGCAGCTGATGTCATTCACCTTGTAATACACCTCTGGAAGGATGGAGCCCAGTGCTCTTCGTAGCACGTCCTGTAACTGTGTACCACTGTAGTGTGATAAACTAGTTAGATAGGAGTTCTTTTCCCAGCCATGGCAACTGTGTGTGTGTCTGTCTGTGTAGCGAACAATGTTTTTTAGGCCAGCCATGCTCCCCACAATTCAAATGCTCAACCTTTGCAAGGAAGCTGATGTCATCCACCTTGTAATACACCTCTGGAATGATATAGCCCAGTAATCTCTGTAGCACGTCCTGTAACTGCGTACTGCTGTAGTGTGTTAAACTAGTTAGGTAGGAGTTCTATTTCCAGACATTGTACGTGTGTTCCTATGTCAGTGTAGGGAGCAATGCTTTTGAGTCCGTTCACAGACACTACAGCCTCCAATGGTCCGCTTTGACAAGTGTGCCAATGCCATCAACTGTGTAATACACCTTTGGGGAAGTGATAGGCCACTAATATCCATGGCGTGTGCCATAGCTGTGTACATCTGTAGTGTGATAGACCAGTTAAGTAGGAGTTCTAACCACAGCCCTGGCAACTGTGTGTGTGTTTGTCTGACTCTGTCTGTGTAGAAAGCAACATTTTGTAGGGTAGGCACACCCACTACAATTTAAATGCTCTACCTTGTAAGGCAGCTGATGCCATCCACCTAGTAATACAAGTCTGGGAAGGTTGTAGCCCCATAATCTCCGTAGCACATACCATAACTGCGTACTGCTGAAATGTAAGTCAGAACTCTGGTAGGGTTCTATACCCACCCATGGCAGTTCTGGATGTTTTGTGAGTGTTCCAGTGTCTGTGTAGAGAGCAATGCATTTTAGGATAGTCACACTCAGTACATGTCAAATTCCCTACATTAGCAATCCTGCTGATATCAGCCAATATCATATACACCTTTGGGGAATGAGTACTGCAGTAATCACTGTGGCGTGTACTATAACTGCAGAGTGATGTAGTGTAATAAAGTAGTTAATTAGGAGTTAGACTCCTGATGTGACAGGTGTGTGCATGTGTGTTTGTACCTCGTATCCTGTATGGAGGAGGGTGAGTGTGTGCGACACCTTGGCCCAATGTGTAGCAGGTTTTGCAATTTTCTTATATGGTGGCCTTAGTACATATCACAATGTCCACTGTACAGGGAAAACAGCTGTGAAATAGCCAAGAGGCTGGGGTGCATATCCATATCCATACATGTGACATCAAGGCCAGGCAATCACAGTTAGCAACCCCAGTATTACCCAGAGCACACTCACAACTCATGTCTCATACACACACACACACACACACACACACACACACATATGGTGAGGCAACATCCATGATGTGTGTAGTACACTGCATATTGGTGACTGATAGCAACTATGGTGTGAATGTAGTGGCCTACAGAGGCCATGGCACCCTGTCCATCAGTATGGTAGGCACATAATTGCAGACAGTGCGTCTTCATTATGTTTCCCATTGGATGCCTGCAACAACTGTGGTTCCATCGCATGTGATCCACAAAGGACATACCGTGCCTTACACACATGCCCTGTATGGACAGATGCTACTAACACCAGGGAATACCTATAGCATGCTATCAATGTAGGTGCAGGGTCAGCCTGCTGTCCATTACCTGCCCCTCCACATGAGGATGGGACTATCACATCTGACGATAACATTCCGTGTACACAACATGGGCCAGACAAACCAGGTGCACTTCCACATGCCACTGTACCTGAATGTGGGATATGTGCAAATCCTAAACACCATCCATGTCATGGCGTATAGAACACATACATGCCAAGCATTGCACAGGACTGGCCATGCACAATAGCAACCCAGGAGACTGGATGGTGAATACTATACCTACCATTGTCGTCCATTCCGATCACTATACCCCTTAGTCAGAATGCAGACCATTCTCATGTGGCCTGATGCCAAGTTATACCCCTCACCCAGCCTTGTACAGCCATCTGGCACTGTCAACCACTACACACGCATGAAGCAATGCACACATGCATGCCAGTACTAGCACCCTGTGTCTTTGTGTGTGGTGTATGATGCTTCCGACCACATTCACACCCAGTACCACCCTCATTGGCATACTGAAGAAAGCTCTCCAATGTCAGACACCATCACATACCCTTTGACCATAGAACCCCAGGATAACCCCTTTGGGCCAATTGATACCTATGCTTTACCATATTGTGGTAAGGTAAGTGGTTAGGAACTATATTCGTTACCCTGCCAAGTGTGGCAATGTGTATGAGTCCCTTAGAGAGCGTGGCTGTGTTGATGCTGACACCTGTTCATGTGGACAGGCTCATGTGCTACACCTATTGTATTGCAACAGTGTTGCAGATGTCACTCACCAGCACATATGCGTCTGGACAGCTCATCAACATGTAAGCTATGTGGCTTATGCAATAACGGCATACACATGTGATAGCTATGCATAGTCACTCAGGTGTTTGAAACCCCGGACTGGTAGGTGTGTGACACACACATGTTTAAGTTTTACTCATCCACACCTTCCCTGACATGCATTGTCTCTGTCTGTCCTGCCCACACCCTCTCTGGTGGATGTGGGATGTACACCTGCTTTGCTAGGCAGCAGCCTGTGTTTTGTAAGTGATGGCCATGAACAGCTCATGGTCTCTGCACCAATTGCAGCCCTCCTCTAGCTGAGTGCATGTGGAACAGCTGTGGTAACATTCCCATAGTGAATTGCATGGTAACACACACCAGTATCTAGGAACATCATTTTGGTGTTGGCCCTTTACATCCACTGTGGGCAAGAACTAGATCTGTTGTTTGGTGAAATGCATCTCAGATAGATTGGGGATTTACCTCTAACAACTTACACTGTGGAAACAGGGCAACACACAGGAGGGGGATGTGCCTGACCGGACTACAGACTGTAAGTGCTGCTATACTGCATGTGGGGTAATGTTGGTTTAACAGAGTGTTTGTGGATATGGCTGTCCTACATGTTGTAATACATGCCATGTCAGTACTATGTTTATGAGGAATCCACATCAGCAGGGTCATCTGCAGAGTGAGCAATGTGTTGTGCCCTTGGTGTCATGTGATACCCTCTGATCACATATCTGTGAACTGCAGAAGGTAGTGTGAGGATTGCAGTCTGTAGATGGTGAAAGCCCTGACAGGTATTACCTTCATATCCCTTGTAGGACACATGTTGCAACAAACCCTGTTACAACAGTACATGTATGAGGTTATCACAGCAACATGTCAATATTGGCCCTGTGTATATGCTTCCAGCCACATCTCTGTCATCCCCCCCACCATATCAGCTTCAGCAGACTATAAACACAACTCATTAGGTATGGCTACAGCTTAACTACCATTTGGACAGATTGTGTAGTGTACCACAGCTTCTGCTATGTGATTGTAGCCATGTCCCCTGTGTGGACACTAACATTGCTGGCTTGGTACTGACTATTCACTTGCATGCCATTGTCAGGGCCACTATGGTTACATATATGCCAGTGTGATGGCTGCTCTGAGATTGCTGCACATCTGACAGTCTGTGGTATACAGGTTTCTATGCATGCTGTTGGACATGTACTAGCATTGTGTAGACTATTACTACCAACATATGTAACATGACAGTGACATAATAACATGTATATGCTCCATTGGCCAGATGATTCACCTCCCCACACCCATCTGATCAGGATATCTGGCCACATCACATGTGTGTGCCAACCTGTGGCCTCCTCGTGTACTGTGACAGTCATGCCATCAGGTGGAACCACCCAGGGGATGTTGGCCCATCCTCCTTGGGCACACACCAACATGTCCCTGTCCCCTGACCACAGGTCTAGGGCCTGTCCCATACCAGGCTCCACAGACACATGAGGGATGTGCTACATCCTTCTGAGGCACCCAGTACACATTCACATGGCCAACATGCTCTTCCTGCTCGGCCACCAAACCTGGCACCTTCAGGACATGGACTGCTGTTGTGAGTGGGAGTTTGTGGAAGCCTTGTTCCCATTGTGCCCATATTGGGGACCATGGTGCGTCCACATCACAGACCACACACACCATCCACAGTGTTTACCCACCACGTGTCACATACCACCCCTGTAGACTGCCCCCTATATCTACTAATCCTGACCACATCCACATGTGTATCTGCCATACTTCCCCATATTCCCATAGCAGACTTCACAGGTGGGGGCATTGTGGTGCTAGGATGGGACTAACATGTGACATACCCATCCATGGTGCACACACTGCCAGCTGTAGATATCTGTCTGTATTGCTGTGTGCTGCTTCCTCACACATAGCACACATCACTGTGGTAGTGATATAGGGGACATGTCTTACCATACATATCTGTTAATGTGTATGTTTGTACAGATGTAGACATTTGCATATCAGTATTTATCTATAAGTGCCTTCATATATATGTACACATATATATGCCTACACATGGGTATATGTATATTTCTGGACATACATGCTGATATACATATATATCTGTAAATATTATATATGTGACATATGTACACATATGCATACCGATATGTGGGGTACATTGAGACATCAGCTCCAGAATCTCACAACACCTTCCTGCACAGCTGCACTGTTCTGCCTTGCTACAACACAGGCAGGAGCCACATAGGGACATGTTCTGACATTAGGCAGTATATGTAGGAGCCAATGGCAGGTATCCCTATTACACACCTATGGCATTCTGGCATGCTACATTACAGATTCACCTGGGTATCCTGCCAGTGGTGGGCCATGTCTCCCACATGTCTATCATAATGGCATTACTTCCACCACCAGCTATTGGCCACATCATATACTTACTTCCCATTACACTACACACACTATGATGGCTTACATCTGGTCTGTCAGTGCTGACCTGCACAGTAAATGGCTATGGCCCCCTACAGACAGGGACAGACACTATTGTCCATAGCAGTTGTTCAGTTGAACATCATCACAACAACACCTGATGGCACATATAGCTCATTCCACATCATCTATCCCATTCTGATGGACTAGGTGCTACATGTTATTACATATATATATATATATATATATATATATATATATATATATATATATATATATACCTGGCATATCTGTTGTGGAAATTATGTCTTGTTGAATGACAGCTGGCTAAATGCCTATGACATCAGCTTATTGTTGGAAGAGCTTTGTCTTTTCTTTCTCTCTCTCTCTCTCTCTCTCTCTCTCTCCATGAAATGGATTGAGCTGCTTTGAATAGATTGCAGCCTGGCTTTAGTAGGTGGTGCACATGATCAGGTGATGACCTCTGCACCAATCAGTGTCCTCTACATGCTAAATGTATGCTGCTTGCTGTGTAGTACCTCCAATTACCAGTCATGGCAACCACCTACTATGAATCCCCACATCATGTGGGCATGCTCCCTTTACCTTGCTTGTGTGATGGACATCATTCATGTGTGTGGGCATCAGTGTTACAGACAGCAGGTAGCAATACCTCTTAGAGGAGAACTGGCACACTCAGGCCAGCTACATATTTGTAGGAGATTCTAGAACTACAGACAGAGTGTGAGTACAGTTGTGTTATGCTTTGTATAATACTGGTGTTACAGGGTGTGTGTGTACATACTAGTTTACCTTGGAATACTGTCTGTCTGCATAGCTCTCACCTGTGGGCCTATCCTCTTGGTGGCCAGAGGTGTGCCTATTATGTTATGTCTGTCCTCCACACAGGTGCTGTGTCTGATATGTCACTGGCAGTGTGTGTGTTGAGTGCTATCAGTACATGGCTACATCCATTCATGTTTGTAACCACAAATCCCTGACTAAGGGTATGTTACAGACTATCCTGTGACACCAGTGACTTGCTTAGTGTATGGCAACAGTTTTCCACATATGGGCCTGTGTTCCAGCCTCTGTCCTCCACCTACATACCAAGCTTTGCACATATGACATGCTGTCAGGGGTTGTTCTGTAGTGAGCTGTGAGTATATCACTCTGCCATTCCTGCCATCAGTCCACTGCTTTTGTATCCCCCACACATACGGTGGGGCTGAGGCCATATATGTGTGGGCTTCACCTACACAGTACATGTGTGCCCTTATGCACTCCAGAGGCCAGTGTATGTTGCAGTGGTATGTGGCCCTGTATTATTGAGTCTAGGGGGGGTGCACCATAAATGACCTAGGCTGTTACAAAATGTGGGGGTATCAGGGGTGAGCTGCCTTAAGGTATCTGGATGTACAGTACCATACACTTCACCTATATTTACATTACTTTCATGAATTGGGTTATTGCAGGCCTACTGCCTCCTGCCATACAGACTGCTCTTTTTGTCAGTGTGCTTGTGATGGTGTCAGTTATGCCTTGTTATGTAACAGTTACATCCCATTTAGTCAACTGATTTCTTTACCACCTAGTGATTTTGTACGGAGTGTAGATAGAGGCAGCTGAACTATACACCTGCATTACTTACTGTTGATAGTTTGGTATCCTGTGGCCCAGTCTGTCTTTATTATTGTACAACATGAAGGACTTGGCCTGGACAGCAACAGTTGTGACCCTTTCCAGAATACTGTATTAGTATAATGGTTGCACAGTTGCATTACTCTGTTTATATGGATGTCAGTGTCTGACAAGCTATAATACATGGCATATAAAACTGTAATAGTACACAAATAATGGTTATCTATTTCTGCAAACCTGTGTGTGGTGTTTTACCCTAAAACTTTTCTGTGGGCATATGTTGCAGGCAACAATTGTCATTTGTATGGGTGGCCCATACAGTGTCTAGTTGTTCAGGTGTTAACTGTAGGCATGGTGGCTGTTCCATATTGTGTGCACCTTCTACATATGTATCTTACTGTACATATCTCTGTGTGTGTCTGTAGTCACATGCATATCTATATCTATCTATATATATATATATATATATATATATATATATATATATATATATAGATAGATATATATATATATATATAGATAGATATATCTAAATAGATATGTATATCTGTGTCTGCATATATGTGTCTGTGTATATGTATCCTGGGGATGTTGATAGCTTCTATATTTTACATCTCCTATGGGAGTCAGACTGTACTGCATGGTATGTTACCAATACCGGCCTGACATCATACAGTTGGGTTGTAGTACTGTTTGCATGTTGTGCACATCTCATGTCAGGTCCTGCTTATGTGATCTGTAACACTTTAGTGTATTGCAGGGCAGATGTGTTTGGCTGTGTTGGGGGGGAATGCCTTTTGTACATGCTGCACATTGTTTGGGACATCTTAACCCCACTACCGGTGCATTTGTACATATTTGTATTTGTCAATCTACCATTGCTATCTACATCTGTAGATAGCAGTCTACCATTGCTATCTACAGATGTGTGGCCATATATATATGTATATACTACTATGGATAAATATATATATATATATATATATATATATATATATATATATATATATAGATAGATAGATAGATATAGATATCTACATCTATTGATATGTTGTATCTGTTTAGATATTACTATATTTACTCAGGCAAATACATTTACATGTTGGAATACATTCTCTGTACTTTTGCATGACTGGGCTGGTTGATATGTTTTGAGTACAGCAGGGTTATGTATATCTGACATGGCTTAGTGGTAAAGCACTTTGCCTATAGTGTGTGGGGTTCTGTGTTCGAGTGCAACAGAGGCTGTTTATTTTGTTGCTGGGCAGAACAAGGGCCATTGGATACAGAGTGGTTAAGGCACATTTAGTCAGTTGTTAGCGGGTTTGCACGGAGGTAAGCACTGTAACCTGCTGTTACATCTGCTTACACGGTGTTAGCTGCAGATTTGCTTAACCAGTGTAGTCATTGCTTACTGCCGCACAAATGGGCTGAAGTCCACTTACTAGTGCTTACATACGCTTACTATTGCATATTTGTGCTTAAACCTGCTTACTAGTGCCCTATTCAGTCTGACACTGATACTTCACATATACATTTCTTGCAGTACTCCAGTTTATATATATATATATATATATATATATATATATATATATATATGTGTGTGTGTGTGTGTGTTATTTAGTGGGTTTTGCAACTAAGCTATTGGTTATAACATGCTTTGCCATGTAAATAGACTGTGCTACAGTGGGACTCAAACCGGGAATACCTGCTTATTAGGAGGATGCCCTGCCCACTACACTATTGCTTATGGCTGACAAAGTTTGCAGATGACTGCAAACTGGGCGTAGAAAAACACATCTGACACAGATATCCTTCAGAAGGGTCTCACAGAAACGGATAACTGGTGCCAGAGCCATGGCCTAAAGTTAAATGCCAAAAAATGCATAGTCATACCCTTGGAAAAACAAGGTTACCCTAGCTACCAAATAGGTGGCAATCCACTGAGCACAGAAGAAGTTATCAGGGACCTGGGGACCCAGGTTGATAGTAGTCTGTCATTCGACACCCATGTAGCTAAAGTAGTTAGGAAGACCTTCTACATTGCCCACCTTATCATGAAGGGATTCTCATCTAGATCAAGGGAGGTCATAGTCTCCCTATACTCATCACTCATCAGACCAATGATTGAGTACAATGCCCCATTGAATGTATCTGACCCGACACTTGCAGCAGCTGGAGAGGCCACAAAGTTCCTCACCAAAAGGATAAAGGGTCTCAAACATCTGTCCTATGCTGCCCGACTGAAAGAACTCCAGCTCTATTCAGTTGCTCAGAGGTGACCTTTGCCTAACATACAAGGCCATGTCAAACCCAGATTTGATGAATATGCTTCACCTCAAAAATCTAGATCCGTCAGAGTCACAAGGGCGGGAGACTTAAACCTCGACACGGCTATTAATAGGACGTGCTGGAGGGATAGATTCATCACCCAAAGACTCTATGCTGTGGAATAAAATCCCGGTATATGTGAGGCAGAGCACCTCGCTGGCCTTGTTCAAGAGAAATCTTGACCAATGGATGGGAGATCGCAGATATACCCCAGGGATTACCTCAGTGTCACTGCTCAACAGAGGCACAGCAAAATAATGGGTATAGTTCCCCATACTAAAGGGGTGGCGTAAGCCACAAAACTATGGGCTAGGCTTGTAAATGCCCTCGGGCAGATAGCCTAGTATGAACCTATGAACCTATGAACCTATGCTTCATTTGTATATTTCTTCCATAATGTCATACCCATGGTTCCTTCACCCACCCCCTCGAGCTCCACGTACACAGCAACCATCCATTCTCCAGGTGCTAGCCCAGCCATACCACACCTGCACACATTGCCCTCTCTGTACGTCTCGGTACTCAGCCAGTATACTGTCTTGACCCAAGCTTCTTCAGGCTCTTCATTCGTTTAGTCCACATATGTACAAGCCTTGCCATGATAGTACTCTGATAAAGGTGCAAACATTGATATGCCTCACAATGTTTGGTTCATCTTGCCAGGACAGACCTGTTGTTGTGTCAAGATTAGATTTAGCTGGTCAACACTGTTTGTCCCACTGGTGGCATCCTGCCAGAGGTTTGGGAAGCAGTGGTTTACTCACGCACCTGGCCAGCCTCATCTTCCGGTCCCACGGGACCAACGTCCCAAGTTTGACATTCCGTGCATGAAGCATGCCCACACTCCCCACTCGATGTGCACCATGTTTTGTTATTCTCTTATGTATTATGGCAGACTACTGTTCTCACAGTATGATTGGACAGGCAATACTGTATTTGAGCAATGTACAAATGGTTGCTCATATTAATCTACATACGTACATAGATTTCCTATACTGTTGAATGACTGTGCTGGATGATATGTTTGTGATAACAGCAGCTGTAGGTGTATCTGCCATGGCTTAGTGGTATTTCACTTTGACTATAGTGTGCAGGGTCCGGGCGTTGCAACCTGGGAGTGCAGGTTATTTTGTTGCTGGGCAGGATGAGAGCTGTTGGCTACTGAGTGACTAAGTCACCTGTGAGCAATTGTGAGTTTGCGCTGGTTTGCACGAAGGTAAGCAATGCTGACCTCCAGTTACGGCATCTTACACTGAGGTAGCTTCTACATTGCTTAACCAGTGTAGGCATTGCTTACTGCCATGCAAACTGGCTTAAACCCACTTACTGCTGCTTAAACGTGCTTACTCCCACTTACCCTCACACTACTTTATTTATTTATTTTACATTTGTTGACGGGGAACATCCGACTGGATGCTTGTCCATTTTCAGAAGAATGGCCGGGGAGAAAAGCTCCACAGAAAAACTCAGCCAATCATTATGAGTAATACAGAGGTGTTCACATTCATAGAGAGTAATAGACTTAACATTGCTATGTAACATATTCATGCATAGTTTACGTTAACATGTAGGTATTATTCATGCTTAGTTCAAGTGTACATGTCAGGTATGACTGTTGACAAAGGTCAGTTTAAGGTGTACTTAGATTCCATTTTAACAGTTCTGGAGAGGATACACTCTGGTGTTCAAGATAAGATTTAGTTATTCCATACCTGTGTGGTAGAGTAGAAGAGAATAGTGAAGGAGTAGGTAGGTAGGTAGAGGGGGAGACATTGTAACTGTATAGTAGGCTGTGGGAATAATTGGTAGGGGAGCAATAGGGAAGGTTTAAAGGATGTTGGGATATGTATGCGAGGCAGGAAAAGAGGTGTTAGTTGTAGTAGTTGATATACGGGTATCGAGTGTAAGGTGGGGGGGAGTTTTAGTCAGGTGATGAGCATGTGCTGATACAACTGTGCATGAGGTGTTCCTTCAGGTGATTTTTACATGTGTCCTTTGAGACAGCTGCAGTAATAGATGTAGGTAGGGAGTTCCAGATTCTGCCAGTATAGTTGGTGAAGAGGGTGTCACCTAATTGTACCTTTAACCTTTAAAAGAAAAGAAAAAGGGTTTGATAGGTAAGTGGTGTTAAAAAGGCACAAAGAAAGAAAGACAGTGGGGGAAATAGCCAGGGATGTGCAGGAAAGCTTAAGGGAAGGTCCACAGCTGGCCATTTCTTCTACAGTGACAGCTGTTCATATACACTGACTTTGTAGGTAGATTTGGACACAACACACCCCTGGGTGGGGGTGAGGACAACAATAATACGTTGTGATGCCAATTAGAACGGCTTACATGCCTACAGTGGGGAGCTGCAACCATGTGTTCTTTGGTGTTATTTAGTGGGTTTTGCAACAACAAAACTGGTTATAATGTGCTTTGTCATCTACAATAGACTGTGCTGCAGTGGGACTCGTACCGGGAATGCTTGCTCATTAGGTGACTGCTCTGCCCAATTCACACTATTGCTTACATCCACGAGGCAGTCCGATTAGAACCAGTCCAGCCAACCCCGGCACACCTTGACTCATAATGTCATACCCATCGTCCCCCCCACCTGCTCCCTCTCCACAGCAATCATCCTTTGTCTGGGTGCAGGTTGAGCCTAGCCACACCACTACACACTGCCCGCTCTCCACTTCTCGGGACCCTTCACATATGTTGTCTTGACCCATGGATCATCAGGCTTTCCCAAACTTGTAGTCTAAGAACATACGTGCCCTGAAAAAATAAAATAAACTTAGCACTGGCTGCATCAGGCACACAAAAATATTTATTAAGATAAGCGCTTTCATCTGGTAAAAATCACCAGACTTCTTTAGCCAAATGAATACATTTCCATGACAATTTTATATCTGCAGCTGATTCAAACAAACCAATTAGAACCTAAATCCAATTCATCCATTAAAGGAACACTTGATCATTATTGTAAGTTGAAAACAAAGACACTTATACAAATGTTAAAAACTTTTACAAGCACTTTAGACAACATTGACAAAATAGATAAATATACCTTCATAAAAATTTATAAAATATAAAGTACTAGTTGACATCTCATCTGTCCTCATTACAGCCGATTGACGTCTCCAGGCATTTCTGCAGTTACACCCTACTGCTCCTCTAGGCGTCAAATATTGCCTGTTCATATTTGCATTAATAATTCCAAAACCATGTTACGTACAAGGTATCAGAAAATTTTATCTTGAAGCATACATGATAGCAAACACAATTGTATTGATATATGAACTCTGTTAATGGGCATTTGTTAAAAATGGAAGGTGATAACTTCAATTTTTAAATGCTGAAGCCATGCCCACTAGGAGTTAAAGGTGCACACTCAAAAGAGCTCTACTGGAGGGAATGAGTTAAACCTTTAATTTTGGTGCACTGATGATAGATACCAGTTCATTTAAACCTGGGGGGCTACTTGCGTTGGCAAAATTTTGCCACCAGGTTTCCCTGGTCTGTAAATAAACTTTCCAAGGTCCTCCTCGGTTATTTTATCTGACCTGCTCTAAAACCACAAATTTGAAGGTGTGTTGTGGGTATTTTTTAATATGCCTGTATAATGCATTTTTTTCATTAGCCTGTCTAATTTCATACATGTGCTCATAAACCCTCTGTGCCAATTTTCGTTGGGTTTTACCTATGTAAAATGTTGGGCAGTCCTTACATAATGCCAGATAAACCACTGCCTGGGAATTGCAATTATATTTTCCCTTGATAAATATTCTCTTGTCACAGATCTGTAGATATGTTGTTGGCAAAATATGGCTACATTGTGAGCACATACCACACGCTGTCATTTTTCCTTGTACCCTTCACTTGCTTGATCTCTCCAAAATACCTTTTACGTTCTGTCCTCTCCTATAAACTATATTCGGATGGTCCCCCAGGACATTACCCAAATTTTCTTGTAAAATATAATTCCATTTTTTTCTGATAATGTCCTGAATAATAAATATGTCTCTAGAATAGGCAGTCACAAGGGGGAAAAAGGGTACACCTCGTCCTGATAATACACTATTTTCATTATTATTATTATTATTATTATTATTATTATTATTATTATTATTATTATTATTATTACTACCATCATTATTACTGTTATTACTTGTACCAGGCATATCTTGGTTACCTACCCCTTGTTCATTTACATAAGGCTCTATTCCTTGAAATTCTTCATACCCATTACTATTCTTACTCATACCCAGAATAGGCTTATATACCAGAGTACATGCCCTGGTTTGATGGATTGGTATAATGCCTGGAATCCAAATATTCTGAAATTTTGGGTTGTCCTGCAAGGGACGTACCTGTCTTTGTTTCTAGATTAGACTTAGTGGGTCCACAATGTTTCTCCCACTGGTAGTATCCTGCCTGTGGTTTGGGAAGCAGTGGTTTGTTTACTTTGTTTGTGTGGTTGTTCGTATGTTTCACCTGTTTGGCTGTTGGGGGGATATTGGTACGTGTAACATGTATGTTGATCAGGACCCCTCACCCCCATTGGTGGTGCCTGTGGTCATATATGTCATTCTTATCTGCTGTCTCATATCATAGATATATATCTGTGGTGTATATATAGACAGACACACACACACACACACACACACACACACACACACACACACACACACACATATATGTGTGTGTGTGTGTGTGTGTGTGTGTGTGTGTCATATATATATAATGACATATAGTTGTATGGATGTCTGCATATGTATATATCTATATGAGGATATTTATATATATGTATGTCTATATATGTATACATATCTAATGCAGGGAGGGAGAGGTATATATCTATTTAGTTTTAGATATATATACACACACACATACATCTACATATTTAGCTACATGTCCTGTAATGTTGAATGGTATTGCTGGATGCTATGTTTGTGGAAATGACAAGGTTATGTATATCTGCGGTGGCTTAGTGGTAAATCACATTGCCTAGGGTATGCAGGCTCCTGGGTTCGGGCCTTGCAGGGACTGTTTAATTTGTTGCTGGCCAGAATGAGGTCCATTGGATATGGAGTGGTTAATGCACTTTTACACTTTTGTCAGCGGGTTTCCGTGACGGTAACCACTGCTAACTTCCGGTGACATCTGCTTACACATGGTTAGCCTCTCTATTGCTTACTCTGTGTAAGCACTGCTTCCCGTCATGCAAACAGACTTGTACCTGCTTAGTCATGCTTATTTATCCTTACTACTACTCTATTTTCGACAGTAATAGTCTACTGGTTCTTGGGGGGGGGGTGGATTTGTCAGGTGTATAGGGTTATCATTCATTACACTGCTTCCTACTCCAGTTCACACATATATGTTATTTATTAGGTTATACAACTAAATATATTGATCATAACATTATTTGACATGGGAATGGAATGTACTGCAATGGGACTAGAACCAGGATTGACTGCTCGTGAGGAGAATGCTCTGCCTATTACAATATTGCTGTGCTGCTTCCTTTGCAGATATCCTGCTTTTTATCTTCCTTTTGCTATTTCAGCTACATTAACCATAGCTAAGTGATGGGCACACCCGTGCACCTATGGTTAGCTTTGATCGGTGTTTTAAAAGCTATAGATGGGTTTCATCTTTTAATTTATATGTCCTGTTGCTGTTGTATGCATGGGGGTGTATTGGTGGGGATATGGGGACACCTGTGAGTGATCTCACTCATTTCCTAACTGCTTCTGCTGTTCGACATTGCAGGGGCATGTTTATTCTGAGGGCTCTGCTCTCAGACACACCCCCTACACTCTTACATGCTCTGTGTAAGCCTAGTCCTGCACGGACGTTTAGTAAATCCGAGGAAATGCCCTGTTATTGGAGTAGTGCATCAGTAGATTTTGAAGTATTGGTGTTTTTTCTGGTTGATTTAGTATCTGATGGGTGAAGGTGAGTTGATTATCAGTCAGTAGATTTGGTACCTTGAGAAAAGATAGTTGTTTTAAAGCCAAACAATGATGAGATCTGAAACTGGAATCAGTGACAAACTGTGTAATTTTGTTGTAGCAAGTTTCATGTTTTGCTAAGTCAAATTTCTTAGGGTTTGTGAGAATTTGCAAGCCATATAGTAGTGTAGAGATAAGGTGGGTTCTTGCTATAGTGGCTTTTGAAATTTTGTTTAAAAAGTGTTGATTTTTACACAGGATTTCTAGTTTTCTGTGATTTTTTTATTGTTTGTGATATGTGTATGTCAACTTTCCTAAACAGTTGTCATATAGGCAAAGATATTTTCTGTAGGGAAAGAAGGAAGAAGTATCATCATATTTAAGTGTTAAAATTAAAGAGAATAATGGTGTAATAAGAGAAATGGCTAATAATGAGGAAAAATTTGAAACAGAATATTTTAAAATAATGGATATAGTTGTAGAATATGTGAAAGGGATGGTGAAAGAAAGAGGAGTGAAAAGAAAACGTATGCGGAAGGTAAAAAGTTACAAATGAAGCAAAGAATTAGAATAGCAAATTATGATAGATGAGATAGATAAAGTAATGAAGACTGTAAATGTGGATAGTGCAGCTAGATTGGATATTATAAGGTTTCAGGTGTATGTGAAATTAATAATATGGCAAAAAAGAGATATTAATAAAAGTATTTATGAAGTGGTTAAATAATGGAATAAATTAGGAAAAATATGTGAAGGTATAATGAGATTTATATGAAAAAAAGAGAAAATTTTTAAATTAAAAATTGGAGACCTGTATTGCTGAATAATTGTGATTGTTAAGTTATTTATGAAAATAATACAGAAAAGATTAGAAGATAAATTTTGTTTTTTTTTTTTTTTTTTTTTTTTTTTGTTTTTTTTTTTTTTTGTTTTTTTTTTTTTTTTTTTTTTTTCTTTTTTTTTTTGTTTTTTTTTTTTTTTTTTTTTTTTTTCTTTTTTTTTTTTTTTTGGGTTTTAAAAAAAAGTTTTAAAATTGAAGGGGGAAACCCCAATTTTGGCTTTTTAAAAAAGGAAAAAGGAAAAAAAATTGAAAATAATTTTTTTAATAGAGGAAATAGCTTAAGAAAAATCAGGCCCAGAAAAAAATTTAACAGGGGAAGTAAAAATAAAGGTTAAAGAAATAAAAAAATGGAATTAAGGAAAAATATCCCCGGTTAAAGGTGGGTGAAAGGGCCTGTAAAGGGGCCCCCCGGGCAAAGAAACGTCCCAACCCCCCCCCATGAAGAAATGGAGTTTAAAACCCCAAACCACCAAACCCACCGCCAACCCGGGGGAACCCAAAAAAAGGTTGGGGGGGGGCCCAACCACGATGAGAAACCAAAAGGGACCTTAAACAGGCCCCCAATTAACCCGGCCACCTAAAGTTGTAATAATGAAACGTGAAAGGTTGTTAGTCCCCAACAAAAGGGAAACCAAAACAAAAACACGAACCCAAAATTTGTTCAGGGAAAAAAGGGATCCCTTGGGGAATCCCTTTTCCCGCCCATGTTGCACTTAAATATCCCGTATGAATGATACAGGGAAACAAGGAAATGGGAAAAACCGCACCCAACATGGTAGTATATAACCGGGCACCCCCATTTTTAACCAACCAAAAAGAAACTGGGCCCCCAAACACCCCTTGTTGTAAAAAGTGAATAAAGCAATAACCCAAAACCTGGGAATGGATATCCCAAGGGGGTTCCCCGGGGGGCAAACCCGGGGGGAAAAAACAAAAAACCCCCTTTGGGAAAAACCCCCCCAGCCAATTACCTAACCCAGAAGGGGATTGCAATACCAGACAACCCCATTTAAAGGGGAAAAAAAATTTCCCTTACATAAGGGAAAATAGTACCCCTTGTCCTCCCACCCAGGTCGGGAAACCCAAAAGGGCGGTGTAAATTTTCGGCAGAATTTTCCCCGCGGGGAATGTCAAAACCCCCTATTTTACACCCAGGTTAAACGAAAACACTAAAAAAGCAATGGAGACTTCTGTTTTTTGTTATAAAACCCTGAAAAATTTAAAGGGGGGAAAACCCCATACCGGGGACCCCAAAGAAAAGGGTTTCCCGGGCCAGTTTAAAGGGGGGCACCAAATTTTTTTCCCAGGGAAAAACAAGGCCAAGAAATTTTTAAAAAACAGGTATCCAAAGGGAAAAGGTTTAGGAAGCTTTTTACTTAACTACCCTATAAAGCAGGGGCCAATAAAAAGGCCTTTTTAAAATGGGGTAGGAAATAATAAAAATAAAAACCCCGGTTTTAATTCCCAGGACATTGGCACGGTAAGGGATTCGGACACAAAGCCAAACCCCCAAAGGGGAACCAAGGAAAAACCCTACCCCAAAAAAGTATGGCATTTAAACCCTTAAACCCAAAACCCCCCCCATAAGAAACCTGGGCAAAGAGCTTTGGAAAATAGGGAAATTGTAATTAGTCCAAAATTTTTTCCCGGGCCAGGAAAATGGATGCCATAAAAAATAAAATGCGGGGATTTTTAAAGTCCCAGTACCAGGGTATGCAAAATAAATAACGAACCCAACCCCCAAATTTTAGGGGTCACAGCAACCCCCAAGGTAATAAAACCCCCGAATTTAAATTTTAAAACCATATAAATGTGAAGGAAAAAATTTAATGGGCCGGCCAACATTAATATGTAAAAGGAAAATTTGTTGGAACAGCCTTTAACCATCGGTTGTAAAACCCTGGAAACACAATTAATAAACCCAATAACCCACGCCTGGGTTTGTAACCCAGGTTGGGGGGTTGCCCCCCGGGGGAAAACCCAAAAAAAAGGCAACCGGGGAAAAATCCGCTTCCCCCCCCCAAAATTTAATTTAATACCTGCCCCATTTAAAGTTTTTAATTTCCCTTCAAAAAAAGTTGGTTGGCCCCCCCCAATGCCATGCGGGTCTGGTACAAATGTGAAAAAAAATGTTGTTGAAAACCCCAAACATAGAAAAATAAAAAACGGGTTTTGTGTTTTTTTTACAATTGAGGGAAAGGGTAGCTTTTACCCGGCCTCCTTTCAAAGGGTCCCAACCATTTTCCTTTTTTAAATGCCACCCCTTTAAAACCCAAAAATGGGAACAGGTTTAAAACAAACCTAAGGAAAAGGGCCCAACCACCGCCCTTTTTCTGCCAGAAATCGACAGGTGGAAAAAAGGGGGTATGGTAAAAAAAATTGGAAAAACCCAGGTAACCCCGACATTAAAAAAGGCAAGGAAAGGGGAAAAAAAAGGAGAACAGGAAATGACAACAAAGCCCTTTATGTTGGGTATAAGCCTGTATTAAAATATCCCGTTTAGATATTTTTGGGGTCAAAAGCTTTGGGAATGGGAAAATTTAACAGAGTAAAAATTTTCCCACGGAAAGGTGCCATTTAGAATTTTACCTTTAAAATGACATGTCCTTTGGGATCCAAAAATAGCAGCCCCGCTAGGGGTTACAAAGGAAGTAAACACCCCAAATTTACAATTAGCTATAAAGGGAACTAAAAGGTGGGGGTTCAAGGGTGAAATGTTTTCCATGAAAGGGCAGGAATGCCAAAACATCCCAATAAAAAGGGCCCAATAAGCACAAAACCATTTTAAAATTGAAACCCAAAAAGGGTTGGGGGAACCCCCAAAAAGGAAATGGGCCCTGCTTTTTTTCCCCCAAGCAGGGGTCCCTTAATGGGGTTTCCCAGTTTTATTATAAGGGTTAAAAAGCACCCCGGGAAAAGGGCCGAAACCCAGGTTGGAAAATGTAAAACCCATATAGTGTCCCAAAAAGGGGTTTAAATGGGTGGAATGCGGGAAAAAGGGGATGGTACCCCAAAACCGGGTAAATGCCAGAATTCCACAGTCCCAGAAAGGAAAATAGAACAGGAAAAAAACAAAAAGAAAAAGGGTTCAACCCCCCATCCCCTTGGGGAACTGTAAGTGGAAAATGGGGAAATGGGGAACCCCTAACCAAGGCATTAAAAAAGCAAAGGTAAAAAGGGGGGTTTTAAAATATGTAACAAAAAGAAGGTTTTTCCGAAAATGTTTTAAAAATATGAATTAATTTTGGGGTTTACCAGGAACCCACAAAGGGGAAATTTCCAACATAAAGGGGAAAAAATGACCCCCTTTCATTTAAACGGGAAGGGCCAGGAACTAAAATTTTAAGACCCCAAAAATTTTAAAGGTAACCCAAAATAAAAAGGAAACACCAAAAAAAGGGGGGTTCAAAGGGGGACCATTTATAAATCCCCAACAAAGTAGACCAACCCCAATGGGGGAGCCTTTAAACCAGGAATGTTATGGGGGTTTTCGGGGGAACCGGGGAATGGAAATGGGCCTTTTTTAAACCCACCGGGGTCCCGGGAAGGGGAAAGGCACACCCACTAAAGGGCAAAGAGGAAACGGAAAAAAGGGGAAAAGGCCCCCAACGTGGGCGGGTTCCCATAAGGGAAACAGGCCAAGGGAAATAAGGGAAAACCTGCCCAAAAAACATGCACTGCCCGGTGATAGTGGGCCCCCCATTAAAGAAAACCCCGAAAAGGGCAAATGGGCAAAATGTGGAACCATACCAATTGAATAACAACTTTCCCCTGGAAGGTCATGGGAAGGAAAAATAGCACAATAAAGGCCCCCGGGGGGTTTATAAATTGCCCAACATAAAAAATTAACCAAGGCCCCCAGGTGGAATTGAGAAAAACCACTGACGGAAAGGGCAATAGACCCCAAAAATTACAAAAAGGGGACCAATTTTTAAAACCCCAATGTAGCCCGGGGAAGGAATCCCAAACCTGTCGTGTTTGGGGGTAAAATAAATAATGAAATTGGTCGTCATTCCCCCAAACAGTTTTGGTTTTGTGGGCAGAACAGTAGGGAATGTTGAAAACAACAAAAAACCCGAAACTGCACAAATGCCCAACGGTAAGGGTATAGGGCTTTTTCCAAAAACATCCGGCCCCTATATAACTAAAAGGAAAGAAAAAAAATGCAAACATGAAAGAAACCCAATTTGGAATGAAAACCATCCCTAAAATTCATGGGGAAAAATAAAGCAAGGGGAAATCCCCGGGGGTCCCCTAAAGTGCCCCAACATAAAAATTAAGGGCCCCCGGGCCCAAAATATCCCCGCCCCTTGAGGGGAAGGTTAGGGAACAGAAAGAAAAATTTGTGGAAAAAATTAACCCTTGGGGGAAATTAAATGTCTGGTGGGGGAAAAGGGAAAAATGCCCGGGTTGTCTGAAATCATTAAACAGCATTTAAAATGGATAAACCATAGGGAAACCTGCACAGATGAAAGTGGGACCCATACCCACGAACCAGAACACCGCTCAGATAACTACACAAAAAAATAAAAAAAGAAATGAAACCCCAAATCAGGTGTAGGGGTCATAACATACACGGATACTGTTTCCAAGAAATACCCCCGATGCCCCTTTGGGGGCCCTTGTAAAACCCCCAAAGGGGAGGTTGCAGGAAAAATTTGTGGGGAAAATTTCATCCACCAAAATTGAAATGTGTAAGCTGTGAAAATAGGGCGAAAGGGGAAAACAGCGTCCATGGACACCTTTTTGGGAAAAAGATATATATAATAAATAATAAATAATAAATAAAAATAAAACAATATACAAACGGGGGAAGAAGGGGAAGTACAAAAATATTTCCCAAAAACAGCGGGATGCCGGGGGGAACACCCCCAAGGACGTTTAACCCAAAGCAGCCCCACAGGCATTTTAAGCGGGCCCCTCAACATGGGCAAAACCCAGAAGAGCACCCCAGGGAAAAATATGTTTTAAAATTAAAAAAAAATTTAAAAAATTTAATAAAAATAACAACACACAAAAAAACCACACACACCCCCACACCCCACAGCGGAGGAAAGGGAAAAATTGGACCTAACCCCCACAGCACACAGGCATTACAGCGCCCCATCCAAAAAACACGGGAATGTCAGAGGAATAGGGGGGTTTTGAACACCCCAAAAAAAACCTGAAAAAAATGGGGGTTGTGGGGTGCCAAAAAAAAACCACCCCCAAACCACCAAAACATACCACACACTTGGAAGGCGGGAGCTGAACCAACACCTACCTACATGAACACACTACAGCATGATGCATTTACAGAACGCGCTACTGAGATTACTGAGCACAGCACCATCAGAGGCATACTTCTAGGTGGGTGACATCATCTGCAAAGGAATAGACGCTGATAGCCAATGTATGTGTTGTGAAGCATCTAAAAGCATTACTATCGCCAGAGGCAGCTGGGAACACACACACACACCACACACACACACACACACACACACACACACACACACACACACACACACACACACACACACACACACACAAACACGGGGAAGGGCCAGGAGTTGAACCTACACCTACCTACATGAACACACTACAGCATGATGCATTTACAGAACGTGCTACCGAGATTACTGAGCACAGCACCGTCAGAGGCATATATCTAGGTGGGTGACATAATCCGCAAAGGAATAGACACCGATAGCAAATGTATCGTGTTGTGAAGCATCTAAAAGCATTACTGTCACCAGAGGCAGCTGGAAACACACACACACACACACACACACACACACACACACACACACACACACACACACACACACACACACACACACACACACACGGGGAAGGGCCGGGAGTTGAACCTACACCTACCTACATGAACACACTACAGCATGATGCATTTACAGAACGTGCTACTGAGATTACTGAGCACAGCACCGTCAGAGACATATATCTAGGTGGGTGACATAATCCGCAAAGGAATAGATGCCGATAGCAAATGCATCGTGTTGTGAAGCGTCTAAAAGCATTACTGTCACCAGAGGCAGCTGGAAACACACACACACACACACACACACACACACACACACACACACACACACACACACACACACACACACACGGGGAAAGGCCGGGAGTTGAACCTACACCTACCTACATGAACACACTACAGCATGATGCATTTACAGAACGCGCTACTGTGATTACTGAGCCCAGCACTGTCAAGAGGCATACTCCTAGGTGGGTGATATCATCTGCAGAGGCACGGATGCCGATAGGGAATGAATACAGAGTGAGCAGTCACACAGCATGTTACTATCCCAAGGTGGATGTACAGTAACACAGCAGTGCTGCACTCGGGAATACTAACTATCTACGGAGCACTACATCACAAAATGGATACGGGATGCACCACAGACAGTACACCCTTTGAGAGAGCAACCTGTGTGCATGATGTAGGCATCCATTGTGGCATAGCAACTACATATAACTCGCCTGGACAGCCACCATGGCTATGCAGGATGTCATTGGCTATGGCCACACGCCTAGTATCAGACATCGGTGCCAAATGTACTGTGTCTCCATGCATGGCGTACTGGGCATGCTCACACACTTAGCATTTGCAAAGTGCAGACATGCATACACATGGAGTGTAATCATGGAAGGGCAGAGTGTGGGAGTTGAACCTACACCACCTACACAACAGCAGACCGGGCATGCTCACACACTTAGCGGTTGCAAAGGGGAAACATACATGCACACGGGGTATAATCACAGAGGGGCGCAGTGTGCACTGTAGTGCGTGTCCATCTACACAACTGCTCACTGGGCATGCTCACACACTTAGCATTTGCAAAGTGCAGACATGCTTACACATGGAGTGTAATCATGGAAGGGCAGAGTGTGGAAAGTCCTGTGTGTCCACCTACACAACAGCAGACCGGGCATGCTCAAACACTTAGAAGTTGCAAAGGGGAAACATACATGCACACGGGGTATAATCACAGAGGGGCGCAGTGTGCACTGTAGTGCATGGCCATCTACACAACTGCTCACTGGGCATGCTCACACACTTAGGATTTGCAAAGTGCAGACATGCATACACATGGAGTGTAACCATGGAAGGGCAGAGTGTGGAACGACGTGTGTCCACCTACACAACAGCAGGCCGGGCATGCTCACACACTTAGTGGTTGCAAAGGGGAAACATACATGCACACGGGGTATAATCACAGAGGGGCGCAGTGTGCACTGTAGTGTGTGTCCATCTACACAACTGCTCACTGGGCATGCTCACACACTTAGCATTTGCAAAGTGCAGACATGCTTACACATGGAGTGTAATCATGGAAGGGCAGAGTGTGGAATGTCCTGTGTGTCCACCTACACAACAGCAAACCAGGCATGCTCACACACTTAGCATTTGCTATGCGCCGTCCAGCATGCAGATGGAGTGTACACACTGCAGGTCACAGTAAGGTAAACCTGTCCACACGCACAGGGTGGTCACACATGCAGTTACTTGTACACACACAGATGACATCACAGGCGTCACGGGTGCAGGTCACACAAGTGCACACTGCAGTGAACACTGTAGCTGCCATGCCAGCACCATGTCATCAGTGCGGCAGTATGCCACATGGTCCAACAACAGCATGTGACACATGTCCACAGGTCTGTATAGCAGTGTACACCAGTTGTGCAGAGCACACATGAACTACCAGTGATCCAACATGTGTGATGTAGTCCACCCATATCAGTATACATGAACATGTCTGCTCCACACATACCATGGCCCTGACACAGCTGTGACACATGACTACCGCTGTACCACAGTGAACCACCGTCCGGATACATCATACATGTGAATGTCTGGATGTGTGCATGGACTGCACACATGACACATACATAGCCTGTGCTGTACCACATGCATAGCACCGGTGTATGCAGCGCTACACACACAAATGGAAGGTGGACCCATGTCTGTGGTATGCTCCCACTAGAGGGTGTAGCGGTGTTGACTGGGACACATACCCATGTATTGTTTGCCTGTGACAGCTGTGATACCATACCACAGTCCATGTTTTATGTATGTCAACACACATGTCAAAATGTAGCAATGCATACACACATGGCAACAGGAGACACATGTGACACGTGTACTGTGCATGGAGCGGCCATGCATGAGCAGTGGCCGATGTCCATAACATAGTTGCAGAACCCTACCACATGCGTACCCATCATAGGGGCCGTTATATGGTGGCATGGAAACAGCACGTATGGAGGTATGTGTGGACATCATGTGTATAAACACCTGTCTACATGCATGTGTGCAGGTGGTGGTTCACAGGTGTGTCACACACCATCCTACCCTGCCATGTGCATACAGTATGCTATGTCGCTGTTACATGACAGTGCTGACACAATGCATACTCAGTGGTCAGGTGTCATCGACTGTATGTCACATGGCAACCGTATCACCTTCCACCTCCCAAGTGCATATATCGGCACATCTGCCGGATACAGTGTTGGTACACATAATGCACTACATACCGCTGCATGCCTGCACATGTATCATATGGCGGGTGTAGTATTCCCAGCACTGACATGTGTGCATGAATGTGTGCCCATGTATACCACATATCGGGGGGAATATGTCCCATCGCATACACATCCATGTACACCATAGTAGAGGTCTGTACATACCTCAGTGTGGGGTGCATGGATTGGGATGGTGCAGTACATGCAACACGTTGTCTCTCCATATATACATGTGTGGTCACCACAATGTGTGTGTGTCAACATGTTTGTATGTCTGCTGCTTGGTGTGAGGGTGTATGCAAATATACTGTTGTGAACGGACACTAATCACACAGGGTGGCCATCCCGTACTGGTGCCACATTGCACAACCCTGTCGATGCCATAGGTGTGAGCCATACTGGCCACCTGTGCATGTCCGCACCCTGTGACATGGCGTGTGGGTGCATAGTATTGTGAGGGTGCTGACCACACAGGCAGGTGTCCCCATCTGCACACTATGGGGTGTGCATCATAGTGGTGTACACCCCGCGATCACGACCATATACCTGTACTGTTACAGGGTCCTACTGCTGCGCAGCGTGGACCACAGCTGACAGGTGACACCTGAAGTCAGTGGCCAGCACGCTGTGTATGGCACCTACACCATGTCACCATACCTGTACTGTGTCCTGCTATGTATGTGACGTCCCTGTCCACTGTAGCCTGTGGCACCGACCACATGTGTCAGGTGCAGTATATGTGCGGACATGTGTGTCATGTAGGTGTCCAGGCAGGTTGCGGGTACATGTAGAATGCTGGTATTGCCAGATGTGCCTGTGGGTAATCCACAGCTACACGTGGGGGACCGATAACAGTGCTCCCTGTAGGCACATGCGAGTACACCATAGGAGGGATACAGGATATCAGAACCCACATGGTACTACACATGTAACCGTCACACATACCGTGAACACATCACAATGCATGCTGCACCTGCACTACATGGTATGTCTGCTGCATGTTGACAGTACACAACCCACGTCACATATGCATCTGTCAGTCTTCACACACAACCACTGCAACCTACACATCCCACGCTATGCATACACAGGTATCACATACACCTCTCACTATCCTGTCCACCCTGTGCATCAGAATATATTTGCATAACCCTGCACCGATGGTGTGGATGACAGGGATGCGGCAGAGGCTTCATCATATGCACAGGGTGATATGTATGCCAAGGGCATAGGCTGCACCAATGGATAACATCATGTGTGTGTGTAAGGGCCGGTGAGTTTACTGGGCATGTCTGTGCAGAATGCATGTGGATGTGGTGGAGCCCTACAGTTGTGTCTGCTGTGTGTGGGTATGTGTGTACACAGTTCAGCCATATGTGATGCCTACACGAGGTATATTTGACAGCCCCAGACTGTACAGTGCAGGTTGTACAGCTCACTGTGTCTGTCCGTGGCCACGTGACCTGTGCCTGCCTGGGGTTTCACGGGCACTACCAGGTGGAGGTATAGAGTGGCTACTGTCCGATGACACATGTCCGCTGGAACCGTGTCCATGATGGGACCAGCCAGGGCCATGTCCACGTGGCCTGCTGTGTCCTGGTGTGGACAGTGCAGCACCAGCTGCACTGCTACTGCTACTGGCACTATTTGGGTGGGCATGAGAGGTGGCACACACACGTCGACCTACACTAGACGGTGTTGCTGGCCTACGCCCACGTGTCCTACACCTCACCCCTACCAAGTGTTCCAGCACAGACAGCTCACGCTCGTGGATTGCCATGCCTCGGTTGAGGATTCCAACCATTTCACCTAATCGCCTATCCAGTACATTAGCAATCTGCTGTTGAGCATTCGCCAATGCCTGGATGTTGTCATTTAGGGTACAGATTGCAGCCCTCTGCAGCCTCTGCCCTTCTTGGTTCTGCCGTTCTGCATGTGCCTGTGCCACCATTACAGTCTGGAACATGCGTCTGGTGATACCAGCTGCTGCGCCCTGTACTGCAGGTGCATGTCTGCCAGAGGTCCTCCTACGAGCAGCACCAGCCACATGCCTGTGTGGCACCTCGCCAATCATTACACTGGTAACATGGTGTGCAGGCACACCTTCTGTAGACACCACACATTCCTGTTCAATGCCAACAGATGCCAACTGTCCTTCCTCTATGGGCAATGGTGATGTGGTATGTGTTGGCATCAGAACCGTGTGCGGGGATGAGGGGGACACAGGTGGGATGGTAACCAATGGCACAGATTCTGTCCCTGACAACCCTGCCTGTACCTCATGCATATGGTCATCACCGCTAGTATCTGTGTGGACACTAACATCAGATGGACCGCAGGAGGGTAACGCACCTACACCACCTGTGAATACAAAGACATACTGTAAGGTACATTACACGCAGACACTCACACACACACACACACACACACCCAGACACCCAGACACACACACACATGGACACACACACACACGGACACACACACACACACACACACACACACACACACACACACACAGACACACACACACAGACACACACACACAGACACACACACACACACACACACACACACACACACACACACACACACACAGAGACACGCACACACATGGACACACACACACACATGGACACTCACACACAGACACACCATGCATGTGTTATTTCAGATGGCATGCAGCATTCCTGCACTACAGCACAGGGACTGCAGCTCAGACATTAATAGTGTTAGTATGCATACCACCCTGGGGTGCACACTACATCACGCACGTGTAGTATCAGTAGGCATGCAGTACACACAATCATGGTAGTTTGCATGCATCACCGTGATACACCATGTGGCCACAAACAGGTTAACAGTACACATGGCTGATGTTACCTTGACATGTAATCCGCTGACGTGGGCAGTAACATGTCTACATGTGTGACACAATGGTGTCCCGCCTCATGCACCGCATCATAATGGGCTTCACAGTGCAGTGTTGTGTGTACAGCCTACAGATAGAATGCATGTTTAGCACATATGTATGTGCAGGTGTGGTTAGTGTGACCTGTGTACATAGCTATACAGTGTGGAGTACAGGCACTGTGCCACTGCATGGCAACATGACGCATGTATGTTGCTGTGCAATGCATAACATGGACGCATGCATTGCCATGACTGCAACACAGTCATGCTGTTCCACAGCACGTATATGGTAGACATCGATGACACCTCCGGTGGCTGCAGACAAGCATTCCAGTTGTCTGATGTAACACATCAAATGTACAGGTGGTCCACTACGGCTATGATTGCTCTATGTGTGGACAATGTGCAACGGGGTCTATCCACATCAGCTGTACTGTGTAGCAACATGCCTGTGGCTATCACCCATGGCCATGTGTGCATGGGTCTTAGACAATTGTGTGTGATGGGCATCGTGTACACATGTCTGTGGTGTCCCATGTGACATACACCCATACATGTCGGAGGTGCCACAATGCACAGGGCTATGCGGACAACAGTGTGGATGTTTGTTATGTCGGGTGTAGGTCATGTGATGGTGAGTCAATATTGCAGACAGAACACCACAAGCTTGGGACATGTCGGGTGGCGTGTCACAATGTGTGCACACAATGCAGGGGCATATGTCACATTGGTGACACCTGTGCTGCCCAGATCACTGCTCACTGTGTGGTACTGTGTGCGTACCACGGATGTTGTCCCAATGCATACTACATATGCATCCATTGTAGAACACCTCCACCATTGTATGCATAACTGACTGCACATATCACATTGACAGATACTGTGGTGTCATGCCGGTGTATGATAACAGTTGTATCTACTGCACACGGGTGGCATGTGTGTGTCTGGTGGTGCGTCCTGTATAACGTGACTGGAACAAAACCCAGGTGTGCCTGTTATACCTGGCCACATGGCAAATAACTCTACACTGTAACATGCCTGATACTGACAACAGTCTCACCTGCGACGGACCCCTGTCTGTGCGACACGCCAGAGGTACCTGTATAGGGGCGACACAACAGTATAAACATTAGCCATGACTGTATGACAGCCACAGTTCACACTGTGCATGTGACATCATGTACCTGTGTGATAGCATATGGTATGCACACGTCTGCATACACAACATAGCATACTGTAGTATGCGGCTTGTGTGCCCATATACCTGGCATGTGTTGTTACTTTACATGATGTACAGTGACACCTGCAACTACAGTGGATATCATACTCATATGCAAGACTGACTTACCAGGCAACTCCAGGCTCATTGGTTGGGAGACACCCACCTCCATGATGGCGGCTAGTGTTTCAGCATGCTGTTCCCTGGGTGTCCCCAGACTGGCCAGGAGCTCCTCTGTGTGTGTGAGTGGGGGCTGGGTTGTTGGCCCACCACCTGTTCCACCTTGTTCTCTGGCGATTGCAGTGGCACGCTGTTTCATGCCGTATGAGGTCCATGCAGTGTTGGCGTACCTGCTGGTAGGTGCGGTTGTTGCCACCGACATCATTCACCCTCCTGCGCATATCCTGCCACAGGTCATCCCACTGCTGCGCTTGCTGTGGTACATGGCTAAACAGCACGTCATAGTTGTCATGGAGCAATGGTATGATTACTTCATCCTCCTGGCGGCTGAAGGCTGGCAGTCGTGAATGCGGCATTATCTGTAAGACATAATGATGGTGACAGGTCACATTCACACTGATGTACTGGCATACCATTGAACATACATTGCTATGACATGTACGACATCTGCACAGTAATCTCTGAGATGCATCATGACACTGACACTGCTGATGTGTTGCTGTCACACCTGTCACACTGTTATGCAGTGGATAGCATATTTCTGTGTCAAGTTGACTGTACATACTCCATGTAGATGGTAACCTGCTGTGGACATGTGTACCTGCCTGCACCTGTGTTCTTACCAATCTGCACTTGGCCCGATGTGTCCACAGTTCTACTGTTCACCTGGATGCTGTGTATATGTCACATGGCATCACAGACACAGCCATTATGGACGTCAGCAGTGGCACTGCACACATACACATGGACACCTGTACATGCATGTGTTTTGCCATATACATCTAATCAGCACTGTACGGGTGTTGAACATCCTGCCACGGCTCACCTGTATTGCACATGCGATACACATGGGCCAATGTCTAATCATATGACATGTGCAGGGATGGTCAAACATAGCATGTGTGCGTGCACGTTGTACATGCCATCACACAGCACTTGTGACACCACAAGGTGCATCAGTGCCACATTACTGATCCGGTCAGTTGATAGTGCATGTGCCATGTGGCCATCGCACCATGTATGACTGTGATGGCACGTGCAGCCTTGATGGACAGGGTTGCATGGTATGGCAGGGTATACCACATAAATTGCACAGGGATGTGTCCAGCCTGTGGAATACCAGTATTGGGAGAGTGGCTGTCCATTCCATATGTCATTTATATGGGTATATGGACATGTCGCATGTTCATCGTCATGGTGTGGACAATGTCCTTCTGCAAGGTAGGCAGCATGCTGCATGGTGGGTGTGTTTATGGTGCATGCTGGTATCGCACACCCATGCATAAACATTACCCCTGACAGGTGCCATGTGCTGTAATATTGTCCAACACAGTGCTGTATATGCCCGCACGGTGATATCCCGTGCACATGGATGGTACCCCGACCTGACATGGGTACCTCATATGTCTACATCCAGTGCCTGCTGTCACCACCATGTCGGCAGGTGCACCGCACAGCACCATCCCTTCCACAGTGACCATGGTGTTGAGCACATCCGAGGTATTCATTTATGGGGACGGGGATGTTCACATAGTGGTGGCAATGCTGGTATCATCCATCAGACCATACACTTATGACACACCTCACACACACAGCCCATTCAGTATGTTGTTCGCAACACTGACACAGCTATACTGCTGGGCCAGGTCCATTCCCAGCCGTACATACGGATGCATAACATGTCTCTCTGTGGCATGGGCTACAATGACGGTGGGGTTCAACACATACCGTGTTCGACTGTAGCTGGCGCTGATGTTCTGTGCACATGTCAACACATTAACCCTGTTCTACTGTAGCCAGCGGTGATGTGCTGAGCACATGTCAATGCTGCACATTGTGTTGGTGTCTGTCTGTCAACAGGCCACTGGTGGAACACGCAAAGGTATTTTTAATGAAATATACATGCCACCCTGTACAGCTGTACTGCTAACATCTCAGGTGCTAATGTGTCATGGGCATGCACACCTTACCCGGAAAGGTGAAAGTGCATTGCCACCCATACTCATCACCTCTTGTGGGTTGCTATTATCCAACACCCTGTTTGTATTGTATTGTCAAGCTATGCACCTGTGCAGGACATGTGAGCATGTCATGCGCTACTGCGTATCTTTGCACCCATTGCACAACATGTCACACAGGTACACTGGCAGTCATACACTTCACAGCTTGCTGATGGTACGACAGGTGTTGTACAAACTTAACACATATCCTGTGGGACATGGCCATATGTACAGGCATGTCCAACCGTCACGTACCAGTGCTACCCCTATATGACGGATATGTCGTACATGTGGCAATACGGCAACTGTCACATGTACTCGTGCAATGCCCCCCTACCACCGTACAGCGGTACTGCCTGTGGGAGCTGTGCTTCTGCATCCATGCGGTGCCCATAGCTGTCAGTTGTACATCATTATGTGCAACGTACCTCATTTGGTGTTCTAACGGGTGCATGTTCATCATGGCACCACATTGGAAGGGTCAGTCACACAGTCATTGTTGTACATGGTTTACATGCCAGCCATGGTTTACTAGATGAGAATCATTGTAATTCATTGGGATATCATATTTATACATTGGAGCAGCGTATTCCAGCCATCATATACCCTTCCTAGATGACACTGTTAGGCAGCCAGTAGTAGGTGTTCTACGATCTGCACATTAGTCACACAGTGCGAGGGCTACTGTTACCCATTCTGGGGACAGGGTGCTGACAGCTGTGGATGGGGGTGATGCTGTTGACAGCCATGACTGCACCTGACGGTCACATCTGGATGGGTAACAGTCACAACACACACCGACCATCACGTAGTAACACATCATCTACAACACTGGACATTCCTGCAAGAACAATGTATGCAATATGTCTTTATGACCACTGTAGGTGCCACTGGTGGCCCCCAGCATGGCAGCCAACATCAGTGTATATCCCGCAGACTCATGGGTTACACCATTCAGAACACACCAGTCACGGATGACGCTGTTGTGAATCACACTGCAGTTCCACACATCATGTTACAGAAGGCATCATGCACTGAGATGTTGCGGACGGGTGAACACCTCTGACACTCAACATATGCACACATGTCACATCACCTGGTACAATATATCTCACATGCATCATGTTATTGTGACTGCCCTGTGATGGCAATACACAGACTACGTGTACCGGGACATGCAATGGCTCACCGGTGTTATAGTCCTCTGGGTGTGTGTGTAGCCATGGTGTACAGTCGGAAGTGGTCTGGACACGGGGACACTGTACATTGACCTACTGTGTCACTGCAACAGTTGCCTATGCTCCTACTGTTATTGTACAGGCATGTGGTATCTGACCGCTATGACAGTCCAGGTCAAACACAGTGCTGTGGCACTCATGACCTGCAGCCATCGGCCTGGGGTGTAGAGCACACATGTACATCATCACATGCTATACTGCCTCTCTGGCAGTTTCACATAACTGTCACCGGCAGGGCTGTAACTGGCAGCCACGGCATGGGGTCATGTGGAACAATGCTTGCATCTTCCACTGTGATGCACACAAGTGGGGCACACACACTATTGCACCACTCACATATCTCTACGGTGACTGGGTCCTGCCTCCATGCTCTGGGCAGCACACCTGCGATTACAGAATGTACACGGACCGTACCTTCCAGGCCCATACCTGGACCGGAACACCCACAGATGAGGGGTTCACACATCACACAGTGTTTTGCACACATCCTGAATAGTTGTTTAACACAATGCATCATAGGTGCTCCATGTGCAGATAACCGTGTTTGTGACCGCTATACACATTGTAACACGCGACAGAGTCGACAGTGTACACCACAGGTTACATACTGTCTGTGTTGTTATAGTGTACATTGGGCCTCGGACAGCTACCACTGCTGTGTGCTGACAGTAACCCACACTTCCCTGGGTTAGACACCCATGTACCTACACATGCTTGAGTCATGCACTCCGCTCAGCTGGGTGAAACAATACACAGCACATACCAACACTACACTACCCTTAGCATGAACACTACCTCCATGGGACTGGTGTGACACACCTGGATTATCCCCTCTTTAGTGGATTCCACACATATGCTACACGGCCTTGCTAGCCACACCCTGGAAACACGCCCATCACAGCATGCACGGGGCATGTGTACTACAACAACTACTGCGGACGTCTGCTGACAGCGGTTGTTAACATCACAACACCCAAGCAGATGGACACTGCACATACATATGCTGACACATACCACAGTGCGCTGCAGTAGCGTGTACACAATTGCAGGCATCATGCTACTCCACACAGAGACATGGTGGTACTGACCAGTTCACAGACACCACTGTGGTGGTCATGTTCCATGCACATATGTACAACCACATGTACAGGCTGTTGCACAGTGATGTACATGCACATGTGGGGTGCATCACTTTTCAGCCATGGTGGGTCCCCGAGGTCCATCATCACATACTCCAAGGCTAGCTACCTAAACATGACTGCCGCACATTGTGGTGTGGGGCCTCAGGCATTGTGGTGGTATGTCAGTATTCTTTGGCAACATCCACATCTGATGTCACATACAAAAGTCACCCAAGCATTGCAGACCAAGCTAATGTTGGCAACGTGCCAGGCGATGGCGTAATTACCGTCACTACACCCTCGCACTCACTACAGGGTAGCAATCCGTACATGGACATCGTAGTGTCCCTGTGGTCACATACACAGTACTGATATGCACACAATATGTCCTGGGACACTGGCCCAATGTCACCTTCCAATGTCCCTGGCTGTAATGTCCCACCAACCTGTTCAGAATATGTCTCCACACCAGACCACTATATTCACTGCTAGCCTTTTGTCAGACATTGTGGACCCAGACCGCCGCACAGCGGCATTTATCGCACTACACATGGGTGGCACTGCATTGCACGGGTGGGACTATAGTCATACACCCATGACTGGGCCATTCTGCATGGCAATGGGGCACATCCTCAGGAACATGAGTCCCACACACATTGATGGCCTCCAGGCCTTTCCTAGCACCCGTGTTGGGATTGTGTATGCCACAGCTAGGCACATACACATGCTGGCCACCTGTCATACAGCTGCATGGGCAGTTGAGGATGGTACAGAGACCGACACATCATACATTGTCCTCACATTGCCTTCCAGCAACATTCCACATTCTGGTATTGACAACATACACATCCACCTGCGCATCATACCCTGTGTCTCCGGATGTTATGCTATGTGGCTCATGGACTGTACACACAGTGGTGCCAGCATACCATAGTACCTACTACATGTCAGGTACATATTGCATTACACAGTCCTCAGTCATAGGGCCACTCATGTTCACTATATGCGTACATACGGAACATGCTGTCGCAGAGTACTGTCCATGCCTAGATTTCCCACACCTACATACCAAGCACCGTTATTGCTCCACCAGCTCATACCGATACCAACCATACGGGTGTCAGTGTGGCGGATACTTCATATGCGTATCATGGCATCAGGATGCATGACACATGGTGCATGCACATCACCTTTGCATAACTACATTCACCCACTGACTATCACATGGATAGTGGTCCCGTACATACATATCACATTGTACATGGTTGCAGTACACACATATGCCACACATAGTCCTGTGGTTACCGTATTCCACTGTGGCATGGATATCCTTCTGCAAGGCCACACCTGTCTGTACTGTGTGTGATGCTAGTACATAGGTAGCCATTGTACCTGCAAACTACACACATCTACACACAGACAAGGGTACAATAACACATTTACGGTGTACCTTCAACAACAGCTACAGCTTTACATGGCACAACAGTGACATGCCACAATGTTTACTGGGCTCAGACAGTTTACATATGCGGCTGACATATGGACAACACATCTGTACACATCTGCATACCACATACTCAAGGGTGTCTTCTGCTCTGACACGGCCCATGTCCTCCACATTAGTGATGCATATTTATGTTATTTTTATTTTATTTTTATTTTACATTTGTTGACCGGGCTAGTCTAGCTGGATAGATGTCCATTTGCAGTAGAGGCCCGGGGAGGAAAAGCTCCACACACAAAGGAAAGAAGCCCAATAGAACAATGTAGACATCTTAGTCACAAATGACTACGATAGAAGAATGTCCAAAAAGGACAGGTTACATAGAGACTACAGTGGGCAGAGAAATATACCAATATATATATATATATATATATATATATATGTATGTATATATTATATATATACATATATATAACTATACTCCTCATACATGCCATCTGTGGTGGGCAGTGTGAACGGAATGCTCCTGGATATGTGCACACACGTCACACTGCATGGGCTGGGCTTCTGTGTTACTTCCACGAACACAACACACACCATGCTGTGGAACATAGGTCCTGTGTACATCCCGCAGAGACACACAGTAGCACTGTTCATATGATACCTCCCTTGCTGTTTGAGTGACACGTTGTCCTGGTACCACCGCAGCAGCGGTACTGTGTAGTGGTGCAGTTGACACCTGCCTCTGCTGTTCACAGGATACTACCATGGAGAGGTGACACTACTGTGTACACTGCCCATGTGCTGACACATGGACCTGCCAGACTGCATTGTTGCCCACTGTGCACCTGTACAGCTACTACATGTCCTTTGGGCATGGTTACTTGGTGTCCATTCCATTTAGACTAGCTATCATGCTACTACTCTGTCCCATACCTACAGGCCATATGTATCCTGTTATTGTACATTCAATAGGCGATACCTGTGTTATGTATGATATGCCTGTGATACTGTGTATGATATCTGTCATATCTACCTAGACAACTTTACATTACACATATTTCACATGTTATCCCCTAATGCAGGGCATACTTGCACGTCGGCCACACCTTACATATGACATCAATGGTATATGCTCATACACATGCTGTGACAGTATACATACATGTACTATCCCCTGCTATGGCGCTTCCTTGTTGGACATCCACTGCCAGCAACAGCGTGTGGTATGGCATTGTTATCTTTAATGCCCTCCTGTGGCATCCCTTGTGGTGTCTCCGCTGTGTACATGATGTCCCACTGCTGTACACACGGTATCTACAAGCGTTGGTATGCTCAGCAGGATATCACTACATAACTACCTTTCACCACTTTCTGCATTACGGACAAGTGTAATTATTTACAACCACCATTTACATACGGTGCAGCTTATTAATAGTGATCATGCGTTACACAACCTTACATATCGTGTGTTCTACATACCTTGTTGGTGTGTCGTTCCATGTATCGTGTATCATTTTTCCGTTTCCTTTCATTTTCGGTAGTACAATGCTGTCTCGGTATGAGCATACGGTTTGAATGTGATGAGAGTCCTCCTTATATACGTCGATACCTGCAACATGTGGATTCATCCCACCAATTGCTGTTCCTCAGTGAGTAATTACGTGCATATCACCTGTGCATCTACTCCATTCAGAAATTACGCGTCGATACAGGGGTATAATTGGAATTTCCACCTGGGCGTTGGCTATTTGCCCTACCTTCATGGAGATGGTCTGTATTGTGTTATGTTATGTGTAACTGCAACTGCTATGCGTAGCGAAATGTATATTTTGAAGCCATGTCACCCGTGGATTGTGTGTGACAGGTGTAGTATTTGGTTTGACATGTGGGTGTACCTGTCCTGCCGACGACTGATAACGGGGTATTGCATTCAGAACTGTAACATGGCTGTTGTATTCCTTTATACAATGCATGCAAGTATGCATCCGCCTTTAATTGTGTCTCCCATGCGATATGCTGTGGTTGTGCAGATGTCATTGACTGACTGTATGTTTGTGCTGCTATTACGGTTTGTATTCCTTTAATATCTACGGTGGGGGATATCGGTGGTTGTACGTGATGGATACGGGTTGTAGGCCTTGCATCTCTACATGGACAGTATAGTTGTCTGTGTGCTCCATCCCTACTTGGAGAGGTAACAGTTAATAGTCTTTTGTTATGGGAGTGTGGGTTGGGCTGTTGTTAATTGGTTCCGATATCGTCTGCACGTGGCCTTGCTGCATGTATACCTCCGTAACTTCTGTGGTATATCAGCAGCTATGTGTACGTGAGTAATTACATGCATATCACCTGTGAATCTACTCCATTCGGTAATTACGCGTCGATACTGGGGTATAATTGGATTCTCCACCTGGGCGTTGGATATTTGCCCTACCTTCGTGGAGATGGTCTGTATTGTCTTATGTTATGTGTAACTGCATCTGCTATGCATAGGGACAAGTATATTCTGAATTCAAGTCACCCGTGGATTGTGTGTGACAGGTGTAGTATTTGGTTCGACATGTGGGTGTACCTGTCCTGCCGATTTAATGATAACGGAGTATTGCATTCCAAACTGTAACATGGCTATTGTTTGCATTTATACAACGCATGCAATTATGCATCCGCCTTTAATTGTGTCTCCCACGCGATATGTTGTGGTTATGCTGATGTCATTGACTGACTGTATGTTTGTGCTGCTATTACGGTTTGTATTCCTTTATTATCTCCAGTGGGGGATATCGTTGGTTGTACGTCACGGATACGGTTTGTGGGCCTTGCATCTCTACATAACCAGTATAGTTGTCTGTGTGCTCCATCCCTACTTGGAGAGTTAACAGTTAATGGTCTTTTGTTATGGGATTGTAGGTTGGGCTGTTGTCATGTGGTGTCGGTATCGCCTGCAGGTGAGCTTGATGCATGTATACCTCCGTAACATCTGTGGTATATCAGCGGTTATGTGTATGTGACAACTATCCCTTGTCAGTCTGTCCCAGATATTTGCAGTCATTGTGGTCCTGTTGTTGGGATAGCCTGTTTGCCAGTGGTTGCCACATATTCAGATGGGAATTGATTGTTTGACACTTGTAGAACACACAGCGGTGTTTACGGGCCAACACGTGGCCACAGTCAGTACTGGAGTAGCACATACATATTTCCGCGATACATACCTATTGCTGTGTGGCTTTGCCAACGTATCATATTGCATGTAACATATCGGTGTCGTACATGCAGGCATGACTATTACATACGCCCTTTCCATTTCTTAGGGGAATATTCCTGTGCTACCATCTGGGACATATTCACTTCGTATCGTTCTATGTCACGACACACCTAGCCAGGGTGGGGCTGTCACTACTACAGTGGGAGTAGTAGTGAACATATGCCTGGGCTAGTCTACCGTATGCCTACGCCTAATATTCTGCTCTGCCTCTAACATGGCACCAACATACACATGTTGCAGACACACACACATTACACTCACACAGCGATGCACATGGCACCCTCAGTGCACACGTACACATACTACGGCACTCACGGGAACGGTTGCACACAGTACCTACGTAGACCGTGACACCGGCGGCAGTGTCTACCTCTCCCTTCATATCATCATACTATTACACACGCATGTACTGTTACAGTACTGTGTTCTGGCGGTCTTTCAGCCTCGCGGTTATGCATATTGGTATGTTACACGTTCCATGGTTGGCGGTATCCTCTTATTTTGAACCTCCTGGATGTTCAGATTGTCGTTGCACTATGTATACTATGTACAGATATTGTGGGGTACCTCTCAGTCACCTTATATCCCTCTAATTCCCTGTCTTATCTGTATTATATATGTGTATGGGGTACCTCTCAGGCACCTTATATCCCACTTATTCCCTGTCTTATCTGTATTATATATGTGTATACGTGTACATATTTATCTATATATATATCATATATATATATATATATATATATATATATATATATATATATATATATATATATATGTATACATCTTGCGGCGACCATGGCAGGCACATAGCAACGCCATATGCTGTAGGACTCACGTACTGTTCAGGTGTTGGCGTCACATGTTCCGCTGGCTGTTGGGTTTGCAGTGTTTGGGGGCTGCCTATGTTGGAGTCACACATAAGGCCACCCATACGTTACACTTTACAGGTGGTCATGTTTGTGTGCCGTCCATTTCACTGTGTGTGCAGGTGGGGAGGTGTCAGTCCATGGGGCCTACACTGTCAGAGTATGTGCTATACGTTCCCTTTTTGCCAAGGCGTAGGCATATTGGGTACGCCTCCGTCTGCCTACTGGGGCTGGCACAGTGTGTTCCTGGTCCGGAACCCTCTGTGCCTGGACTGGCCTTGGCAATTGTGGTGGGCTTTGTGGCCCTTCACCAGTATGTCCCTGCAGCAGCTGCTTCCGCAGGATCATATTATGTAGCATAGCACATACTATGAATATGTGGGCACATGTGCCTGGAGAGTACTGCAAGGCTCCACCAGATGTATCCAAGCACCAGAACTGTGATTTCAGCATCCTGAACACACCCTCTATGATTATTCTAGTTTGTGCATGTGCCTCATTATGGCGTTCTTGCATGTGTGTGTGTGCATTTCTGATGGGAGTCATCATCCACGGCTCCAGTGCATAGCCAGCATCCCCCACGAGATGGCCTTGTGGGATGTCCCCCCTGACAAATACCTGGTACAGCTGTGAGGCATGCCAGATATGGGAGTCGTGGTAACTTCCAGGGCTGCCAGCACACACATCCATAATAATGCCCTGGGCATTGCACATGATCTGGCAATTGATGGAGTGGAATCCCTTGCGGTTTATGTAGCGTCTACCCTGCTCGCCAGGTGGTGACTTGATTTGTATGTGCGTACAGTCTATTGCACCCAGTACCTCCGGGTATTGTGCCACACGGTGGAAGTGGTGCATATTGCTAGCCAACTCTTCCTGAGATCTGGGGAAGTATATATGCTCATTGGCATGTGGTAACATGGCATCCAGGAACTGGTGTAGTACCCTGGATGCTGATGCCTGTGAGATGCCCATTATATCTCCAGTTGGCCTTTGAAAGGTACCTGTGGCCAGTATTCACAAGCTTATACATACCTTTGTGTCCACTGGGATGGATTCCCCTCTGTTGTTTCTTGTTCTCAGGCGTGGCCAGCACAGCTCCACTAGTTGCTGTAACATGTCCCTGTTCACCCTGTAACACTCCACTATCTCCTGGTCATGTAGCCCCTGGTAGGTTACCCTTGGTCTGAACATTCTCCTCCTCCTCCGAGGCCTGCGGTGGTTGTCGGCACCCTCCTCCACAACACCGTCTGTCTCTAACACATGCTGATGGATCACAGCTACAGCAGCACCCAACATGTACATTTTAAAAGTTCCCCGTGTGTTTACACCTATGGTGCGGCATTTGGGAATACACGGCTGTGTGTTGTGTGTATTCACACTTTATACTATTGTGCTGTGCACACCGATGATGTCATAGGGTGTGTTTGTACGGCCGTATCTAAGGGTTATCTTCCGTGTTTTACCGATGGAACTACAACGGTGTTGCCTTTGGGGTTGCATTACTCTTGCCTGCCATGGATTACCTTTTGACCTTCCCTTACTAGTTCTGCACGTTGCACCTACCATTTTCTGGCATGCATCCTGCAGAGCACTGTCATTTTTACTTTCATGGACATGGCATATCATGCATTTTGTGTGCTACTGCCGTTGTGCTGCCTGTCCGCTTTGCTCTGCTGTGTCAGGTGTTCTATCTTTGCAATCTGCTACTTCCCCTACTTTCTTTGCATTCATATGCCTCCCCTATCCCATTTTGCAGGTTTCTGCATGCAGAGTTGTCAGCTGCTGCCGATTGGCCTTCATGGGTTGATTAGTGTTGATTGCTCATTAGTACTCCAATTACACTTTTTCCGCATTTCCTTATATTGTTCACATCACCTTCCTGTTTCCGATATTGTTTGCGGGGCGTGCGTCACATGACTAGGTTCCGGGAACATTGACATCCTCGTACACATGCACTTTTGCGCGCATTGTGTGCTCTCAGCTGAACTATTACCCCACACCCCGGTCCTGCAGCTTTGATTTGCAATGTACAGCCCAGGTTTGCTGTGCTCCAATGTGCTTACTGCTACCGTGGCACACCCCTCTGCAGATGTCATGTATTCCCTCTAAGCCACTCTTCAGTGTATTACCGCTGCGCCATTTGGTACAACCTTACTCCAGCGGGGAGTTTGCGATTCAGTATTATCTGCCTCATTTGCATGGCATTGACTACTAATTCATAGTTACCACGCTGAAGACTGCCGCGAGTCCTTGGCAACCCTTGCACCATGGTTGTGGCGTTCCATGCATACCATGGTGTATTATGCTGTGGACCTGATGTCTATTACGATGCTGTTTTATAACATTGTTATATTATTTCATTATGTTGCACCTTCCGCACACATGTCCTGTGGTTCTGATGTGAGTTACTGTGGACATGCCATTTAAGTTGTTATTTACGTGTTGTGCATGTTTTCTTTTGCCATTCTCTGTGTATTTCACCATTGGCATACGGTAACAGTGTGATACCTGGGTGTGACACTCTTCCGTTACTCCGATGTTATGTTTGGGAAAATGTAAACCGTTTTTTTTTTGGTTTACATTGCCGTGGGCTTATGCTACGCCTGCGCCACTTCGTGAATCGCTATATGCCTTCATTTACATGGTGACACACCGCACATGGGGTGTTTAGCATACCTACGCCGGGGGCTGTGCAGATCCGGCGCACGCCGATAGTGCACGTGGAATTGGTTCGTACCTGAATCGCTCTGCGGCCATATTTGGCATTGTAATGCCTACGCTATGCGTGCGCCTGGCGCAAGGTTCATGAATCCCGGGGATAATTTTAGTGTAAAGATTAAAAAAGTATGTGAATCAGTACATAGAAATACTAAAGTTAAGGTTTTATAAATGGTTGGTTTAGTGAGAAAATAGAGATGTAAAAAAAGTATAAAACAGGGATGTCCAATGAGTAATTTGTTGTTTATAATGATTATGAATAGCATGATAAAAGGACTAAATGAAGAGTTGGATAAGAGCAAATATATATACATGAAATGGGGATAAATAATCCTGTTATTATGTCTTAAAATAGAGAAGAAACGAGAAACGTTATTAGAAATGTATATGATAGTTTACAAGAAGTTGGTTTGGATTTTAATATTTTAATAAAGAGAAATGTAATGTTTTACGGGTTGAGAAAGATTTGGAAGGTATAAAATTTGGGAAATCAATATCAGCTTTAGGAATTGAATTTGGAGGTTATGACATAATAAAAGAGCAACTGGAGAAAATTCTGAGAAATGTGCAGGGACTTAAAGCTATGGGAAGTAGGTACAAGTTTTTGTTATGCAATAAAAAGTATACTCTAAATTTGATATAGATGGAGAAAATTTCATATTTAGCTAATATATATATATATATACATATATATATATATATATATATATATATATATATATATATGTATGTATGATTCTGACAGAACTGGAAAACTATTGATATTTTTCAATTTATTTTGAGATTTTGTATATAGAGAAAGACAAACAAGGTTTGGGTTTATTAAATCCAATAGTGTATGCAACATCTTTAAATTTATATAAAGCTTTGAAACAGATGTGTTAAAGAAAATAAGTTAGTAATGAATATACTTAAAGAAAAATACAAGAAAGTAAGGCATTTAATTAAAATGAATAAAAGAGACAGAAGGAAAGGAAAATGAAAATATAAAGATGTATCAAGAAAAAAAATGAAAGTATGGAAATTAAGTACAGATAAAAATAAAGAAGATAGGAAAATCTGGTATACAATTGTTATGATAAAAAATATTATGTGACTCCTTTAAAATACTTAAAAAAATGAAGCTGTAAAATATAGGGACATATAGTGTATGAAAAATGTTGCATATCAAGATTTTTTTATGGAGGTTACAAATTAACAAACTACAAGTTAAAGGAAATATGCCTTATAAAATGATTAATGACATAATTTCTTTGTATTGTGGAAAGTTAGAAACATCAGAACACATCTTTCTGAGATGTGGGAGAGTTAAAATGTTAATAATAGAAAATAAAATTGTTAATAAAATTGAAAGATTATAAGCAAATGAGTATGGAAATGATTGAGTATGGTTTCTGTAGAAAGCACAGTAAAGAACATGTGAATAATGTGGATTAAAATTCCTCTAATCTGGACAATTTGAAATGAAAGGTTAAGAAAAATTATGTTTAATGGGGAATAGAGTTTGCCATATAGTATAAGAAAATATTAAGTGGGGGGTTATGGAAGAGAGTGGGGGTTGTATGAATGTAAAGCAAGGAAAAATGTAATATTAAATGTTTAGTCCTTTGTGTAAATATGTATATTTTATGTAGCTGTAAATAAAAATCCCCTAGTCATCATTGTTATAAGTGGCACCCATTTAGGAAGATCACTTCCTGTTTTTGTTCCAGGCACAGATGTGGCCTTGAAAAACAAAGAGACAGATGGTGAAAGGAGGAGATGATGGAGTGGTGAAAGAAATGGAGGAGAAAGAAAATATTGAGACCAGAGAATGTTGTTCAGGATTCTGAGGAAATGTTGCAAAGAAATCTGTTTGATGCAGACAACTCAGCAAATGATGGATGCATAATTTAGTGCATTCAGGAGGGTTGTTGAAGATTTACTTAAAGAAATGGTGTTGCAGAATGAGCCAGAAAATGGAAAAGGTGTTTCCTGGAGGGACATTATGAACAAAATACAAAATGAGAATGCAGAGACAATCCTGAAGAATAGTGTCAACATGGAAAAGAAAACATATGCAGATAAAGTAAAAGAAGACAAAAGAATAGCAGAAAAGGCAGACAAGTAAAAATGAAGCATGTGGTAAGGATTCAAAGTAAAGAAGACAAAGAAATGGGCAGGTATGAAGTGTGGGACAATATAATAGCTCCTTTTTGGTGTAAACATGTTAGGTAAGACCATTTATTCTTATTAACAAAGAGACATTTTGTGACATTATATTTGAGACTGTTTTTTCAATGGAAAATTTTCTTGGAGAATATGAGAAAAAGAAGATTGCAACTCAGAATCTTTACGTGATAAAAGCATTTAATGAGGAAACAAAAAAGAAAATTCATGTACACTTTCAAACTGAGGTAGAGAGAGACTTTGAAAGGACATTTGGAAACTTAGCAGTACTGGAAATTGCAAAAAATTTATGACAAAATTAGTTTAAGGATTTGTGGGTAAAATTGTAATATTGTGTTAAAAATAGAAAGAGAAAAAAATGATATACATACTAAGCATGATAAATACTGAGGGGAATAGGAGTGGCATAAAATACAGGGCCAGCACAAAACATGTTTTTTGTAGAAAAGCAGATTTGATAATTAACTGTGACAAAGGAAAATATATTTCTGGGAAAATTGGACTTTATGCAGAAATGTGAATTGAAATGTTACAAATGTAACAAAACTGAACATTAGTGGATGGATTGCTATGGAAATGTAAAGGGATAAGTACAAAAGAAAAAAAGAAATGAAATGGATCAAAAAGAACATATACAGCTAATGAATGGGGTTTGGTATAAAGGCTGGGGGGGGGGTTGACTGCTGGACATGGGTTGCAGTGTTTCGTTCTCACCTTTGGTAAGGAACTTGGTGAAGCTTAGAATTGCCTACTAAGAAAGTTAGCCTAGTAATTAGCTATGAACTTATGAAACCATGAATGTAAGAAAAAGGGAAAATGAAAATTTTAGAGTGTTTTCTGTAAATGTAAATACTCTTAAGAATATAATAAGAAGAATAGGGATTCTGGACCCATTGCATGTAGTGTAGATGTAATTATACTAGAAGACAACATTTTTATCAAATGAAGAAATACTATAAACAGAGAAACTATGAGGAGAATAGATAATCTGGAATTTATGAAATGAGAGATGTTCTGGAATAGAAATGTTCTGTAGAAATACAGTAACAATATTAGAAGCAACTTTAGCAAAAATGAGAAGACTAACCACTATAGATTTCAGATGGAAAGAGTAAGTATATAGAATCATAACATATGCTTATATTAATTCTAAAGGAAGGGAAAGCCTATTTCATCATATTTTAGACTATGTAGTGATAAATATGAATATTATAACAACAGGGGACTTTAAATATTAGAAATTATAAGATGTGCTAAGTTAAAACTTTGGGACAAAAATCATGCACTTACAAAAGGGGTATGTATAGGACTGGAATGGATTATTTTATAGTATCAGAAGGTTTATAGGATCATGGGATCATATGATGTTACTAGGCCCTTGCAAGCCTAGCCAACTTCTACCTTTATTTCCATGATCAGCACCTATTATCCCTGTCCAAGAGGGACACAGGTGGAACCTATGGGGTGAATTTACGGTTATGCATCCAATCGTCCAGATTTTGTTTGAAGAAGGATAATGAGGTGCTCTGTTTGACATGAAGTGGGAGTCTGTTCCAAATGTGTGATAACCTCTGGGAGACAAATCTGTCCCTCTAGCAGGTTTTATTAATGTCACATACAAAGTTAAGATCTTTAGAGAGAGTAACTCATGTACCATTTGACTTACAGATATGCAACATTTCCAATAAAGCAGAGTCAGAGATTGCCTTGTTTGCAAGGCAGAGATCACCACTGAGTAGTCTGTATGAAACAGAGTAAAGGGAAAGTGATTTCAGATGATTCCCATAGGACAGATGCTGAAGATCTTGAATTTTCCTTGCAAGGAACCTTTGTGGTTTCTCCAATTGCTGCAGGTGTTTGGAAAGGTATATACCAAATGGTGCACCATACTCAATTATTAGCTTGATGAAGGAAGATTACAGGGAGGTATTTTTTTTCTGGAAACAATATAGAAAGCCTTCTTACTACTGTGGTGACAGAGTGGTCATGTCAACCTGTGTGCCCAGGTCTCTTACCACAGAGTGAATACTTAAGGTATTGCTATTGATGTGGTAGTTAGCAGGCACATCACTTTTACCAAAAGGAATGATAATACATGTTTTTTGCATTGAGTTTAAGGCCATGACTTTGGCACCAATCATTTGTTTGTGTAAGACCCTCTAGTAAGATGTTGACATAATTTGGAGATTTTATGGCCACTCCTAGTTTGCAGTCATCAGCAAACTTTGTCAGCCACTGACCTTTAGTTTTTGCTTGTACTTCAGAGATATAGATTCCAAACAGCAGAGGTCTCAGAACTGACCTCTGTGGAACATCACTGGTTGCAGGTCTGCTGCTGGAGGTGGAGTCCCCTATTTTGTCTATATGAGTTCTATCAGTGAACCAGTTAGTGCCCCATCTAATGCTATAAGGGTTGATGCCTAGTTGAGTGAGTTTGTCAATTATGCCTCAATGGGGGATAGTGCCAAATGTCTTGGCTAAGTTCAGGGAGGCTGTATGCACAGATTTCCCCTCATCCAGGGCCTTGGTGACTGTCTTGAAGAAGTCCACCAGGTTTAACAGGCATGATCTCCCTTTGACAAATCCAAACTACATAAGGTCAAGTGTTTGAAGGTTACCTATATCTTTGTTGATAAGGTCCATGATGATTTTCTCCATGGCCTTGCAGATTAGGCTAGTCAGGCTAATGGGTCTATATTTCCTTGGGTCAGTGTAAGAACCAACTTTGTGCAAGGGAATAACAGTGGCTGTTTTCCATTCAGCTGCATTAAGCTGGTGCTTAGACTATGATTGAAAGGAGTACCCAATGATGCTAATTCATGTTGGACCCCATGTAGGCCACAGTCTGGGATGTTAGCAGGTCCCATAAATGCTGAGTTTTTGGCCTTAGATAGGCATTTATGATTTTCTCTTTAGAGATACAAGGTAGGGGAATATAGTAGGGATGCCATGGGGTATGCGTGGCAGGGAGAGAGGAGTGAGGTTTTCACAGAACCTGTTGGTCAACGGGTTAACTATGTCCATAGGCTCAGTATATGTGGTATCATTAGCTACCAGTTTGTCACAAATATGGGTCTTTCCTTTTAGGTTACAGATGTAGAATGCATTGTAGTTGTCTTTTGCTGAGGAAGCTAATTTGGACTTGTTTAGTTAGAGGAGAAGGGGGTAGTTGAAACAGGATTTTCTGATCATCTTGCAGTATGGCTATAGATAAAGGAAAACACAGAATATATAAAAATAGACAAAGGAATAAAAGGATAAATGAAACAGCTTGGAATGATGAAGGAAAGTTTAGCAATACAGTTATGGAAAGATCATATTGCCATTAGAACATTTTATAAAAATAGGTGGATGACATTTGATGGACTATATATATATATGTATATATATATATATATATATATATATATATATATATATATATATATATATATATTTTTTTTTTTTTTTACAGTGGCAATATGGTGTGAGAAAAGTAGAGAAAGAAAAATATAAAAGAACATATGATTCACCTGAAGGTTTAAAACAAAATGAAATAAATTACTTTAACAAAAAAAAAAGAATTATATGAAAAATAAAGTAAAAATAGATTTGCTATATAAGCAATGATATTTTTTACAAAGTAAAAGAGAAGTATTAAGTTACTTAAGCAAATTAGTAAAGGAAGATGGCAGTGTAATGAGAGAAATAAAAAAAGGTAAAAGGCAAATTAGAAAAAACTCAGGGAAAGATTATGAATAGTTCAATATTTCTTAAAATTCTAAAGGTCACAGAACAAGTTTTACTATATTACTATACTTACAATTATTATAGGTCACAATTTTTAAAATGTATTTTGTTAAATGTCAAAGCTCTCAACAGTGGTGATAAAAGGGTTTATTTTGTTTAAATATCATAGAATGCATAAAATGAAAGTGGTTAATTTGTAAGACTCATTTGTTACAGAAAAAATGCATAGATTATATATAAAAGATTATAGAGATTTAGTAACTTCCAGCTATAATGAAAAAAGGAGGGGTACATTGATTCTGTATGGAAAGTATTATTATTACACTTTTGTGATGAGAAGGGTATTATGTATATAGCTTGTAAGGAGTTTCAAAAAAATATATTTTTTTATTTTTGGAAATGGAGTTAATTATGCCTAGAAATGTCTAAAAAGTTTAACCTCAAAATGAAAGGAAGTATACTGGTGGAATATTTTAACTGTGTTATTAATGTAAAATATACTTGTGATATTAGCAAGTCTAGAATTTTAGTTTCAGCTAAAGCTTTGTCTAACTGTTATTTAATTAATCTTACAGATATTAATTTTTTTTTCTGATTCGCATATTTTGCTTTATTCTCATTATTCCTACAGATTACAGAGTCAGTAATCATTACTGTACATAGTTTTAGAGATTTGGTTTCTGAATTAGAGATTATAAGGGTGATACCATATCCATTTTAAGACCATAATGCAATAACTTAAACTGCAAAAATAAATCAGAAAAAATTTGTTCATTTTAATAAATTACCATCTTATATAACAAAACTGAAAGACTTTAAAAAATTGTTTTAGTAGATAAAACAACAGCATTTAAAAATTAATAAAAGTAGTGACATTTTTCAATGTGATTTGATAAAAGCTTATTTGTAGGGTAAGAGTTCTACTTCATATTTTAATAAAAAATGGAACAGGATAACAATGTATTAGATTTGCAAGTAAAACAGATAAACTGAAGTTAAGAATACAAAAAAGGGGCAAAGATTTATAACAGAGGACATTTTTGAATACAGAATATGAGAAGGTGTTACAACATAAAGTTTCTATTACTTCAGAAAAAAGTTTTGTAATCCTACTCATTTATACAAATACTTAAAAATAATTTCCGTCTTAAATTAAAAATCACAAGATCTAGTTATAGTAGTTGTATATCAGCTCCAAGAAGTAGAAAGAAACTTTAGTTCATTTCAATACATACATACATACATACAAATGTTTCAAGCATGGGCATTAAAGCCCTTCTAGCTTGCCAGTGACCATTATGAGAAAAATACTGTACAGTATACTATGGGATGGGAAAGCAACTGAGACCTTTTTCAGAACAAATAAAAAACTGGAAAACTTAAATCTAGGGCAGAAATAAAGAAACAAATTAAAAGACATAAAGATAAAGCTCCAGGGAATGATGGAATAATGGAATCATTCTAGAGTTATATAAATCATTACCTCAAGATGCACTATCTGTTTTACTTTAAAGTGTTTACTGCAATTAAATCTAATATGAATATTTTTCTTTCATGGAAATGTACATTAAAATTTACTATAACTAAAACAATATAAGGATCATCTGTTTGTTCATCTTTAGACAATATCATTATTAGATATGTACTATAACATTTTATGTCCATTCTTGTTAGTAGATTAAAATATACATTTCATACACTAACAGATGAAAGTAAAACAGGTTTCATTTTAAGTAGGCAACTGCAAAAGAATATCAAGAATTATCACTTTGAATTATTATGCCAATTATAGTAATAGATAATTATATATGGTTGTTCTGGACAACCTTTTGATTCAGTAAATTGGTCTAGTTTAACTAAAGTTTTAGAAATATACACATTTTGAAGTTACTCCATATCTTTTATTGATCATATATATCAAATTCATTTTTATTAAGTCAAACTTGCATCTTTTACCCCTTGGTCAATAAAGATAGTTGAGGGCACAAAGCAAGGTTGCTCCCTATCATCCTTATTATTTGCTCTGTCTATTGAACCTCTTAATAATTATATCATGTATTACAATGACATAGTAGATTTTAAAACTAATGATAAGTATACATTCAAATATCTGTTATTAGAAGACAATAAAATATTAACAATGGTTAATATTGATACCCCAGTAGTAAATATAAGAGATTCGTTAAATTATTTTTAATCAATATCTGGTGTAAAATTAAAAAAATATACTATTAATTAATAAAGAATTAGATGATTTGATAAGAACTAATAATGAATTCAAATGGGACAGTGAACTTATTAAACATTTAGAGTGTGTTCTTACAAATAACATTAGTGAAATTACAATAATAAATTACATACATTTTAGATATTGTGAATCATTAATTAATAACTGGAATAAATTACTTTTTGTTATGAAAGACAGGCAGTTCTTGATTAAAATGAATATCTTTCCTAAATTATTATACAGTATACAAACAACTTCACTATGTCATTTAAAAGACCACATTAAACAATTGAATGATATTTGTTTGAAATGTGGTATACTAACAAACCTAGACTAGCTTTGGGACATTATATAAGGGAAGAGAAAATGGAGGCAAAGGATTTCCAGAGTTAGAAATGTATGCCAAAGTTTGTGTTATGGTTAAACTCAGAATATTTAGCTAAATGAAAAAATATATATACAGGAAATGATTTAGTTAAATGAGGCAGAAGACATTACTATATATTTCCAAATTTTGAACAGCAATATGAAATGGTTATTAAATTTGTTTTTGCTAAAGTTACTAATAGGCCATCAGTTTCTACTAATATAAATAACATAGTGCAATAATTTAGAAACCTGATATAAAACTATCCAGGGATAATAAGTGGGGTGGTTTACATTATTTGCTTCTGCTTTCATGCAAGACTATATGGTAAGTCTGAATTTTAATAATAATGATGATAAAAATAATAATGATAAATAATAATAATGTTAAATCTTTATTAAAAAACTGGAATCTTAAAAGTAGAGAACATTTTTCAAATTAGCTATTAAAGGAAACCAAAGTACTTCTGATTTTAATTGGCAAGCGTGAACAAGGAAAATTTATTGTACAGATTAGTACAGGGTTTAGGTTTTATAAAGATGACTCCCTATCAGACACAGCTAAAAAGAATATCATTGTTATCAATTTTCTAAATAATAATGAAATAAAGAATCAGAGGAAATAATATTTATTTATAATCTATGATATATATATATATATATATATATATATATATATATGTATATCTATATATATATATATATATGGGTCTATCTTAGTACATCGACAATTCACAATACCGACAATGGATTAACCGACACGAGAATGTCGAAAGTCACGTCACCGACGCCAGAAGATCGACAAGGCAGAAGACCGACGGAGGAAGACACCGACGCTGAGAAGCTGCGCTGGGGAAAGGATATGTAAGTATGCGGTAGTGACGGACGATAGGGTGCGAGTAAGGTAAGTGTGCGATGCTGGTGTTTAGTAGGGGTAGGGGTGGGATAAGTGAGTTAGGGTTAGGCGGGTTAGGTGAGTGTGCAGTAAGGTAAGTGTGCGATGTTGGTGTTTTGTAGGGGTAGGGGTGGGATAAGTGAGTTAGGGTTAGGGTTAGGTGAGTGTAAGGTAAGTGATGTTGGTGTTTTGTAGGGGTAGGGGTGGGATAAGTGAGTTAGGGTTAGGGCGGGTTGGGTGAGTGTGCGATAGTGACGGACCTTAGGGTAAGGGTTTGGGTCAGGGTTGTAGATAGTTGTGTATGTATGGGTTAGTGTTTGTTTGTAAGGATTTTGGTGTGCTTGTGTTGTGTGTGTCCGTGTTGGATAGGGGATGTGTTTTGTTTGTTCGTATGATGTCGGGTGTATGCGATGTCGTGTTTGTGAACTGTCGATCTTCTGGCGCGGTTAAATGACTTTCGATGTTTTGGTGTCGGTTAATTCGTTTCGGTATTTTGAAATGTCGATGTACTAAGATAGACCCATATATATATATATATATATATATATATATATATATATATATATATATATATATATATAATGTGTGTGTGTGTGTGTGTGTGTGTGTGTGTGTGTGTGTGTATACATATATATATATATATATATATATATATATATATATATATATATATATATATGTATATATAAAAATAGCTTTACTATCACATTTCTGAAAATCACTTGGTCAAGTGATGCCTTAATCAAAATAAAATACTGAAAATAAAAGCACTGACGAAGCAAAATGAGGAAAATGCTAATGTCAACACATTCATATTCAAGATTGTCAATATTACCTGATTTACTTTGCAGTCCAGTTATTTCCAACCACTGTTAACCTCATGTGGCGGTCTACACTTCACACATCCCCTGCTACTGATATATACAAACTCCAAGATCGCACTACAGTGAGGAAAAGGGCACATTTCTTGAGCCCCTGAGTTCCAAGCAGAATGTCGTTGTTCTGGACTCAACCATTTTTTTCAGTGGCATCATGAGAACTGGAAAACAGCCTTTTGACCATCCCAGTTTGAATAACTGCCATTCAAAAATGTGACTGCAAACACATATACATATATAGACAAACACACACACACACACACACACACACACACACACACACACACACACACACACACACACATGTTTCATATCAAAGATAATTACTGGAATTATGCCTCACAAATAAATAATTCACCTGTAATACCAATAGACAAGAGAATGTTTTACTATCATCAATTAAAACTTCACCATCTATATTTTAGAAATATTCTTAGAAATTTTTACATAGGGTATTTCTTACCCCACTCAGAAGTGAAATTATATATAAAAAGGAAAGTATGTGGATGAGATGTAAATTTTCATTTAAAGTGAAATGGCAGCATATGGAATATGGTTTAATACAATATTTCCTTTTTGGAATAAATTCAAAGTTTCTTACTTGCATTGTGGTCTGCTAATTTCATTTTAACTAAATTCTTAATGCTTTTAATATCCCAGGTCCTGGATGCATACCCAGAGTTCAACATTCAATTATTTGGAGTTTGATAACCATTGCTAGTAAGTTATTTAGAAAGAAATTTAAAAGTGAGTTTACACTTTCATTTATGGAATTCATAAACATTGTCGTTATTGTTTGTCAAAAAGAAATATCTACTATTACGATGAAAACAAAATAACATCTCGGTATAACTGTTGGATTAAATTGAGCTCTTTAATAGACACATAGTAAATTATGTTTTAAGGTTTATGCATGTGTTATGGGTTGGAATATGTAATTGTATCTTGTAGTGAATTATATAGACACTTTGCAAATGGTTTATTGATTTTTCTTTCTTTTTGAACTATACAGATTTGTATAATTTGTAGTTTACGCAATACAAATAAAAATATTTTAAAAAGGAGGGGTAATGTCACCAAAAATGTGTTTCTACCCTTCCTGAAAAACCTTGTTGGTGTGTGTGTGTGTGTGTGTGTGTGTGTGTGTGTGTGTGTGTGTGTGTGTGTATAGTTTCAATCAAGATACAGTTAATACTGGTAAAATAGCAATGAAAGGCACTGGTCTAAGATGGAGGTTGATGCATTTGGGGGAAGCCAGTATTCATAATTCTCCTCATCAGCTGTTCAGTATTAAGATTATATGGCTGTGGTTGGGGATAGTCACAGACTGTGGCAGCGACAGTCATTGGCATAAACTCTTAAGGCCAACTGGCACATTTATAAGGCTACCTCTGACATAATAATTGGTGGCAGTTGTGTGGATTTTGTGAGCTGGACTTGCTTTGCCTGCAAAACCATTATGTTACCAAAAAGTTATATGTTTCTTTTCAGCTACAAGGTAAAGATGCAAAAGTGTAAATTACAATAGCTAATTTGTTTTAATTTCTTATGGAGATAAGTTAGGAAACAAACAAAATGAACTCTGAAGAGTATGGCAAAATGTCAGTGGCACAAGTAGTTAGAGAGTGCAAAGCAAATTGAATCCCACAGGCTGGTCTGACCAAGGATGCAGTAACAGTCATATTATGTGCAGTTAAAGTGCAGTCAACTGAATCATTAGTTTGGCACTGGCTGCATGGTCAGAACATGCAGCAGAAAAGCAACTCATTACATTTCCAGGTGATCTCAAAATGTATTTTGAACTGTGGAAACTGAAGCTGGAAATGACAGCATGGATATCAAAGAATAAAACAGATGGAGGTATACCTGGAGAATGAGAAGACAGAGCCTGAAGTCACAGAGAGGAGAAAAAGCTAAAAAAGGAAGGGAAAAGCTTCACCAGAATAAGTAGTAGATAATCACCCTTTGCCAGATACACATTAATAGCTGGGCTGAAACCTCAATGCTAGAATCCAAGAACAGCACTAAATTGTTTCCTCAGTATGAGCAGTGAGTCAGTTTTATTCAGGCATTTGAACATATTTGCATTCAGAATCAAGCAGCCCAGGGCCAGTGGGTAAGGGTTATAAGCCCTCAGCTCATAAGTAAGGCAATGGTTGCTATTAGCAAGTTGAAGTATTTTGACTGTCTGATAATATCAAAGTAAAAAGTCTTTGAAAACATTGGTAAAAGTCAGAGGACAGTATCAGTGACTTTTGCAGAACTAAGCACTTACTTTAATAGCAGGGTGAGTGGATGTCAAATTACTACTTTTGATATGTCAGAAGACTTTAAGATAAGAGAATAAGCACTCAGTGCTGAGGATATAAAAATCTGATTAGCAGTCCAGGAGTGTAACACTACTAAAGAAATGGTTAGAAAAGAGGACCTCTATCTAACCAGCAGGACAAATACACAAGAGAGTTGTTATACTTAGCAATGGGCATTAGAAAATTTATGTGGAAGTCTTAAGGAATCTCTGATATACATAAATGCATGTGTATGTGATTTTAGTATTTGGTGTAATACTGATCTAACAAATGATATATGTTTACAAAATTGCTGAGATAATTACATTACATGGCACTCGAGATAGTTAATAGTATTTATTGAATGTTTTTTATGTACCTCAGTTATGAAGAGTAATCATTACTGAATAAAGCTGTGATGACCGTGCCCTGGCTCAGCAATCAAGGAGCCTCAGTCCTCACCGCTAACACCATGGAGGTTGTCTCCTAGAGGAGGAAAGGATAATTAATACACACAGTAAAGTACAATTTCCCTTAAGTGCACACAGAGATCACAGTCAATCTGGGGCTGGCTGCTCCCTTGCTCACAAGGTCCCCAATAAGACTCCCCACTGGCACAGCTATAGGGTCCAGGTCTCAGCCTAACTGGGCAAGCTAGAACCTCCAGTACCTTCTCTGTCCAACCAGAGCTTCGTGTCCCTGCCCAAGTAGCTGACACAACACACGCACACACTTTATGATAAGTATTTATACACTTCACAGATACTCCTGGGAAAGACTGACACAGATTCTCCAGCTGTGCCCCTTTACCCAGACTATACGGTAGTAATTACTGCCACCACCCAGTTAATAATATCAGCTACTAAAAAGCCCTTAAAAGGGTGTCCAATTATTACTGTGCAATATTAATATCCAATGGTAATGTGACTATACAGTCTAAGGCTTATTGGAAGGGCTTAGACAATAAACTCTATAAATATATAATGTACTCTAAAGCATACTTCATCTCTACACACACCAGCCACAGGTAGAAGGATTTAAAAGTACTTAATAATAAATAATTAAAACACAAGACAAATCAACTACACCACAGAGATATCAAAGAGTTCACAGATCACACAGAAATTTAAAATAATACAGTAGGACAGGTCTGGTTTCAAAGAAAAATACCTAATTAATCTTTACTAGCTTTAACTATTCCTGCAAGGTATCTCAGTGCTAAAAACTTACATGTGAGCATAAGCAGAGTGCTGATAAGTTAGATGTCCAGATCAAAATGCGTTCTGGTCTCTTGTGAGAAATAGAATTTAAACATTACTAACAAACATGTTTGCTGGGTCCGTCCCCAAATTACATCATTTTTGACACTTAGGTTTTCCCAGTATTCATATTGCATCATCTTAACACCTGGCTGAGTTCTCTGGCCACAAACTGCATTATTTAGCAATCTAACATCTCCTCAGAAACTTACAAGGATACAAGACATTTCACATGTATATGCTAACAGAAACTAAAGCAATAAAAGCACCTTCCACATCTAAATTTTGGTCATAAACTTTAGCCTTAAAACAATGGGCATGAAATCTTCATCCAGCCACCGTCAGGCCAAATTCTAACATGAAAGGATACAATATGCTTCACTGGGCCGGTAGAGTGCAATGTTGTCACATATTTTGCAGTTCCACATTTCACATTGTTTTCTTACATTTAAAAACACAAGCCTGTATTTTACATTTATTTATACAGTTGATAGAATTACATATCAAATTCTATTTGACTAGGCTGGCAGCCTTCGCCCATATCTCCCCAGTCATCACAAAAGCATTTAAATGAGTTATTCAAATCTTTGTGAGCTTCTAGATCTTATTTTGACATTGGCTGGAATTTAATAAAGCCTACACAGTCTTTTTTTACCATGTAGGTATCGTGGCATGCTGCTTACATGAAAGTAAGCAGGTTTCCGATCCAGTAAGCACTGATGGGCTGCGCACACGGGCCCGCCAACACGGGAAGTTACATGGCATTTAAATAACCTCATAAAGAAGTGAATATCATGCAAATGAGGCAAGTAGAGCAACCCAGTAAGCAGATAGGCAGCCCTGCAGACCCTGTGTTGATGTTCGTAGTGTACATGGAAAACTTCTGTGCACAGGATTTTAGACAGACAACAGGGGCTGTAAAAACACAGGTAGATGGACAGAAATGGCATAGCACATACAGATATGAGCAAAACTATCCACTGTGTGTCCAAAAACATAAGGAAAATAAGTTAAAATATATTTTTTAATGATCTGAAGATGTTTGTGTAGCACTCCACAGTGCATAAACATGCTTTTATGGGAAAAAAAAGCGGAAAAAAAACACATTTAATAGTATGTAACAGAAATTTATTATAGGACCCTGCATGGAGTAACTGCAATGATGGAATGGTGCAGTTGCTAATGAGGTAGGGCCTGGAATCATGCAGTTTGCAGGTTGTGTAAATGGATCCCTATGCAAATGAGGTGGAGATACTGAATAGCACAAATGGGTATCCATGTCTGCATATCCCTTCCATGAAGGCACAGAACCATGTTGGTGTTCATAGAAGAGGTAGCTGACATCAAGAGGGGGTGTGTCTGAGGACATGTAAACTCAGTGGAGCTCAGCTGCACCTGTTTGTTTGGCATGCTGCTGTGCTTAGCAGGAGGCTGTGTACACTGGGTGCTAAGCTTTATTTACCGCTGGGGTACATGTTTGTGTGTCTTTGCATGGCATGCCACAGTGCTGAGTGTGACCTTTCAGGTGTGCTGTGTACAGTGACTGCTAAGCTTTGTTTACCTTCACGGTGCTTGTTACTGCATGTTTGCACAGCGTGCTGCATTGCTGAGAGTATCTAAAAAGCAATGATGTATTAATTACTTGTAACCCTTGTTTAACTTAAATTAGGGCCAGTAAACGATTTTAATGATACACTAGGCAGGTAGAATGCATCATAGGTAGCCAATCACACAGTCAGCACTTACAGTAGAGCACTATAAAGTATGCATACACCCTACATTCTGATTTTTCATCCATAATCTGAACCATTAGAGTACAGACATACTTGGGAATTTTAACTGAAAGAATGCTAGGGGCTGCTGCAGGTCTGCTACATATGTATGTGCTAGATGCTGAAGTCAATGCTGCTGCTGCTGACAACAGGCCTAGACAGAGAAGGAGAAGAATGTTCAGGCCCAGGGTAACTTTCCAGAAGCTACATGAGCTGAAGATTGTAGAGTGTTACAACGTGAACAGGGACACACTATAAGAACTCTCTGAGCTCTTCCACCCTCATCTCAGACCCAGAGCCAACAGAGGGGAACCCATCCCAGTTGAAACAAAGGTATGTGTAGCCCTTAGGGTAATAGCCACAGGTACCTTTCAAAGACCAGCTGTACCAGATGTTTGCTAGGGGGGACATTCCACATGGCTATTTACTGGGGGATGCTGGCTATGCCCTGGAAACATGGATGACACCCATAGGTTCATAGGTTCATACTAGGCTATCTGCCCAAGGGCATTTATAAGCCTAGCCCATAGTTATTTGGCTTTCGCCACCCCTTTAGTTTGAATAAAACTATGCCCATTATTTTGCTGTGCCTCTGTCAAGCAGTGACACTGAAGTAATCCCTGGGGTATATCTGCGATCCCCCATCCATTTGTCAAGATTCCTCTTGAACAAGGCCAGCGAGGTGCTCTGCCTCACATGTACCGGGATTTTGTTCCACAGCATAGGGAGTCTCTGGGTGATGAATCTGTCCCTCCAGCACGTCAGAAATGCACACACAACCACCAAAGAATGCCATAATGAGGCACTTGCACAAACTAAGAACATCATAGAGTGTGTGTTTGGGCTGCTGAAGTCATGATTCTGGTGCCTCAATAAAGCTGGTGGAGCCCTGCAGTACTCTCCAGCCACATGTGCACATATGTTCACAGTATGTGGCATGCTACACAGTATGATCCTGCAGAAACAGCTGCAGTAGGATCATCAAAGGGAAGGGATACACAGTCCCCCACCAGTACCTAGGTCAACACAACCACACTCACAAGAGGACTCGGAGGAGGTGCCCCCTGATGATGTCCCTATAGGCAGAAGTAGGTGTGCCCAGTACACCCTAGCATTGGCTAAGAGACAACGCATAGCACATTCACTGGCAACCTAGGGCCCTAGGGACTGACACCTTACTCCTACTCACATACATATATTAAATGTGTTGATACCAAGCAACCAAAACAACCTGTACCTATCTATGTATTGGCTGTGTACTGCTTAGAATCATCCTTGAATTACAGGTCTCTCAACTGCTGCATTTGCAAGATAAGTCACTAAGCTACACACTAATTGTAAGGATTACTATAATATAGTGGGTCTAGAACATTTCACTGATTGCACATTTCACTGAAAGTCAAATCAGTGTGCACTTTTCACTGAAAGCTCAATTCACTGAAAACTCAATTCACTGAAACAAATTTCACTGAAAGTTATATATCACCTTTTCCCCACTGTAGTACAACCCTGGAGTTAGTATATATAGTAAGTGGGGGTGTGGGGGCATAGCCCCACACATATTTAAAATATTTTGAACTATATGCATGGATACTTACAATTCCGATATATTACTGTTTTCCGAACATAATATATACTTAAACTATGTGGGAGCTATGCCTCCGCACCCCCTGATGTGGGGGGCGGTGCCCCCCACCCCTCTTACTATATATACTAACTCCAGGGTTGCACTACAGTGGGGAAAAGGCGATAGATAACTTTCAGTGAATTGAGTTTTCAGTGAATTGTGCTTTCAGTGATTTATGTTCAGTTATTTGATTTTCAGTGAAATGTGCATTCAGTGAAATGTCCTAGACCCAATATAGCATATGTATGGATCTGCTGCTGTTATGCAAGGAAATATAGTGGGCTAACTGGACAGATGTAACATCCACATGGGACTACAGATACCCAGTCCAATAGTATGTGCTCCTTAATAGTCACTAGGCCTCATGGTTGGAGTATTCACTACATCACTCAAGGGCAATGTTAAACAGTGGGCTCACATGATATTTGAACTACTGTATATCCCAGCAGATCATGTGCCATTCTTCTCCCACATCCAACACAGCAGTATACCCATACAACTGCTTTAACAGAAAATCACCTATGGTATGTCAGTGGACCAGGCAATCTCAGGGCTGTAACATTGATATTGCTCACACCACTGTATGTGTCTCCTTACTTGGGATAACAATGTACATATTTTTGCTGTTGATTGTGTGCTGAATGACTCCTCTCCACCTGGTGACCTGAGTGGCACAGTGGACTAGAGAAGGTAGCATGGGTGATGCTGTTGAGGGTTCTAATCTGGAATTACTCACATCTTTTGCATGTGATGTAGTACTATGTTCATGTTTCCACAGACTGTCATACCTCTTACTGCAAGAAATCCTGACAAAGCCAGTAAGACTGGGGAGTGGGGGGGGGGCACATGCCCAAACATATGGACAGATTTCAAATATTGACCCATAAACCTAGACAGTCACTGGAAGTAAAGGTGTTGCATTATAACATATGTTCTGAAGGCTATAATATCTGAAACACAAATATTTGTCTGTAAGTAGTATAATGTAGTGAAGTCAATATTCAATAATTCACCAGAAGACCACAAATGTTTGAGGAGCAGACCAAACATATGAGATAAAACTCTGGACATTCTGTGGAAATCAGAACAGTTGAGAGGTATACAGACTGTTAGTCTGTTGGTGATGTAACACTACCAACTGCAGTCACAGATTAAGTACAGACACAGCTGGGGAATGCCATGGACAGTTTCAGTGAAGTGCAGTACTGCAGAAACAGGGGTGGATGTTAATGTCTGTAACATACAAAATCCCAGACTGGAGTGCAGGTAGTGGTGGACTGGAGTCACCTTAGTAGTACTGACTATCTCCCTTGGCATGCTCATACACTTAGTTAACATGAGCACAATCCTGTTGCCTCTTTAGCAAAATGACCTGTTATGTATAAATGTCTATACATACAGATATATGTATACATATCAGTCTGTCACTATCTCTCTCTCACATGCATAGTATATCTATCACTATGTAGTGTCAAATAGATATGTACAGATATATACAAGTATATATATTAAAATGATACATACACCCCATATATCTGCATATATATATATATATATATATATATATATATATATATATATATATATATATATATCTTAATAACACATATAGATATAATATACACATGCAGCTACAGTTATATATATATACATCCCTGTTATATACAGAAATATGTATGTACATATCACATACCCTATTAATGGTGAGTAAACCTCCACTATCATGCAGCCATACTGTTGCTCAAAGGATCCAGAGTAAGGGTGCAAGATTACAAATTCCACATACCTACAGACCCTTATGGCTGCTGGATGTCACCACGTAGACAGACACAGCTCAGCAGCTGCTGTAATAATAATATTATCAACACTTATATGGACAGGGCAACTTGCCCCTGCCTGCAGGTATGCCTATTTAACTGCAAGCAGCCAGATATGGCCATACTGGTAACTATACACACATAGCAAGGATAGTTATAGTTATCCCACTGCTAGGATACTAGATGCAGATAACAGTATGAAGCAATATCACACTGCAGGCCACAGATGCTGGGCAACACAGGCCTAGTTTGTGTAATGCACAATGTGCCTGCAATCACACATATAGCAGACTTAACATGTGGCATGTGCAATAAGAACTGTGATATATAGTGTATAAGACTAGATAGGTAGGGGTTCTATTCTTACTCCAACCCACTTGGTGTGTGACTATGTTAGAGATAGTGTGTGTGTGTGTGTGTGTGTGTGTGTGTGTGTGTGTGTGTGTGTGTGTGTGTGTGTATCTTCCTGCAAATGAATGGACATGCCCTAATGGGCTATCCACCTGCAATGGTTATGCATTTTTGGCCCTGTAAGTTGCTGCTGGCTGCCACACTGCCTTCTTCTATAAGGCCTGATGATGTCAGCCCCCTTAAGACTACCAGCTGACAGTGTAATATCAGATTTAAGCTGTTGCTCCAATATGTACAGTGATTTATAATGTATAAGACCAGATATCATGCTGCAGGCCACAAATGCTGGTCAACACAGGCGTAGTTTGTGTAATGTGCAATGCCTACAATCACACATGCAACAGACTTAATGTGTGGTGCATGTGATAAGTGCTGTGCTCTATAATATATAAGACCAGAGGGGTTCTAATCTCACTCCAACCCATCTGGTGTGTGTGTGTGTGTGTGTGTGTGTGTGTGTGTGTGTGTGTGTGTGTGTGTGTGTGTGCATTTACCAATATGGCATAACCTTGGTAGCCTAGACATATGTAGGGTTTTGCAGTGTCTTATTTGTAGCAGATGATGTTGCCCCCAAAGAACTGACCACAACAAGGCCTGTGTATGTCACCAAGCATACTATGTCCTAAAATGTTAGTACCAGTAGATATGACGTGTGTTGCATGCTCCACATACTGTGGTCTGTAGTATGTACCATTACATAGGTAAGTGTGCACACCTACATACAGCCAACTTGCACTACATGTGTGCCTTGAAGTATCCTTTACACACTGATAGGTGGTGCTATGCTTAGTATAGCCCTGTGTTTGTGTGAGCCAGTTAGAGCATTTTACAATATGTTATGAAACCATGGGGCTTTTGAATTGAACACAGAGAGTACTGTAGCCCTCAACTGTCACTGGTCGGAAAGATGTGGATGCATTCACTGCTGTACAATGTATACTGACAGGTTTAGGACATACATCCTAGACTGGTGCTGCTATACTGAATGTGGCAGTCATCACAGCTATCATTGTGTGCAGTGGCATCCTTGCCATGTCACTACACAGGCATATCATACAACTTTAGCAGCCACACAGGTTCCATGGTACACCAATCCACATTGTAGAACACATGTCCTATGGAGTCCATGTCAGGACTGTATATGTGTAGTCTGTCTCTCAAATGCTTTGGAGGGGATGTGTATGTCTTCATACAGGGTGGTGTCAGTTTCCACTGTGTAACTCCTGTGTATCCATGACCGGACTAACATGTGTCACCTGTGCTACACACCAAGAATATCAGTGTGGTATGCATAGTATATGCTGGTGAGACAGGTATGTAAAACAGGCAGTATACCCTACATGAAACAGGCCCCTCATGCATGTCATGTACACATCTGCTGTGACACACTTCATGTGCAGGTTACACATTAGGATGTAGAACACAGCAATCATAACTGTTGCCAGGCAACTGTTGGTACTGGATACAGGATATATGTAGATGTGTCATCTCCATCAAAATCCTGGTGGCACTTATGAAGGGTAGCAGACCCTTTCACAGATCAGGGATGCATGAGCATGCTGAATGCCAACATTGTCCTTGTTAGCCTGTTATACACATATGAACCTATGGGGCCATGCAGTTATAGTGCTGCACCTTGCTGATGACATATTTCCGCTGTCCTGACATATCATCCTGTGCTGCTGTATTTCTGCTGTGTATCCATAGGTTACCCCAACAGACTCCTGTAACAGAAACATAAACAGGCCTGTGACACACCTTTCATTGTGTAACTATATAGCCAGTTCAACAACATACAGCATAAGGACCACATAAGGTGCACACATGTATGTGGCATACATGTGACAAATACCAGCATACAGCATCTCTTGTTAACCACTACAAGTGGCATGGTGAACAAACACTGCATTACACATGTGCATGTTAAGTAATATAGTCACCCTGTGCCTCAGACCCATAACTTAATTTTCCTGCATCAATGTCAGGAATGACAGGGATGTGGCACAGGTATCATCACTTGCACAGGGTGTTGTATGGGGATGCAGGAGGCCTAGGTTTGCCCAAACAGTAGACAGCATGTGTGTGTGTGTGTGTGTGTGTGTGTGTGTGTGTGTGTGTGTGTGTGTGTGTGTGTGTGTGTGTGTGAGTCATGGGGGAGCATGTAAGATGGACCATGGAGAGGTGCTCTGTGTGTTTGTAGGTGAACTGAATTTGACAGTGGTGTGTGTGTGTGTGTGTGTGTGTGTGTGTGTGTGTGTGTGTGTGTGTGTGTGTGTGTGCATGTACACAGTCATGCTCAGTGCTAAACCTGCATGTGTGTATGTTGGACAGCTTTGGACCGTACATGGTAGAGTTGACAGTTCACCGTCTCCAGCCCTGAACATGAGAACTGGCTCTGCCAGGAGTTGCACTGGCACCTTCATGGGCAAAGTCAGAAGTGGTGCTAGTACCTGATGATGACTGCTGCCTCCTGAGACCATGTCCCCCACTGAACCACCCAGGACCATGAGCCCATGGTCTGCCACATCATGGTGTGGACAGCACACTTCCCTCTATAGCACTGGATGTACTGCCACTGTGGGAGCATTAGTGTGCATGGCCATGTGGACTCACAGCAGATAGTGTTGCTGACCTACGTCCACAAGTCAGACCCTCAACTCCAACCACACATTCCAGCACAGACAATGTGTGGTCCAAGACAGACTCTGTCTCAGACCACCATTTGTCCACTGTATCAATGAACCAATCCAGGGTGTTCCCAATGAAGTGGAGGCTGTCACAGATGTCACACTGTGCTGTATCCATAACCCTAAGTACACACCTGGCATTCCATTCCAAATGTGCCTCTGCCAGCATGATGCCCTGAAACATGCGCTAGGTGACCCATGATGTGACATCTGCAACAGGTGGTGGACAGGCAGCAGGCCTCCTACAAGCAACCCTTTTCAATCTGCCTGTGTGGGACATCTTCAGATCTCTGGCTATGGCCAGTGTCTACACTGACTGGAGCCATACTTGCCGCACTTTCCTGTTCAATTTCTCCATCGACTGACTGTCCAATATCTGTGGCCTCTGGGGACAGGGTATGTGTGGGCATGCAGACTGTGTGTGGTGGCAATGAGGGCAGAAGAGTGATGTCTACCTCTGGGACAGATTCAGCACCCAACACCCTAACCTGTGCCTCACTCTGGTCATCGTCATCAGTGTCTGAGGAAACACTGACATCAGGTTGAGTAGGGGACAGACTGCAACCCCCATGGTCACCTGCAATAAGAATGAAATAACCAGTACATTAATACCTGCACTATTGTGTATAAAAAGCATCCAAGACTCATAACAATGAAGGCCCACAACTGGATTAACAGTCAAACAACTTCCTTCTCCTCCTTGCCCACAAAGCACTTCCCCGGAACACAATTTAAATTCAACTTAGGACCTTTAAAACCATCACTTGAAGTAATTCAGGTCAATCATGACCAGTAATATTTACCTCTTAGTTACTCATTATGACACTATAATTGAAAAACAACACGTAAAACCCAGCACAACTCTCTTCACAATTACATGGAAATACACATTTCACTGCCTGATATATTTGCCATCAACCTGCTGTATTTTCAAAGGCATTTTAGACTTCTTGCTTCATTTAAACCAGGAGCCTTATCTGCTCTGACTTGTAACTGACAAAATGTATCTGTCTGTTGCACTACACTCCTGTGACTTCTCCTTCTCGAAACTTTAGGTACCTTTTCCAGAATAGCATTTAACAACATCCTATGCTGTTTACACCCATAATTACATGTACATAGGGCATTATTCTGGCCCTTAACTATACTAGGCTATAATTGTTCCTTAACAAAACAAGTGTCATACTTACCGGGGGCATGACCACAGCCTTGGCCAATACCTGATGGACCTGTGAAAAGTTGAGGGTGGGGTAATGTCAGTACCACTGCATGTTGCAGCACAACAAGGTAATACATCAATATAGCTCACATTTACAGTAGTTACTGTGTTATTTGTTGCAATGGTCCCAATCTGCATATGAGTGTATACCTGAGGTTACACCCACCCCAAGAAACAAAAACCTGATCCTCACATAAAAGTATCTACAGCCTGACACAATGACTGCTACAGTAGTATAATGCTGATCACAGTAAGCTTACCTGCATGCTCCTCAGCTGTGGAAACTGTGGCACCCATCTCCATGGTGTATGGTGTGATGGATGCCTGGAAGCTGCTGCGTGTACTTAGGTATGCCAGGAATTCCTCAGTGGCTGAGAGTTGTTGTTCTGCTGCAGGTCCTCAACCGGTGACAGCACGATTCCTGGCTATAACCACTGCCCTTCGATGTGCAGCACTAATCATATAGACTGCCCAGTGTCTGACCTACTCATTTGTCTTGCCCTGCTGGCCCATGGCATTAATGTCACAGACAAGGTCTGACCACAGTGTGGCATGCTGTTCCCTATTATGTCTCCCCTTGGATAGCAGGATGTCATGATTCTGCCTTAGTCCTTGCAAGATTATCTCATTCTCTGCATCCAAGAAGGTTGGGTGTCGTCTGTGGTACATAATTCCTGAAAGACAGCACAAGGGGAGCACATTACAGGATTAGATACATGGATGCCGACTATGTACATATACAGTGAGGGCAAAATGGCCGGCACTATCCACTGCTTGCTCACACATTTCATACCCCACAGTGTGAAAACATACAATGTGTGTGGATCCAACTGAGACACAGTGTCAATAGTTAGGTATTTTCTTGTGTGCCATGAGAAATTTTGCTGTATGGTCATACACCCAACACTCCAGTCTACAGTGGTGTGTCCATTAAGGCCAACTACCTAATAATATATCATAAGACCAGTGTCAGGCAAATAACAGTGTGCTATTACAACCACTATGTAGGGACAGTCCAACAACAGCTGTGTTCTCCAATGACAAAAGACAATGCAACCTTGAAGTACTGTATGTACCTTGTAGGTGTAAGTCATGTCATTACCATATGTCTATGACCGGCTTACTGATGTAATCCCTATTCCCCATACCTCTATCCTCCCATCTGAATCCTGTTATACACAAAAACAGTTACATACTTGCTAGAGTGCAGTACTCTTCTGTTGAACTGTGTGTCTGGTAAAGTTTCCCAAAGGCATGCTCTGTGTGAATAAGGTCTCATACACAATGGTTCCCTATAGCCATCTACCTGCCTTTTAAACATGCTCCCCATAAGCAGTTAATTATCTCTAAACCAATCTGTGGTTCTGAAATGCTAATTGCAGCCAAAGCAGCTGAATTGCACTATCATTAGCTAATGACATGCAACCACTGTGCAATATGTAAGGCCTTCATGTAAACCTGGGCACCTTTCTTAGCTGTTGAGATGGACACTACTGGGGTGAGGAGACTACATTGTCACAGAGGGTAGGTCTGTAGCAGAAACCATTACATAGAGCTGTGTGCACCACAGGCTGCAGCTGCTGCTGCAGGTAATAGACATAGGCAGAGACTGTGAACACTTTGGAGGGCATCAAGCTGTAGGTGTATCTGTGTCAGCTGTGTCAGCCTTGTTGTAGTGGCAGTGCCAGGGTTAGGGCATCGTTTACCCTTCAATTAATGCATGTGTTTAAGGTACGTATTTTAGGCAACTGTGTCAATAACAGAGTACTAGGTGAGATATAGTACTGCTAAACAGATATGTGTATTGTGTCCCTACCTGCAGGCTTGTAACTTCATGCACTGAAAAGCGGCTATTTAATTTGCAATGCTTTGTGTGGATAAAGAGTGTGTTGGTGATACATTAATTGCTGTCTTCACAATAATGTAATTGAAATGCAGCACAACTCTGGATTTGACCCAGGACTGTGTGTGGCAAAATATACTGCATGAAGTTAGTCATTTAAAAGACTGAGCTACTGAGTCACTGCTAAAGTAGCTGTACTTGCAAGATATATGTGCACACATACAGGCTGTGACAAACATTTTCTACATCCATCAGTATGTGTATGGCTTTATATGGATGTATTTCTGCACCAGAGTCCCAGTCGAACATGTATTTTGCCATGAATGCCTTAGCAGGTGACTTTCTACATGTTGCTGATAAAGGGCACATTTACTTCCTATCACAGGCCTCAGTTACATCCATTAGCATGTGTTTGGCTGTCTAGTGGTGTACTACTGCACCAGAATCCAAGATACACTCCCATTTTTTCCATTACTGTTTATTCCAGTTTGCACGGTGTGATGCTGAGCACAGCTCCACTGAAACATGTCTAATGACTGTAATTGGCAATTACTATGTTTTTTTTAAACCACCTCTTTTAATTAAGAGTGGAGTGGCAGGTTACTGCAGTGTGCTGCAGGTGTGATGGGCTTGGGTTCGAAACATGGCAGAGGTGTTTATTTTGTACATGTGACTTACAATGTTAAAAACACATATAATCATTATAGCTCTATTTAGCTACTCTCCATCTGCTACTGTTCCCAGAGGGGGATTGGGACCCATCCCCTGGAGTGGTACTACCCAATGCTGCAGGTAGTGCAGGGGCAGCAGAGAGACACCACCGGTATGGGTCCCAGATGTGCTGGGATCCAGTGCCACGTCTGGTTTAGGCAAGGTAGGGGGATCAGCTGGGACAGGCCTACCTTGACATGCTGTGGTACATGAATAAGTTACAGTTAGTAACAACCAAATCATTGTCAGTGTTAACAGAATCAAACATCCTATTTATTAATCCATATACATAATAATGTATATTATGTGCAACACAACATAATCTAAAATAAGTCAGTAAGGGTAACAGCACGCCAGTGCGAAGTAAACTATAAGGCTAACAAAACATTAGTTTAACAAAATGTGTTAATATTGAATCATTTTAGACGTGTGTTCGAATAGCTTTAGCCTAATCGAACCAGCAGGTTGAGCTCTGAGTTTAACACAGATCTTAACACATTTATATTCAAATACTGCAGAAGATTCTTCTGTACAAACAAAAAAAGACACGGTAATTCTTGATTGTTCTTCAAATGAGATTCTCCTTTATTGTACGATCTTTTCAGAAGTTAGGTTAATATTGAATCATAATAAAACATCACAATAATCAACCACATTTTCCAAAATATAGTTAAACAAAATATATAAATATTCAATTTCATGTAGTATCACCTCTGATCACTAACATTATTATTAGAAGAAACACTAAACGTGTATAAACACTTTATGACTTGTACTTTTAATTATATTATCTGTATTACTTTTGACTTTATTTTAACATTTGTATTCTTTAAACGTATACAACCTGATTTTGTATTTGTATTTTAAATTGTATATTTATGCTTTTGTATACTGTATATTCCATACTTTGCTTATGCTATATTCTGTTGACTGCTTTTGGAACGTTACTCCACGGGCCTCCACTGAAAATGGGCTCTGCTTGGCTCAGTGGACTTGGGAATAAGTAAATAAATAAATAAATAAATATTAAATCATTATAAACCATAACAATAATCAACCACATTTTCCAACATATAGTTTAACAAAACACATTAATATGAAATTATAATAATGCATTGCAATAATGAATAAATTAAGATAAGGGGTGGGGAGAGAGAGAGAAAAACATTCCATTAGTGACATTGCAGATGATAGCCCCTATAATGCTAGTCATACATACTTCTACAGGTATGTACTGACAGTTGGGTTTACAGTGACTGCAATATTCCTGTAGCTGTTGTAGCAAATACATACCCCTCATGCTGAAAACATGGGACAATAAGGGTCATGCATTAACAAATGTAGGTACAGAACTACTCAGAATGGTTTCACATGATGTGAACTTATATAACTACCAGGGTGTTCTGCAAATGGATTTGGTAATACATTGCATTCCATGTAATAATTTATCTGGTAAACATCTGACAGATGAATTAGTCAGTTTTAATTACAATATGAAAAAGCGTGACACTTGAGAGGCATGTTTGTGTACAGTAATTGAACTAGGCAGGTGTTATCGCTTAGTTGGCAGGTCTGGGGGTTGAACCCACTAGCTGTGACTGCAGGTGACATCTGCAAATAATTTAATACTTGACTGCAGCAGCGTTGTACAAACATGAAAGAGATACAGCCATACTGGGATTACACATTTTATCTCTGAATCAACAATGATGATGAACACATTCTTGCTACTGAGTTTAACATTCTGTGAGATCTAAACACAATATTTGCTCATAATATGAGCTAACTCACGCATTAACATTTCTGTGTTCTTTGAGAGAGAGAAATTGTGAGCATTACATGACTAATACTAAAAATGTAATGCTGCATAGCACTGGAATTTGAACCCAGGACTGTGTGTGGTAAAATGTACAATGCACAAGGAACTTAGACTGAGTTACCAAGGAACTGCTGATAACAGGGTGACTGATACTTGCCTAGAGATAACCTGGAAACATACTATGAATCATGCAATACAAGTTACAGGGCTTTCCTCCAGCATTGTAGTACTGCTACAGTGTTATACAAGACTGCAGTGACAATAGAACACAACTGCATATATTACTACAGCTTTATTTTACTTTCAGCAATACTGGTGAACACATATTACTTTTATAGGTCTGAAATATCTGTGAAGCCCACACACAATATCTGGCTGTGGAGTGAGCAACATCACCCATATACCTATATTGCCTGAAGTCTGTGGAAGACAGAGCATTATGTGACCAGTACTGGCCAAAAGACAGCCTTGAACAGTACTATGTGATAAGCAATACAGTCTGCAGCCATTAGATTTGCATTCTACAGCTATTACAGTGTTATACTTGACTGCAGCAACTTTACAGACTCAAAGCATGCAGCTCTACTGCAATGGTTATGACAAGACAATTCTGATGTACACCATTTTCCTTGCTGTTATTGGTATTGTTTCTTGTTTTTATTGAACTACAGTTGTTATTATTCATTCATTGCCCTACAGCTCTAATCAAACATTTATTGCACTATAGCTTTAATTCCATATTTTTTGCACTACAGACTTTATTGTATATACTTTATTGCAGTTAATGCTTTACTCTTTCTTGCTTATTGCACTACAGTTGACATAATACATCCATATTCACCACACTCACGGCGTAACCTGGCCAGTATACCTTCATATATACCACCTGGCTGCAGCTGTTGGGAGAGAAGCACACAATTATGCATACCGGTTTTGCAGAAATTCAGATTACATATTAGTAAAACAGATGTAAAATTACTTATATACTTGTGGCACATTCCCTGCCCTTGCTTCTTGGACCCAGGTGTACAAGGTTCCCCTCTTTCATCTTTTCAGGTCATCATGGTGGTGATGACACTGCTCACCTGTGCAGGGATACCAGTAACACTGGTGAGTTCTCTGGCCAGCCAGTCCCAGGCCTCCGCCTTACACTCTGAGCCCTGGAAACTGCCCTGCAACAGCCTATCATCATAGTTTTTGACAAGGAGCACAACCATGACCCTGGACTCCTGAATGCCCCACAACTGTGCCCAAAAGCGCACACCTTCTCCATCACCACCAGCCATATCGACAGATGATTGAACTCCAATGGATTCTGCAGAATTCCCTCCTAGTGTGCTTAACATAGGGGTTTTCTCACCCTTACACGTCATTGATTGATATTCAAAAAAGTGCCATGTTGCTTAGCAGCATGCAGACCAGCCAAGCTGAGGTGAGTGGCATGCAAGCACGTACAATTGTGGTTTTAGCGAAGCTGAGCACCGCTCAAACATTGGCAGCCATTACCATGTTTATGTGGTGCTTAGCAGGTTTGAGCACAGTTGCGCAGAGTGCAGTGGAGCCATATTTTAAAATTGTTTCCATAATGTGTGTAACAAAAATACAGACAAATTCTGACTTCTGTGTATTCAAAGCCTGGACCTACTACACATACAGCCATAACTCTACCCATTTAGCTATGTGGATATTAGGAAATCCAGTATACCTTCATATATACCACTGAGTTATCTGCTAGCAGTGCTGAGCACTGCACTGCACAAACATGCTTAAACACACCAATAAATAAATAATTAATTATATTCAGTTTCTATTTTTAGATATCTGGCAGGTGTCGGCTATGTATGCATAAGCTCCTCTCAGCTTAGCTGCTCTCCATGCAAATGCCAAATAAAAAGAAAAAATAAAACACATAAAATGTCATTATTCTTATTAACTACATCTGGTTTCTATGTTTAGATGTCTGGCATGTGTCAGCTGTCTACATGTGAGCACAGCTTGGCATTGCTGCTCTCTGAGCCACAATGTGCAAACATACATTAAAAAAAAAAAAAAAAAAAAAAACACTGATTTAATATCCCTGTTCCTCGGCTTTCCATCAGCAGCGTGCCATCATTAATATGCATGGTGCACTGCTGAGGAGGGACAATGGCCATGTACATGGATACATTCCATGCAGGCTCTACACGGTGCCTACCCTGAGTTTATTAAATCCTTTGATTTTGTTTTACTGTTACTGGTACCATAAAAGCAGAAAGTAGTAATGGTAGAGAGTAGGGTATTATAGCAGGTCCTAGAAAAAACTGTTTTGCTTGTTTGCATATGTGTGTGTGTGTGTGTGTTTGTGCGTGTGTGCGTGTGTGCGTGTGTGCGTGTGTGTGTGTGTGTGTGTGTGTGTGTGTGTGTGTGTGTGTGTGTATGTGTGTGTGTGTGTGAGCATGCACATATGTGAACATAAAGTAATTTTAGCCAAGATATACTTACAGTTGGAAAGACAGCTCAGAGGAGCTGGTCTCATTGTGAGGATGATGCATTCCTGGGAAGCTAGTATTCATAACTCTGCTATTCAGCTCTTTATTGAGATGCTTATGCACGTGTGCCTGGTGTTGGTCATAGAGCAACTTATCAGATATCATTTGCCACATGCTCATAATGCTTTGCACTTCTTATGCACAATTTTGTTAACAGTACAGTTTGCAAAGCTATGCCTGACAGTATTATCATTAACAAAAACTTCCTTCCTTTAAGAACAATAAAAAATTATCCTGTAAAAAGAGTAATTTTACCACTAAATATAAATTAAAAGCTACAAAATTGATAGTGGTCTCACTAATATAAAACATACCTTAATGCTACTGGTTACTTAACAGGACTATCAACATTTTATGAACTATTGATATTCCAAATATAAATGCGCATTTAAAATGTCTTTCACCCAAACCCAAACTGCCTGTCAAAAATGAGCATAGTTAACATCAGTTTATAGATATTAGTCTGATTAGTAAACATAAACAGCTGGGAGCATTTTATTTCTCTTTCCATTACTTCATAGAATTGAACTCAAATGTTACACTAAAAGCAATGAAAGGCAACAGCAAGATTTTCCTGACTACTACTATAAAAACATTGTACAACTTAACTGTGAAAAATGAGAGGGCAGTGAAAGGTTAGACTGCTGCTAAAGGGAATAAGTATGGATCTTGTACACAATCTCTTATCAGAGGCATGTGCCTGAAAGCTTTTAGGGCTTCCTGCATCAAATCTCCTTTTGAAATGTATCAATACACCTCTTGCACTACATTAGACTTGTCCCAGCTTTTCTTTCTACCTCCGTGCCCAAGTCAAGACATTTAGTAAGGTGTGCAGATGGTCTTTGGAGCAAAGACCCTTGATAAATTTACTTGCTCTGTGTGGATGAAATAGGGCATGAGTCATGATGACATTAAGGCCAAAAATGTTAGCAAGTATCATCAACTCATAAGTGAAAAAGGAAATAAGCACCACGTTATATCTGTCAGATTGCAGCAACCAAGCTGCACAGGCAGTGGGAGGAATATCCTGGTTTAGTTTGCAGAATGGTTAAAATATGGATTACTGCCCAGTGAAATAAGACAAATAACTTTAGTGGAATTTTTAAAACAAAAACTGGTTTAAAAGAAACTGGACATTCTAGAGATGATAAACTATTTATGCATTAACAAAGATATGAAATAATCCTCCCTTGCCTATCATGGAAAAAATGAAATTCGTTAATCATACAGGTTCTTATTCCACTTACACAGTACAGTAGTAAGGACTTCCTTAACCTGACAAATGACTAATGCTTAAAAAGAGGACAGACTGCAACTATGGCTGCTTTACCAGTACTGAGAGTAGGCCACTGTGGCCATGGGTTTAGCAAAAGCTATTAGCACCCTTCCTACAGAAATCCTTTTGAGATTAAGGGGATGTTCATACCTTCCCCTTGATCAGACATGATGTTGAAGTTGTTTAACCCTTTAAACCTCTGTAACTGAAAGCTAGGGAGACCTCTACTTGTACTATCTCTCTGGATAGTTGAGAAAAGGCTCACTAAGATGAAAGAGCAGAACTATTTGCTGAAGAAACAAACAAAGACTTCATATTTACAGTGTAGTAAGAAAGTAAGAATTTAACGTCCTAATGAGTTTACTTCTTGAACACCCTGCATTTCCTATGTCTGGTTGAGTCATCATGCTGACACCTTCCATAGACATACCCTGCTGGACAGTAATGACATACAGCTGTCCGCATTCAGCTCTACATGTAGTTCTAATGCATCCACATATCCCTGAGGTACTTATTTTTGTTATATAAACAGCTGGTGGGTGGAACTCAAACTTGAGAAGGTAGGATCCATTACACACTGACCTTCTGTGCTTCCTCTCTCCTTCTGTATGATATGCTTAGGGCATTGCTTAGAATAAGCACACAATAGATACACACACACACACACACACACACACACACACACACACACACACACACACACACACACACACACACACACACACACACACACACACACACACACACACACACACACACACACACACACACACACACACACACACACACACACACACACACACACACACACACCCATGCACACCCACACATACCCATACACACACCCACACACACAAACACACATACATGCATACATTTTACTTCTCCTGGAGGGACACAGAGAGCCCACAGATTAAAGTACAATGATGAGCTCCATAGGACTTTGGAGAGTAACCTTTGACTCTTCATCTTTTAGTAGATGGGTGAAGCTACCACAACATTAATGTTGACATACTGAAAGATGCATTTAAGGAGACCTTTGGCAGGGACTAACAGAAGAAATGGACTAGCATTCAGTTTAAATATGCTGCTATGAAGGAACAGCTCACCAGGGAAGCATCTAAACTTCTGTTAGGTGTGGAGCAACCCAAGTAAACTTAAAAGTGAATGCATGTGGAGTTTTAGACCCTCTAAATGTCTGTGAGAGAAAAGACTGGGATAAACTCCTGTGGTTTTCAAGGGCAAAACAAAGTCAGTTTTCTGGAAGAGATCATCCATCCAGAGATTTGCTCAGTGTTATTTACAGTAATGTCCCACAATACAGTGGGAGCATTCCTCACAATTTAGTTCAGGAGCTTTGCTAAATTAACAGATAAGTCACTGAGAGTTTTAATCCGCACCATAAGAAATTTCTTAACATTAATAATGTGACCAAGGAAGAACAAATTGGGATTACCCACCGATGAGAATTGATCAGGTTTGATAAAAACATGGCCAGACACCATCTCTTCTTATCCAGAGTGAAGATATGAAATCCTAACTCATTCTGTTAACAATGACAAGGGCTACAATCTTTTAGAGAAATTTGCTGTTGAAGCCCAAATTCTGTAGAAGTCACATTGTCAACATTTTCTTCTTTTCCCCTTGAAGTTTTGTTGTACTTGCCTCATTTGTTTTGAGGTTTTACATTATTCACTGTCCCTTAACTCTCTCAGGCTTATAACACCTTTATTTTTATACTTCCAGTTCACATCCATACCACTTTATGGCATCCAGAACTTTAAAAAAAAATAAGTGACTTACCAACTAATAATATGCAGTATTAGAAAGGGCAAAGAGTTATTAACAAAGTAACACTAAGATTGTCAGTCTAGGATGTTCTGCAGTAGAGAAATTAATCTTTGTTTTATACTAATTATTCAAATTTTCATACTTATGTTCATATTTTCATAACTGAGGTACTTATATTTTCTTGCGCTATATGGTATGAAATACCAATGTGGGCGACAGGACAATTCACTGAAAATGTTGCTTTATACCTCACTGTACTGGAAATATTTCTAGTCATTTGTTTGTAATAATGAAAATAAACAATATTTCCATATGTACCTGGACTTAGAAACTGTTGTATGACATTAGGTGAACCCTCCAATACTAAAACTGTCTTTCATATCTGAACTGTTTCACACGTTTCACGCCTACAGAGATATCCAGTATTATTTGTACTACTAATTGTTCCAGTAAATATATTTTCATATTTCTGAAACTATCCCAATAAACATATACTTATAGAGGAAATTGTTGTCATGTAAAAACTTATGTCTGGTTAACAGAATATTTCTAACAATATATGCCTAGGTTGTATAGTTTTCAGGATATGAACATTGATTTGTGTGCATAATAATATATTACAGTATTTATGGCAAACATTATGAACAAACACACTTTTATCACAAGAAAGAATACTTCTTACTGATGAAAATTGCTTTTTGTACGGTTTTAATGCTTTTTATTGTTCACAAAATACTTGTGTGGTTTTCAGAAAATGCTCTGGAATTCAAAATGTGTATGTAGGCTGCTAAAGGTATGATGTTGCACACCACAGAGGAATTAAGTAAACAAAGAACAAGCATGTTTGAGCAAGTTGAGTACAGTTCCAGCTGCTGAATTTCCTGGGGCACCCTTTTTGTGCCACAGTTAGCCCTTCCTCCAACTACTTGTTGACTTTTGATAAGACTGGCAACTGATAAGATTATGACAGGAGGAAGAACAGCATTGTACTGCACTGCTGCAGAAATTTATATAACAGGGAAAGGTGACAATGTGCTCAATAAATGCTGAATGCCCTGGTAACTGATGTGTCCTCTATACACTATCCTGTTTCACACAGCAGCAGACCAAGCCCCAGCCACCATTTTAAGCCAACCAGTATCCATTTAGATAGATTTCTTTTGCATAGGTGTTGGTATGTCATAATTAGGTTACATGAGTCAGAGGAGACATAATGAATTACAGAGGAAATTTGAACATGCAGAATTAAATGACTTAAGCATGCTGTGTACAATTTAGTGGTACACTGATAAACATAGAATAAAATATAGACTATAACCATAAGTATCTAGAAAAACTTAGTGAGGAAGATAGAAGTCATAATCCTTATACGAAACAAGGAATTATAATATCTGCTAGTATATGAAGGGAGGCATTAAATCTTTAACTGTTTAGCTTTGCTTGACTAGCACCTGGCAAACATCTAGATATCATGAGTCACAGGATGGCATTCTTTAGCTCTGACAACAGACTTCTTTCATTGCCTTTCAGCACAGATGCTATATGAAAGGGTAGAATGTTAAAGCAACAAAACTATTATATATATATATATATATATATATATATATATATATATATATATATATATATATTTATTTATTTATTTATACAAAGCTCCTCATTAGCACTCTTCAAGAAAAATCTTGATAATTGGATGGGAGATAGGAAATTTACCCCAGGGATCACTTCTGTGACTCTGCTCGACAGGGGCACAGGAAAATAATTTTCTTGGGTGGCAAAAGCCTAGGTTCCTTTTTGGCTAGGGTTATATAGGTCCTAGGGCCAATAGCCTAGTACCTACCTATGAACCTATATGCTGCCAAACTGTGCCTTGCTTTTCTGGGTATTATATATTAGTTTTGACGATCCATTGCTTTCACTTTCCAATAGTTCTTGAACAGCATTGCTAGGATTAAATGGAAACAGTGAAAAGCACTGCTTTAAAAAGAATAGAAATAACTAAGGTATTTTTTTTAAGAATAAAAGGAATACTGCATCAAAACTCTGACAATGCATACTTGGTACATATAACAAACAAGATGTTGATAAAGAGGTGATAAAAAAAGAGAACAGGTAATCTTGGATATCTTAGCACTCCTGTACTGCCTGAAACTCGGACTCACAGGTATCAGCATTTAGTTTTGAAGAGTCTGGAATTACATGTATGTGAGACATACCAGATATCTCTGCCTGTCTCTCTCTGCTCAGTCCTTATATGAACAGATGTACGTATAATGTGAAGGCATCATGAGATATAGATCACACATGCTGCTGTGACTGATCACTCACTGCATACTGTACGGTCTGCCTCTTGTCATGTTTTCCCCATAATGTTTCTTCAGTCTTCCCCTAAGGTGTGCAGTTCTTATTTCTGTATCAGTGAGTTACTTGAGAATCTGCCAAACATGTTGGTGATAACAGAGTGGCAACACAGAGTTAGGGTTTTTGTAGTAAGTAGAGAAATCATATTTGGCTCAGTGTAACAAGAACCTTAACTAAAACATTAACAAGTTTCTACTAAATACAAAAACACAGACACAGACCAGTATGCATGCACATATATGAGCAAATATGTCAATGATGCATAGGACATACACCCATATGTATATACTGCATATGCAGCATGTGTGCATGCCTTTTACCAAACTGTAGCTGTTATTTTTCAATCAGCTGTTAATGCACAAACCTGGATCATGCTTAAAATTAGCACAGTATAGCCCATCCACCTAATTTTTCCAAAATAAATAATCTAGCCTAACTATTAAAAACAGAAATATTTTTAACATCTGGTAGGCAAATTTACTCTTCTATGCTGGTATATAAATGTGTGTATATTCATCCAAATTAATATTCATTTCACGTTAAAACATACCATTATAAACTAAATGCAGAGGAGATCCATTTCAGTATAAAATTACTGTAGCAACATCTTTCTGATAACTGTTTGAGAAAGTTATTTGTTATCCATACAATCTGAGCAGCTTTTTTATTTACTTTTAACATAGTTAGATTGCTTATTACTTAGAACCCTAAAATGATCCATAAACATCTGGAATGCTTGACAAACTACACATTTACTCTTTCTCTCTCTCTGTCTGCTATACACTACTTTTATATTAATGGTCATTTAACTTTTTCTTTTTTTTTGCAAAATCTGTACTTCCCCTAAGTGGAAGTTATGAAAGTCCACATATTTTTGGTTACCCTCAGTTTACTATCATCGTGTGGAATTGCACTTAAACAAATATGGTTTGGTTGAATGTGTGTTTTTAAAGTTAAGTAATGCCAAAGTGAAAGGGTTCGAAGTTAATTTAGTGAAAGTGAGTATTCATTTGCTGATATAACATCAATTTTATGAATGGGGATTGTAGTATAGTGTGGTTCAGGAAATGTACCCTGTGACGACCATGCCCTGGCCCAGCAATCAAGGAGCCTCAATCCTCACCACTAACACCAGGGAGGTCATCTCCTAGAAGAGGAAAGGATAACTAATACACACACAGTAAAGTACAATTTCCCTTAAGTGCACACAGAGATCACAGTCAGTCTGGGGCTGGCTGCTCCCTTGCTCACCAGATCCCCAATAAGACTCCCCACTGCCACAGCTATAGGATCCAGATGTCAGCTTAGCTGGCAAGCTAACCTCCAGTACCCTCTCTGTCCAACCAGTGCTTTGTGTCCCTATGCAGGTAGCTGACACACCACACACACACATTTTGAGAATAGGTTATACAACCACACAGACCCTCTTGGGAAGGGCTGACACAGATTCTCCAACTGTGCCCCTTTACCCAGATTATATGGTAGTAATTACTGCCACCACCAGCTAATAAATATCAGCTACTCAAAGGCCCTTAAAAGGGTGTCCAATTATTACTGTGCAATATTATTATCCAATGGTAATGTGACTATACAGTCTAAGGCTTATCAGAGTGGCCTGTTACAATAAACTATATAAATATGCAATGTACTCTAGAGCTTATCTCTACACAAACCAGCCACAGGTAGAAGGTTTTAAAAATATTTAATAGTAAATAATTAAAACACAAGACAAAACTACTACACCACAGAGATATCTAGGAGTTCAGAGATCACACAGAAACTTAAAATAATATTGTAGGAAAGATTTGATTACACAGAAAAATACTTAATCTAACTTTCTAATCTTTAGCTAATCTTAAGAAAAAACACAGTGCTACAATCCTACTTACATACATAAAGAGCATAGTGCTGGTAAGTTAGATGTCCAAAGTCAAAATGCTTTCAGTCTCTTGTGAGAAATAGTATTTAAACATTACTAACAAACATGTCTCTAAGGCCCTCCTAAAATTACATCATTTTTGACACTTAGGTTTTCCAAGTATTCATATAGCATCATCTTAACACCTGGTCTGAGTTCTCAGGCTACAAACTGCATTATTTAGCAATCTAACACCTGCACAGAAACTTACAACAATAGAAGACATTTCACATGTATATACTAACAGAAACTAAAGCAATAAAGCACCTTCCACATCTAAATTCTGGTCATAAATTTTAGCCTTAAACCAATGGGCATGAAATCTTCATCCAGCCACCCTCAAGCCGAATTCTAACATGAAAGGATACAACATGCTTCACTGGGCCAGTAGAGTGCAATGTTGTCACATATTTTGCAGTTCCACATTTCACAGTGCTTTCTTACATTTAAAAAACACAAGCCTGTATTTTACATTTATTTATACAGTTGATAGAATTATGTATCAAATTCTATTTGACTATACTGGCAGCCTTTGCCCATCTCTCCCCAGTTGTCACATACCCTTTTCCTCCTCAAGGGTGTTGGGGGTACAGGGGGCAAAAATGTAAAAGCAAACACAGAAAAACATTGTAAACCATTTAGATTAAAAAATAAATGCATTCTATCACTGCAGAAGTACATAATGTTGCAGGATACATTTTCAATTAATTTCAAACGTTTTGAACATGTTCGAATGTTGACCATTGTGGTATTCATTTTTAGCATTTCCTGAATACAAAATGACCAAATTCAACCAAAGACGTAAATTAATTAATTAAAAAAGATTATGACATTCAACAGTATGACAGTAAACCATTAGCCTCATCTATGTTGATGCATACAAATGAATTACATAATCTTATTTAGAACTTTGAAATTCTTCCATTTCACACAAGTTTTCTATCTTTGTTTCTAGCTTCATTATATTGAAATTCCATGGAATAGAAGCAGGACATGTAGTTATTTTGTTAACCTAAGGGCTTGTGTTGAGTTATATGTTACAAATATTTTACTAGGAAGTTATAATTAAGTTGTTAAGAGTGATTTCATGCGTGGTTCTTTAAGACAGTATTAAAAAATGTGCTGATCTTATAAAGGGAACGTGAACTCTGTTGAAGCAGTGTGACAAAATGATGCACACTGGCCTAAATCTATTTCATATGACAATTGTGAAGGCTGCCAGCCTAGCTAGATAGAATTTTGTAAATGAGTCTATCTCATTGTAAATATTAATATAATCCACAGGCGTGTTTCACAAATGTTAAGAACACTGTGTATGTTCTGAACTTCAAAAATGTAACCACAGTGCACCTTGCTGGAAGAAAGCTGATAAAGTAAAGCATTTTATGACTGTTTGATCTCAAACTCAGAGTCAGGATGTCTGGACTTAGGAATTCTTTCTATTGTTTTAGGACAAGAGTTAATTACTAGACTTTATATGTAAAATGTCTTTTTTTTGCTGTGGCTTTCTTGCCAGGTGCAAGATTACAAAATGTAATGTAAATTTAAAGTTTCTGTGAGCCTGGGAAACTAAATCAGAACTGTTAGGAGTTATGTAATTTGAAATGACTCAGCAGTACTGTGTTATCAATTTAATGACAGAAAGAGGAGCATTTTACATTTTGTCTGAATCTGAACACATCAGCTCACCAGAACTTTGCCTTTGCCTTTGCTCTATATGCATGTAAGTTTATTTAGAACTTAATATTTCTCTTAGAGTAAGATAGAAATATAGCTGGATTAGCCTAGCTGTTTTCTATATTTATGCCAGACTATCCTACAGTATTGGTTTAAAGCATTTTCTTGTAATCTCTGAACTCCCGATTAGCACTGTGTTGAATTGATGAGATCTGACTTGTGTCTTTATTATTTATTATTAAGTTTGTTTGCAATTCCATTTTGGGACTATATCTTGGTCACAAACCTTTGCTAGGGGAGCAGTTATCACAAGCATATTATGTACATACTTTGCAAAATACATGTCATTTCCAGAATCCCATTAATTGCCTGCTTGCTGGCTTTGTCATTTACATGACTGTTCTAACTTTTTTCAGAATGAGGCATTATTCCTCCCAATATCAGAGTATGACCTATATTTTCAGACTTATAAACTCTTATTCTAAATTTGTTCTTCTTTAGCTTGAAGTTATGCTGTCCTAATCTATTCAACAGTTGAATATCTCCTGCCCTCCTCTTCATTTCTTTATTCTCACAGTAACAAAACATATGTTATGTTTAAAATACCATCCAGACTTTTAACTATGCTTGTAACAGCTCTTTGGAAGGCTTCATCAGATGATTAAATATCAAATGGAAGGCTAAGTAGTCTACAGCAGCCTAATATCATATTAAACATATACAATCTGGAGCTTTTTTAACTTAGTTGTATTTGTGAGAAACTCTGGCTGCATCTAGTAGTGAAAAGAAGTCACCATTTCACATTGTACCGAGCACTTCTTCAGTTGTAGACAATGGATAATGCTTTCTTTTAATTAATTTATTTAGATCCTTTGGATCAATAGAATGTGAATCTTGTCTTACTTTACAACAGTAAAGTAAGACAAGATTCACATTTCTGTTGATCCAAAGCATTAACCCAAGCTATTAAAAGTAATTGCTTCATAGTTATAATCTTTATATTTGCTAAAATTCCAGATCAGTTCTATCCCTGACATATATTACTACTTTCTTTGGAACATTTCTCAGTTAATAGTGTCACTATTTATTTGATATGGTATTTACCTAGTAAATTTCCTAAGCCTGGATATCAGCACATTCATGAATGATATCACTGCTATGTATCTATACATTTTTTGAAAAATTTCTGCAATTCTTTTTACACACATTTATTCTTTGCTTTTGCACTAAATTCATTTGACCCTTTCTAGCTTCCCAGGAGTTAGATGACACAAAGTATTAATATAATTCTCAACTTGCTATAATTTCAAACAGAATCGTAAACACCTTTTTTGCTTTTATATTCACTTTGGAGCTTTTGAAGCAATGGCCTTACCTGGTGCATTAAAATATTGTAACAATATGCATAGTGCTTTCTTTCCTGTTCTTGTTAACCTTTTTATTTGACTCACATTTTATATAACACACTTCCATTTTCTTGGTTAATTCCTTCAACTGTGTATTCCAATTTCTCTCACTCAGCATATATACACTAAAAGTCCTCAGAACTACTGACCTTGTATCACAGTTGCCCAACAAAGTTTGCACAAAATGACCCCTTAAGAACATTAAGTGTTTCAGATCCATGGCTTATGAATGTCCACGGCTTTTTACTTTTTAGGTATTTTCCTTAAGGAGTCATCTGCATATATCCCATGGCCACTATTTCAGCAGGTTTAAAGTGTCACAGTGAAAACTCTATCTTGACTGTTTTTTCTTGCAGTTTTTACTGAATGATTAATCTATGTGACCTTTCCACCCTTTGGTTTGTTTTTATTGCTATTTTGTCTTACTCACCATCAGGAAACACCTTAAACAACTTTGAGACTTCTTCCTTAGTAGCATACAGAAATGTAGCCACCTGCAACCTTTCAAGCTTCCTAATATTGCACTTGTAGTAACAAATAAATTGGCCATCCTTGATCCAAAGCTTCCAGTTTTCATTTGAGTTGCACTGAAGCAAGAGAGTTCCTGGTGGTTATAGATGGATCATATTAATTACTATTCCTAGAGATTTAAACAGTTTCTCTTTGCCAGCACTAAATGGCTAATGCAGGCTGGTCAATTAGCTTGACAGTGAGAATCTCTAATTCAGAAATAAGGAAACACTGCCCAGATGAACACCACTTTAGTAGGTGATTTCCATGTTTGTGACTGAAACACTGCACTGCCAGAACTAACTGTGTTGGTGTTCCCACTATAGGAACAAGTACACACACATTCATTCAGATGCCAGTGCATGTGTTCATACATCCACACATATTCTAACAGCCACAAACATGACCCTACACACTCACTGAGGATGATGAGGTTTTCACCTCTCAAAAATCTATAATGATTTTTTAGCACAAGGATATAGATCTGATGAGATAGAACTTGCTCTCAGTATGGTTGCTCAGCAGTACCATGCATCCATTTTTTAAAGAAGGGGACACTTTGGTTACTGTTGAATGAAATACTGCAGTAGGAGATATGTATGTACCTTATGTTATGACTTTAAATAATAATTCAAGGCCGATTATTGATATTTTGATGGAGAACTGGTTGATGTTATTGGCATCACAAGAAGTGCAGAAGATATTTGGATAGGTACTTAAAATTGTTTTCAAAAATAAATCTTAAAAGACAGTGGTGTTATAGCAATGAACAGAATAGGGAAACATACCTAGTTTGGGAATATATGTACGCATTGGAACTTTCCCATGTATGAGCTATAACTACTGTCAATATATGTATGTGCTCATTTAAACATCCAGCAGCTGGGAAAATATATTATTTTCAACATGTACCTAATTGTCAGTCAGGAAATCCAGTTACTGTTGTGGTCTGTATGCAGTGTAAAGCCTTTTATGTTGGTAAGACAAACAGATGACTTAAAGTGAGAATTTCATAGAATTTGTATGACATCAAGAAAGGTAGTCCAACAAATGCTTTGGGTAAACCTGTTTTAGAGAAAGGAGTTGCACACGTTTAAATTTAATGTGTTACAGACTTAATGTGTTACAGACTCACTACTGTGAGAGAGGTAATATTGTTAATGTAACTGAATATTGTGAATACAAATGGATATTGCATTTGAATATATTAACTGGGCCAGGTTTAAATTAATTTTGCTCTTTAAAACCAATGTTAAAGCTATGTGGATTGCATAACTGAATATGTGATTGTTTAATTAATTGTTATTTAAATATTTCTGTGATTGGGACATATTTTATACCTGATGAAGCTTGAACGATTGTGTTCTATGTTATTATTGAATTTATAGCCGTCTACTTTCTGTTTATTTTATTTACACACTCACAGTCACAAAATCACAAACATATATGCACGTACACACACACACACACACACACACACACACACACACACACACACACACACACACATACACATATACACACTGAGTCATGCACTCATGCTCAGACACATAGACAGCTTCCCATACTTACCTTCCACTGGACAACCAACAGATGTATGCATCCACACATGTAAACACACACACACACACACACACACACACACACACACACACACACACACACACACACACACACACATACACATTCTTGCTCAAACAGCTATGCCACATGCACACACATATGCTCCTACAGATCTGAGATCCTACTTGTAGTCATGTTAGGAACTACAACCATGCTCACTTTTTCTTCCTTGTAAAAAAACAAACTCAGTAGGTTTCCAGAAACACTCTACAATGTTAACCTGTTTTCAGTGTCATTACCAGGAAAGAACATATCGGTGATTTGCATTAGCTGCTTCTATGCATTCCCATGTTTACATGTGGCTTTACAAGTAAGACTGCTGTCCGTGCTACAGTCACTGCTAGCAGAAAACAATGGCTGGACATTGGCCTCTAAATCATTCAAGACTGTGGAAACCTATGGAGATGAGAATGTACTGTTAGCTGTCTGCTATAGCACTGGGACAGTGCTATGAATTCTGGGAGACACTGTTTTCTTAAGACTGCTATAAAATACTCCATAAGTGGGAGGGCATATGCATATGAACTTGGCATGCATGATAAATGATCGAGAGGAGTGGCAGGTCACTACAACAAAATGTGGAGTTAAGTTATTGCCTTGCTTACTGTTTGACTGAGCCAAGAAATGAAACAAGATTTTTTAATCTGACACATCTGAGTTTATATGTGTACATTTTTACCATACTATTTAAGCAAACAACATTTTATATTCACTGCTGTTTTGAGTGTTTTTTGTATATTTTTTCAGCAGATGAATTAAGCAAATTCTGCCTAACATATTTGTTGTTGCAATGACTAAATAAATGTCAATTAATAAATACTTAATTGTCTAGATACAGCACACAAGCAACAGGTGACAGAGGTGTGTACACTATGGTTATGCTGCTGAGGTAATTATTTTATCTTGACCTTCAGCCATTTGGGCTAATTACCAAGGTGTGTGTGTGTGTGTGTGTGTGTGTGTGTGTGTGTGTGTGTGTGTGTGTGTGTGTGTGTGTATGTGTACCTGTGATTTTTCTTCCATTTTTGGTCTGTTTTTCATAAAGTTTTTTTTTTTTTTGTAAGTAAATAAGGCCTACAATCATTAAATAATGATAATAAACATTTGAGTTTCTGACTTAGCCTTCATAAAAAGCACGCTGATGCAAAGCCTGTTATTCTAGCATCCAAGTGTTTGATTTTGATCTTTTGTATCCTATTTTTCCTTGATTATTAAGCTAAGAGGTGGAAATGTATGGTGGGATTGCACTCCCCCCTGCTAATTATACATTCTTACTCTGAGATTGCAGAATCTTGCACAATAGTGAGGAAAGGGCAAATTCCCATTTCCCAGTTTTTTCCAACTCCCACAAAGCAATGCTGATAATCTGCGATCATATTATTATTTGGTCACTTCTGCTGGCATTAGAAATGCTTGATATTGCAAATGATATAGAGTTATTCCATATATATCTATCTATATATATATATATATATATATATATATATATATATATATATATATATATAAATATATATATATATATATATATATATATATATATATATATATATGTTACCCACTATTTCTTGAGATATCAGAATATCAAAGACCAGAATACCAAGACCCCAAACCCAAGTAACCGAAACTTTAGAAGATCTCCTTTAATACTGAAATGTAAGTAAACGTTAAATGGCAAATGGTTGAAGTGTGTGCTGTCTCTTTAAGGATGTTCAGTAAGTACGTAAAAATGGTTATGATAGATATTACGTTCAAGTATTGTGGTGTTGCTGTGAAATGTATAGAGTGTTTAAAGGAATGTAGCAGTGGCAATACTTGAATGATATGTATGTAAAGAGTTTTCCATTATCAAGGTAGTGTGATTTTGGAGTTGGTATATTTAAGAGGTGTGGGAGGTGAGGGAGGACATAGCCTCCCTGCTAAAGTGAAAGATATAGAAGTAGTTGTTTCTTTATGTTCTGCAAAGAGTGGCTTTTGAGGAAGTTTAAGTAAAGTATTCCAGACATGGTTTTGATTTGTTTCTATTGTGGTTAGTGTGTAATTTACATATGTCAAGTGTGTTGCTATTAAATACCAAATTGTAAGCATATATGTGACCAAATAACCAAAAATATATACCAAATATACGCTAAGAAGGACTGTAACTAACTACAAATGCTTACTTTCAAAAATCACTTTTAATAGAAAACAAATAAAACAAATAAAAATGAACCCCTGAGGGTCAAAACTATTTTATACACAGTTTAAGCACTTTCATCTACTAACTGCAGACTTCATCAGAACAATTAAATGTGTG
>NC_056739.1:701012083-701123609 GCF_019279795.1 Protopterus annectens
ATTCTGTTTGTTTTCAGTATTTCAGGATTTAGGATTTTGAGTTTTCAGGATTTTGAATTTTAGGATTTTGGGCTTCAGTCTTATGAATTTCAAGATTGTGAAGTTTCAGTCTTCTGAAGTGAATCCATATATAGATATATGGTTCTACCTGACATCATCGACAGCGGAGAACACCGACAACCCAATCGCGAATGCCAGAAGATCGACAATGTAGAAGACCGATGGATGAAAACACAGACGCCGAGGACATCGACATGGGAAAAGGCTGTGTAAGTATGCGGTACTGACGGACGTTAGAGTGCGACTAAGGTAAGTGTGTGATATTGACGGTCTATAGCTATAGGGGTGGGTTAAGTGAGTTAGGGTCAGGGCGCGTGTTAGGTAAGTGTGCGGCAGTCATAGTGTTTGGGTTAGGGGTGGGTTAAGTGAGTTAGGGTTAGGGCACGTGTTAGGTAAGTGTGCGGCAGTGATAGTGTTTGGGTTAGGGGTGGGTTAAGTGAGTTAGGGTCAGGGCGTGTGTTAGGTAAGTGTGCGGCAGTCATAGTGTTTGGGTTAGGGGTGGGTTAAGTGAGTTAGGGTTAGGGCGTGGGTTAAGTGAGTGTGCGATAGTGACGGACCTTAGGGTTAGGGTTTGGGTTAGGGTTGTAGATAGTTGTGTATGTGAGGTTTAGTGTGGTTTGTAAGGATTTTGGTGTGCTTGTGTTGTGTGTGTGGTTTTTGGACAGGGGATTTGTTTTGTTTGTTGATTATTGTTATTGTGGTGTGTACAGCATATGAGGTTTCGTGTTTTTGAACCGTCGGTTATTTCGTTGTCGGGCATGTGGGGTGTCGTGTTTATGCATTGTCGGTAATTTTGTTGTCGGTGTTCTCCGCTGTCGACGATGTCACGTAGAACCCGTATATATATATATATATATATATATATATATATATATATATATATAAGGGTCTACTTCTAAATCCCAAATTACCAGTAGATCAAACTACAAAAGACCATAAACTTGAATAATAACATTCCCAAAATGTTACAAGATTGAGTCCCATAATACTGAAAACCAGAAAGCAAACATTACGTTCATGGTATGAGGTATCTCTTGATAGGTTAGGTCTACTTTACATAACACTGCACATAATATACTCTGCCACTTCAACAAGATCTCCTGTCTCATTACCAGAAAGCAGTTTTTTTAAATACTCACCACTTTGTAAACATACAGTGACAATTCTACCTAAGCAATTACTTTACAGTTGCACTTACACCACCAGTACATTTCCATATTAATACACTGCTCCAAAGGAGCACATAACATTCAGTTATTACAACTTCTTTATGTATTCTAAACTTTGAAACTCCATAAACTTCTCCAGCGACAGCACAACCTTGGAAAGTAAAATCCACCAAATTTTTTTACGTGCTTACTATTAAACCTTAAAGAGACAGCACAGCATTGAACCACTTGCCATTTAACTTTTATTACATTTAGGTATTCTGGAATTCGATCTTGTAAAGTTTTGGGAATGTCATTGTTCAAGTTTATGGTCTCTGTCTTTTTTTTCAGTCTACTGGTAATTCAGGATGTAGAAGTAGACCCATTTACAAATAAATAAATAAATATATATATATATATATATATATATATATATATATATATATATATAGATATATATATACATATATATATACATACATACATACACACATATATACATACATACACACACATTTTATATATTTTTTATAAATATATAGATAGCTATATAGATAGATATATAGATATAGATGTATACTAAAGTAGAATATAAGGAATACATTTGGATTTTATTGTAAAATGCCACAACATGGCTAGGGTTTAATGAACCCTATAGCCTTAAGCCAGTACTGAAAACAAAAGGCTTGAGGCACTGATTGTTAATTAGTCACATTAATTGTAATGCATATAAACTGTATTGTGAGTGGTATGTTTTAAGGCGGGTCCCTTCAGAGAAATGAAGTTTCAAAAAGTGAAACTTCATATGGTTGAGACCATATGATTGACTTTCCAAACTGCTGAAGCATTTGTATGGAGATTGCGGTAAAATGGGGACCAGAAAATTTACCCTTTTCCCCAATGTAGTGTCATCTGGGAGTTGGTGTGCATAATATGCAGGGGGAATTGGGGGTGCAGAGAGGCTTGTTCCCATGCAAAAATATAAAATGTTGTTGTTTAGTCTTGGTCAATGTTTTGGAACGCCAGTCATATGGTCTCAACCATATGACATTCGACTTTCTGAAACAGCAATCTTCTCACATAGATATTTTTTAAGATACTTGAGAAAACATTGGTAAACATTAAAGCTTGTATGTATAATTTGTACTTTAATTAAAGTTGCCAATATCTAACTGAAATGCTTCTCTTTTTAAATAAGCCCCATACACACCCATGTGAAAGACCCACCCCATGCACACACATCTTTCTAACTTATGTATACCAATAGCACGATTGCACTACACGAATTTCCGGCTTACTCCATAGAATTTGTTGCAGGTTCAACAAACAGAGTCAAAATATAAGGCTCTATGGAGAATGCATTGACAGGTATGCCATCATTTAGTAGTCCATACCAATGACTTATTTAAAGAAAGTTATATTTTCTAATGGCAAAAATGATTACTAATAAAATATCTGATCACCAGCTGAAATTGATTTTTCTTATGCCACAGCTAAACACAGATGACATTGTTCCAGTTTACTGCTGACTGTTAATATATTTAACTATTATTAAACCTTTACTGAGATTTCTCACTATTGCTGGACTTAATTAGTCATATCAGTGTTAGTACACATTTTTCACAAGGTAATAGTTCACTTTCTTTTTATTTGTGTAAATCTCTACAGGTACAGTTACAGTTACAGTAAGAAAATACAATATGTTTTGTGCAGTAATTCTTTTTAACAGTCCAGATTACTTTTAAGCTGATGTAGGTATTTGGAACAGTCTGCATGTCCTCCCCGCGGTCGAGTGGCCTCTGAAAGACATGCGTGAATGGGTGTGCCTTCGCTGAAGGTTGGGCGTCGAGCTGGCAACTCGGCACCATAAAAATGTACTGCCAATCATTAGCAGACCGGAGTTCCGCTGTGGTGACCCCTTACCGGGAAAAGCCGAAAAGACAAACAACAACCTTGCATAATGCAACTCTGTTACCAATCAACTTGTAAGTTCTCTCTTTAAATGTAGCAGGGACAGATGAACCTCTGGAGCAATTTATCAAAATATTTACAATGTTTTTAACTCTTCTGATGCATTTTTTATTCCATGGAGCAAAACAGTTTGAGAATCTGCATTTTTGATGCTTTTAGACAGATACAGTCTCTGAATTTCATAGTTGAGTTGGATGTGTCACACTTTTGCAGTGCAGTTGTGTAGCTAGGAAATTACTTAAGCTTTTTACAAAACAGAATCGAGAGCTATAGTACATACGTTCATAGATTCATAGGTAGGTACTAGGCTATCAGGCCAAGGGCCTAAGTAAGCCTAGCCAACAAGGTTCCTTGGCTTATGCCACCCAAGAAAGTTATTTTCCTGTGCCTCTGTTGAGCAGAGTCACAGAAGTGATCCCTGGGGTGTATTTCCTATTTCCCATCCACTCATCAAGATTTTTCTTGAAGAGTGCTAATGAGAAACTTTGCTTGACATAGATGGGTAGCTTGTTCCAAAGTATGGGAAGTCTCTGGGACAGGAATCTATCCCCCCAGCATGTCCTCTTTATTGTGGTGACAAGGTTTGGTCCCTAGAGCATGTAGCTCAGAGGGAATGGGATTTCTTGGTGTAGCATGTCCAACAGCTCTGGGTTTGACATAGCTTTATATGTTAGGCAGAGATCACCTCTGAGTAGGCAATATGCAACAGAGTAAAGCTGGAGTTTTTTGAGATGGTCAGTATAGGGCATCTGTTTGAGGCCAGTAATCCTCTTTGTGAGGTACTTCTGTGGCCTTTCCAGCTGCTGCAGATGTCTTGTGAGGTACATTCCAAAAGGGACATTGCACTCTATAATGGGTCTAATGAGTGTCGAACAGAGAGGAACAATGACCTCTTTTTTCCTGGATGAGAACTCTTTTGTGATAAGGTGTGCCAGGTAGGAGGATTTCTTTACTTGACTACTGTGGCGATGTGATTATCAAAGGAGAGACTACTGTCCACCTGGGTCCAAAGGTCTCTTATCACACATTTGGTGTTAAGTAGACTGCCATCTGTGTGGTAGTTCATGGGTACAGAGTTTTTACCAAAGGAGTTGACAATGCACTTTTTGGCACTGAGCTTGAGGCCATGGCTCTTACATCAGGCATCTGTCTCAGTGAGGCCCTTCTGTAGGATGTCCACATCACTTGGGGACACGACTATGGCTCTTAGTTTGCAGCCATCTATGAACTTTGTCAGCCAAAGGCTTTCTGTGTTAGCTTGTACTTCAGAGAAGTGGATACCAAACAGGAGATGCCCAGGACTGAACCCTGTGATACTCCACTTGTCACTGGTTTGAAGTCACATTTGGAGTCTGCAACTTTTACAGTGTGGGTTCTGTCAGTGAGCCAGTTGGTAACCCATCTTGTGGCATAAAGATTTATACCTAGTTTAGTGAGTTTAGCTATAATTCCAGAATGGGAGATGGTGTCGAAAGCCTTGGCGAGGTCAAGATAGGCTGTGAACCACCTCACCCTTGTCTACGGCTTTGGTGACTGCCTCAAAGAAGTCAATCAGGTTCAGGAGGCATAATCTGCCTTTCACAAACCTGAACTGGGTGGGTTTCAGAGTTTGGAGGTTACCAATGTCTTTGTTTATGAGTTCCAGGATGATACGTTCCATGACCTTACAGACCAGGCTTGTTAGGCTAATAGGGCAATAGTTCCCAGGATCAGTGGTGGCTCCCCCTTTTTGGAGTGGGATAACTGTTGCTGTGCACCATTCAGTGGTCAGAAAGCCTGATGTGAGGCTATGATTGAACATGGTGCTTAGGTGGGGAGCCAGTTCGTTCTGAAGTTCATGTAAAACACAGCCTGGGATGTTGTCCCGTCCCATGGATGCTGTGTTTTTGGCTTTAGTGAGTGCAGCTTTTACCTGCATAGTTGTGATCACAGGGATTCTGCATTCTTCCTGTATAGATATAGGCCCTTTAGGGGGTGAGAAGGGGGTAATGTTAGCACTGAACCTATCTGCCAGGATGTTGGCAATATCAGTTGGTTCTGCAATTTTTGTACTGTTGTGCTGTAACTCAGAGCAGATCTAGGTGTTGACATTAAGATATTTAACATAGCTATAGAAAGCTTTGTGGTTGTCCCTAAAATCAGAGGTAATTTTGTTTTCATATTTAGCTTTGGAGGATTTTATAAGGGATCTCAGCTTCTTACTGAGGCTGATCAGGGAGCTCCTCCACTCATGGGATTTTACTCTCTTTTGCAACAGTTTATTCCTTCTGTTGTAGAGTTTGTTTATGGCAAGGGACCACCAGATTGGCTTCCCAATTTTGGAGGATAGCATCTTGGTTCTGTTTGGGATAGCATGATCCATGCACTCGTGTAAGTGCTTATAGAGTGCATTTGTGTAGGATTCAGCAGTCATAACTGTATTGTCCATCTGCATGGGTGTCATGACATTTGCCCCTTCTGTTTTAAGAACATGAAGTTGGCTTTGGAGAATTTTTTTACCTTGGTTTCCTTAATGGGGGGATGGGGGCGGGATGTGGATATCTAGGGTGATTAGCTTATGGTCGGATCTGACCAACGAGGAGTTGACTTCAGGTGTGGAACATCAGTCACTAATGTTGGTAATGACTAGGTCTAGGATATTGTTGCCTCTGGTGGGGGTGTGGATAAGTTGATCCAGGGCATTGGAATTTATGAATTCCAAAAAGTGTTGAGTGAAGGAGTTGGTACATGAGTAGTTTTCCCAGTTAATGGTGGGGTAGTTGAAATTGCCCATTATTAAGGTGTTTGGTTGAACCCTAACATTTTCCAGTATATCAAGAAAAGAAGAGTGGGAATCCTGGGGCATGGTGGGGGATCTGTAAAAAGCTACAATTTGGATTACATTTTTGCCCAGAGTTAGTTGCACTTGGATAACCTCAGATGCATTATGTTGAGCAACTAGCCTGGAGGTGTGGACATCCTTAATGAATGTGGACACACCTCTGCCTTTGGTGTTCTGGTTCAGGTTAGGTGGCTGAAAAGTATGGTATGAGTTATAGCCTGGTAATGCAGTCACTGCACAGATATCAATGTTCTCCATTTTAAGGAGGGCCTTGATGGAGTGCATTTTGAGATTTAGACTTATAGCATTGATTAGCATTGCCCTCAGTTTTTGCTTGCCTGTTCCTGTTATGGTGGTGAATTTATCATTTGAACCTTGCCTAAAAAGGCACTATAGGGGTGGCAAGAGCCTTAGCCAGTATCAGGAATCCCAGGGGTGACAGGTGCAGGCCATCTCTTGCAAAGCATCATGGTCTGTCGACCATGTCGTCCCAGGCAGACTGATACTGGACTCCCTTAGAATGATACCAGAAGCTTAGCCAATTGTTGAAGTCAATCATTTTGTCCTTATACTGCAGTATCATTCTGGGTGATGGGGGGATGCTACTCAGGGCTAGGGTCATACCTGCCTGGGCTACAAGATCGGAGAGCTCTTCCGTGTCTCTTTTCATGTAGTCCAGGGAGGTATGTCTCAGGTCAACAGGACCAACATGGACAATGACAGAGTCATAGCTGTACTTGTTGTGGAATGACCTGAATGCATGGGTTATGTGGTGGATCCTGGCATCCGACGGACAGGTGACAGCAACAGTGGCGGCTGGTGACTTCAAATCAAAGGGGGGCTACAGGAGACAGCTGAATGAGTGGGGCCAATGGAAGGGGTGTAGCCAACTAAAAGGGATGGGGTTACGCTAAAAACCACAAAAACTTGGACTTTAATTAAATACACCGCCCTGGGTACCAAACTGTTATTATGAGAGTCCAATCAAGACAAAATGAATTGCAGAAGAAAAAAAAATGTTTCAATGCATTGGCTACATGACAGCTTTCTTAATATCTAAACAGAAACAAAAAGGTTGTGAGGCATGAAAAAATAAATTACTTTTTAAATACATTACTGGAATGCCAGTCAAAATCAAGTTATAAAAAACAAGCAGCACTCAACTCAAACCACTTCTTCTTGCACAGCAGTTCTAATTATAATTTATATTCAGCTTTATAAAAGTACCAAGTAACATGCTGAAAGTAGCAATCTCGGTGATACCCCCACTTGTAAAAATGTTTCTTATCCAAAACAGACCTGCTGCCTAACAACAAGTGTCTACTTGTTTCATGGGAAAACATGATCAAAGTAAAAAGTGAACAGCAAACAAGAAACAAGTTAAAGATAAATTGCTTAAAGGATTACTGCACAGGTTATAGACTACACATGATAGATTGGCATTCTGTTTAGTTTATGGGTAAAGCCTGCAAAGATGACTGCAAGTCTCCAACAAATGTAATGAAAATACTGTAATCCTGTCCTTTATTACAAATATTGTCGTATGCATTTCAATACCTAAAGCTTATATGCTATCTGGTTATGTAAATATTCTCTGCATGGCAACAACAAAAAGGCTTTCAATATTGGTAATTCTTTAATAGTATGCCTATTAAATCTTACTTGCATCTTACAGTCTCAGACAAGCTTACCTGATGGTCATTGAAGCATTGCTACTTAAACACAGAGCAATAGGCACTGCACCAATATGCATTTTTTGAATAAGAAGAAGCATAAATCAACAGTATAAACTATGACAGAAAACCAGAACATTCTGCAAAATCAAGGATAGATGAAAAGCCACTGTAGTTCTAGTGTCTACCTTGGATGGGGTACTACTCTGCACACTTACACTGCATAACTGCTCCTTGAATTGCTTGGACAGATCCAGAGTCACTACATGGTGGAGTGAGGTGCAACAAGTATGTCACAATTTGAAATGTCTCTGGCTGACGGTGATGACCCTGACACATTTGTCATACTTCTCAGCTTCAGAGCAAGAAATCCGGACAAAGCCATAAACAGAAGTGGGACAAAGGCCCAAAAATAAGGACAATTTTTAAATATTGCTCTTATAAACTTAGAAAGATAATAAAATAACAAAACTATTAACTACTTACAATCTAATAACTAAGCTGGTCCACCACACCTTCCACCACCACAGGAAAACATGGAACATGCTGCCACCCAACCTTTTCCTCTCTCTCCTCTCTTTAATCTTAAAAAAAATCTTAAAAAACCAACTTCAATATGCCTATGCCCTTACCCCTGACTCTGACTACTCTACTAGCCTGTAACCCATTCTCTCATCTTTACATTATTACTACCAATAAATAATGTAAAATGTTATCTTCACATTTTTTTTACCAATGGTACTTTTTAAAATGTTACTTTAATTCCTTCCTAATGGATGTAGGTATTGCATTAGTATCTTTTTTTATATATTTATTATATTATAAGAAGAGGGAGCTTTTCTCCCGCCCTCACTGAAAAATGGAAATATCTCCAGCTAGACTAGCCCGGTCAACAAATGTAAAATAAATAAATAAATAATAAATAATTTTCTGAAGGGTACGAAATCTGAAACTCAAATGTCTGTCATTAGTTTCTAACTTCAATCTTTAATGATTTGCCACTAATTTGCCAGAAAACCACAATTTTATGAAAAATGGACCAAAAATGTGATCCAGAAGTATAAAATAGCCACACAATACAGCTGTGAACCTTTCAAAGAAGGGACACTTTTTAATATTAGTACTGTTAACTTGAGCAACTGACTAAATAAGAGAATCTTCATGCATTTCTGAAATTAAAAGTAATCTATAACTCTGATCAGTACAACTATTTATCAATTGTAAAACATCCACATTTTCTTCCAAATTTGCCATTTTGCAGAGGGATTATTAGGGGGAGAGCAACATTTTGAGACAAAATCAGGGACAGTTGAAAGGTCTGGATATACCTAATTCTATAAAGTGATTTATTTGCATATACCTCTCAACCTCTTAATGCAGGAAATCTGGACAAGGTCAAATATATTGGGGGAACATACAAACAGTACTAAAAATTGCTCTTGTATAAACTTAGACAGTTGACAGAATAACAGGTCTTGCTTTAACATGCATTCTTGTGAAGGATATAAAGTCTGAAACTCAATGTCTGTCATTATTTAGTGACTTCATTCCTAAATGATTTGCCAGAAAACCAAAAATTTTATGAGGAACATACCAAAAATAAAAAGCAAAAATCTATTAATTCTGCATAAATCTGGACAGTTAAGAAGTATAGCTCACCCAGGGCTATCTGAGTTTGCTGCCCTTTCCCCCTCAGAGAATCATGGTTGAATGGGGCCTCCCCCCTGCAGCTATTCCAATGTCCCATTACTTGGCTATTTCACCTCATTTACCATAAACACTGTAATGTGCATAATGCTTTACTTCTACAATGACTTGGATTTCATTTAAAAGTTTTATTTTACATTTTACAGCACAAACACTAATAGACATCTGCCAAACAAAGCAATGCAGTCTCACAATGCAAACAGACTTAGCACTAAAACTCTCTGCCCCTTAAAGTCACATTCATTGAAACAGCATTGAAACTCACATTCAAAGAAAATACATCTGGCAAGTGGCAGATAAAGATTAACTTTGGGCTGTTTTCAAATCATAAACCCCTTGCACAGGAAACATACACGTGTTCTTTGATATACCTTCCTGATTGTATTGAAATATATTCCTTGTATAATACAGTACAGTTGTTAGGGGGCATTTTAAATTTCTTGTTTTGAACATTTTTCCAGTAAACAATGAAACAAAATGCATGCACCAATAATGACAAAACTGCCCAATTCAGAACATTTCTATCTTAAAAGTCTACTCAAACTTGTGCAATCCATCAGTATCAGTAAATATGCACAATCTCTGCAGAAGTAAAAGTCATCTAAATAATTCCACATTAAAGAGATATGTAACTAATGAAGAAGTTGCTGCTAGCAAACAACTTTATATTTCATTGTTTCATCTACAAATAAAGTGCCTGTTGCTCTTGAGGGATAAATTGCCTATGATACATTAAAAAACGATAAGCTAGTAATATTGCAATAGGGAATAGATGGCAAACTGATAACAGGTTCATCATTACTAGGTATCCCCAGCAAAGAGGACATTCTTGGGACTGCAGCATCCACCCCCTTTAAAGTACAACACAGTACAGTATCAGCCATGCATCTATATACTGTGGGAGTAGAACCTACAGCCTTCTTCATCAAAAGCAAGTACACTACATGTTGTGCTATTAACAATGCAAGCAGACTCGGCATAAGCAGAACTAAACTTCTCTTCAGGCTCTCAACTCCTTGTAAAATCCACTCAACCCTTAACTGTATCTCTCACCTTTGAAGCACAAGAAATCTGGAAAAAGTCAAAATTTATTGGGGGGGGCAAAAACTAGGGACATATTCTAAACATTGATTGTATAATCTTGTAAAGTTGTGAGAATAAAATGTTGTGTTACCACCATACATTTCACTGCAAAGACTTTAACCCAGGACCCTGTGCACCACAGTCAGAGCAACATACCACTATGCCAAATCAGCTATTTCTTGAAAGACAGGTAGACTGAAACTTAAATGGCTATAATTTAATGAATTCAGTTCTCACCATAGCTCTTAATTTCTTAACACAAAACACCATGACAAAGCCAATAATGGGGGAATACAGCCCCCAAAAATATTCATTGAATTCAGTTCTCACCATAGCTCTCAACCTCTTAGCACAAAAAACCTGTACAATGCCAATAATGGGGGAATACAGCCCCCAAAATAGGGACACATTTCAAATATTGATCTTATAAACAGAAAATTGCTAGAATAAAAGGTTTTGTGTTACCATGTACTTTCTGAAGAATATGAAGTCTGAAATTCAAATGTCTGTCATTATTTAGTAAATTAAAAATCCAGAAAACCACATATTTTATGAGGAACAGAACAGAACAAAAATATGAGGCAAAAATTTCACAAGAACAAACATATGAGGCAAAAATATCACAAGTGGTGGTGAGTAGGGAATTCAAGCTCTTGCTACCTGCTCCCAAGGTACAGGGTTTGAGTCTAGCCACCAGGTATATTTAACTGGGGCATTTCACACACACACACACACACACACACACACACACACACACACACACACACACACACACACACACACACACACACACTCACACACCCTGAGTCAGCTTCAAAGTCCTAAGGAGGGCTGTTTGTTACATTCCTGCAGCAGCAAAAAAAAAAGCCCAGTACAAGTATCAAAAGCTCTTTGTTAAATCAGCAACAAAGAGTTCAGTTGTTTCAAAAAAGCCCCACAACAGCAAAGTCCTTCCCCTTCCCGCAAAAGCAAGCTACCCAGCCTGCAGACATTGCAGTCTGATCCCCTTCCAGTCCATGCAGTTGTAACTGCATAGACTTCTGGGATCTCTGTTGTCTGAATGCTATCTTCCTAATTTGGACTGGTTCACCAGCAGTACAGATTCCGGGAATACTGCAAACATGCATGTGTGAAGTTCCGGAACTGGCATTTTTTTTTTATTTTGTTTTTCTTCTTTTCTTTTTATTTTAATGTTGTTTTATTTTCTTTTACAGATGGGGGGGGGGGGCTGCAGTCCTGCAGTCCAATAGCACAAGCCACCCCTGGACAGCAACCTTTTCCTTGTTTAGCCTGATGAGTGGTACATCAGTGTGCCTGACTATAGAGTCACCTATGACTAGTGTATTGGGTACGTTGTTTTGCCTTATGGGCTGTGGTTGAGTGGCATACTGAGTCTGTGGGCTATGTGTCATTTGGGTTGTGTTGGGGGTGGAGCTTGCTTGCATTTCTGCTTTGGAGGTCTCTGTTGCTTGAGCAAATTATTATTGAGAGCCTCTGCAAATGTTTTTGTGTTTCTATGTGTGGATTTTGGTGGTGTAGGTTTAGTGAGACTATACAATGAGTGTGGTGTGGTGCAAGTGTTTACCTTCTCCTCTTGACTGTCAAGTTCAGTTTTGGTTGGAGAGAGCTTTACCTCCAGTTTAGTTAGATAAGTGCATCTCTCACAGGTTGGAGTGTTGGGTGGTAGGAGGAGAAGGTTGTCTGTGTACATGAGGCAATTGCTATATTGCCCCAAGATGCCCAGATTCATAGGATAGATAGAAGAGAACCCTGGGAGCAGACCCTTGGACATGCCCGAATAAAAAACTATTTTCCTCTAGACAAGTGAGGAAAGTGAGTACAAGAGCTGTTTTACTCTAAGCAAGTGAGGAAAGTAAGTACAACAACTGTTTTCCTCTAGGTAACAAGGAAGGTTGAGTGCTGTAGTAATTTGTAGCTTATTTAGTGCTTACAACAAGTTCTGAACAAGTGTTGAGCACGAATAAGCAAATTCAAGTGCTAAAACTAAGAATCTGTATCTGAACTAGACTAGTTACAGGAAAGAAACAAGTGCAAATGCGGGCTTTTAAATCAGAAAGTTGAGAGAGATGGAAAAATTGCCCAAACGGCTAGTAACTGCGATTTCTGAGCCAGAAACCACTCCTTATGTGGTAGCTGGGTTACCTAGTGCTTACCACTCCCACTGATAAACTAGCAGGCTCCCCTCCAACACAGAAAGGCTTGGAGGCTCAGGAACTTACAAACTGTCATAGATACAGCAATACAGATACAGTATCTGGACTAGACTAGTTACAAGAAAGGGGGAAACAAGTGCAAATGCGGGCTTTTAAATCAGAAAGTTGAGATAAGTGGAAAAACTGTCCAAACGGACAATATCTACAATTTCTGGGCCAGAACCAGTCCTTAAGTGGTAGATAGGTTTCCTAGTGCTTACCACTCCCACTGAGAAGCTAGAATGCTTCCCTCCAGCACAGAAAGGCTTGGGGGGCTCAGGAGTTTACAAACACTCCTGGATACAGCTAATCTGTATCTGGACTAGACTAGTTACAGGAAGGGGGGGTGGGGCAAGTGCAAATGTTAAATTAGAAAGTTGAGAGAGATGGAAAAACTGCCCAAATGGCCAATAACAACTCCTTCGTATATCGCCTACTCAGAGGCGATCTCTGCTTAACATACAAAGCTATGTCAAACCCAGAGCTGTTGTACATGCTCCATTTAAAGAAATCCCAATCCATCCGAGCTACACGCTCTAGGGACCTAAACCTTGTCCCCACAATAAACAGAACATGCTGGAGGGATAGATTCCTGTCCCAGAGGCTTCCCATACTCTGGAACAGACTACCTATCTATGTCAAACAGAGCTCCTCATTAGCACTCTTCAAGACAAATCTTGATGATCGGATGGGTAATAGGAAATTCACCCCAGGGATCACGTCTGTGGTTCTGCTTGACAGGGGCACAGGAAAATAATTTTCTTGGGTGGCGAAAGCCAGGGTACCTTTTTGGCTAGGCTTGTATAAGCCCTAGGGCCAATAGCCTAGTACCTACCTATGAACCTATGAACCTATGAACCTATGAACTACAATTTCTGGGCCAGAAACCACTCCTTATGTGGTAGATAGGTCACCTAATGCGGTCCCCCCACTGATAAGCTAGCAGGCTTCCCTCCAACATAGACAGGCTTGGGGGGGCTCAGAAGCTGACAAACAGTCCTGGATATAGCAAATCTGTATCTGGACTAGACTAGTTACAAGAAAGGCAGGAAACATTAATACATTGTTTGTTACAGTTAAGCAGAACACAGGGAAATTCTAGCAAAGTTTCTTTCTATTTTTTTTTTTAAAGAAAGGGAGAGAGGAGAAGCAGAAGATAATTCAAGGTTAGGAAACTAAGTGGGTTGGCCTTCTCAAATGTTCTCTCTGTATTAGGTAGAATGAGTTAATGACACTAGACTGGGATCAGATTTACAGTAGGGGCGGGCAACTGCAAAGCCACCAAGTATAACAGCAAATCACCAACAGTGAGGGAGGGTGGGGAACAATACTACAGCTACTAGCCTACACTCTTTTAGACAATAAACACTACAGAAATGTTTGTCACAGCAGAAGAACAGCAGTGAGCCACAAAATGAAAATTTTAAACAGATAAAGGAGCAAGGAGACTCTACAGAATGCTTTTAACTGCAAACAAATCAGTTATATGATACACTCCTTGGCAGTAAATCAGAATAAACAAATAGGCGTTTAACAAGTAGAGAAAATTTCCCATTAATACCTTTCACACAGTGAAACTAGTTAAAAAGCTTTACAGTGTGACAGTAAAAACCCTATTTATCAGGCCCTGTAAGGCAGACAATTTTAGTTTAACTACGCAGATTAGTTAATAGCAATAAAATACAGTAAAAGATATGCAGCAGATAATAAAAAGTGTTATATATAAATTGCTAGAAGCAATAACTAGTAATAATAAGCAAAAAAAAAAACCAGGATACTTATTGTTATATATCTCAGATCAGAGTTGTAGTCAATGGCCCACCTTCACTCGGCTCAGTGTGTATAGACATAAATCCTCTCAAAGTTAGAGCTTAAATACCAGAAGATACTACCTTCAACAATTAAAAAAAAAAGCTCAAAAGAAACAATGACTGCTTACTCCAAGCCCTAGACCATCCAACCTCCACCAGCCAGCAGCCAATCAACACAATCCCACCATGAAGGTAAAGAAAGGCTTCTGCTAATTCAAGATGGCCTGGTCATGTATTAAGAACAACCACTGCAAAAACAAACAGGCTCAGAGACAGCAAATCTGAACTGGGACAATACTAGAGCTACTAGCCTACACTCTTTTAGACAGTAAACACTAAACAAAAGTGCTATATATAAATTGCCCAAAGCAATATCTAGTAAAAATAAGCAAAAAAAAAAAAAAAAAAGGATACTTATTGTTATATAGCTCAGATCAGAGTTGTAGTCAACGTCCCTCCTCCACTTGGCTCAGTGTGTATATACTGTGTTTTTTAAACTGGTATTTTAATGCAGCATTATAACTTTCACTTCAAAATATATGCATCACAAATGACAAGTTACATATAGTATAATGTAAATCAAAGCAATGAAATACAGTCTCATCTCTTTGAAGATGTTAACTCTCATCTAAGTCAGTGATAAAAGTTTAGTACTTATCAAAATATTCATAACATCCACTGGCAAAGAATGGTCATTCACATCAGTTCAGCTTTGTGACTATTTTGGAATCTTTGCTCATTTGGTCATCTTAGAATATCTGTTGGCTGTTCTGATGCTGGGGATGGGGGTATACCACCTGGACTATTATGGTTATTACTAAACAGAAACAAATTCTGGGCAGAAAGAGCTGACGTGTTTCCTGACAAATATATATTTCTGGAATATGCTTCATAGGTTCATAGGTTGGTACTAGGCTATTGGTCCTAGGGCCTATACAAGCCTAGCCATAAAAACTCCCTTGCTATTTCTTCCCACAATATTTACTTTAAAAAGCATTACCCTGCTGGAAGATAATGATTGACTAGTTCTGAGGTCCAGTTTTTCGATGATCAGAGTTCATCCATAGGAAATCACTGATGTCAAGTTCTGCCAGCTATGGTGCCCTTTACTGGGGAATTTTCCCACCCCCTTCTTCGAGTTGATGTCACTATGGAGTGGGTATATATAAGTTCAGGGGTTGTGGGTGGATTACTCTTCACATTGAGAGGGAGATATGGGAGCTTGTCCCCAATGAAAAACACTTAAAGTGTGTTTTGGATTTTTTTCAATTACTGCATTTCAGGGATTCTGATCCTTCATGCATTCAGTTTTGTCCACATATAGTAGAAGCTTTAAAAACTGTAAATACCTAAAGGAACTCTAGTACTTGCTATAAATATTACCTCTACACATTATTATCAATAATCTGTGTCATATTTTATTTCTAACATCTGCACAAATCTAGTCTGCAACTTTACTATCTCTTATATTTTTTTGTGTTAATCTGTCCGCTTTGAGTTTAAATCTTAGTTTCCCACTAACTCCCCCATTTAATCTAAATGCTGAGTACCATCATGCATTCTTTGGACTGCACATTTTAGAATTTGTCTAGCATGCAAGCTTTCAAAAAATTGATAATTAAACTATATAACTTATCTAGCATAAATACTGATATTAAGCTGTGTAGTCTGGTAATTAAACTGCATAGTTGTGGGTCAGAAAACAAAAAAGCTAGCTCATACTGTCTGGTGTTTCTTTATTCTTCCTGTCTGTCATGCCTGTTGCTATTATAATCTATATGGTTTCTCACAATTCATCACCTCCCCTACTTGTTCTAATCAACATACTAATATTAGCTCCACTCTCGACTGGATACTTACCTCTCACCCAAACCACTATCATAATGCCTCCACACTCCCTGATATTCTCAGTGACCATCACCCAACCTCCATCCCATGCCACCTATCTCAATCTCCTAAACCTCATAAATATAAAGACTGTCATAATCTATATAACTTTAACCCTAACATATTTAACCAGACACTCTCCTCTATAAATCAGTCTTTTCTATTTAACCTCCCCCTCAAAGAGGCTGTCCTTCAATTCAACAGCATCTTCCTTAACACCCTCAACTCTCTGGCCCCTATCAGAAAGACTAGGGTCAAAACCAACTATGCTCCCTGGTTAAGCAAATAAACTGTCTCCCTCATGCAAAAGAGAGCAAAACATGGAATCTCTGGAATAAACTCAAAATACATTCTAGTCTACAAAATTATAGGGAACTATGGAACACCACAAAAAAGTGTCTCCCTTGACAAAAATATATATCTAGACCCACAAAGAAGCCCCCACTCAAACCCCAAAAAATTCTGGAGTACCATCAACAATCTCTTACACACAGGGAAAACATGTCCTCCTAACCCATCCCCTAACAGCTCTCCACTCGAAACTGCCACTCTTCTGAACTCCTTCTTCATTAACTCCATACAAGACCTAATTAAACCAAACAAGACTACCTGCCCTAACTCTACTTTCCCTCCACCCACAAAACTCCTTTCTCCATCAAGCCTGTCCCCACCTCCATCATCAGATCACTACTCCATAAACTAAAACCCTTCTCCCCTTCTGTTGACAACCTGTCTCCTCTATACCTGAACTAGCTGCCCCTTCTATCACCTATCCTGTCTCTGTCCTCATCAATAGGTCAGTTCAGGAAAATCTGGTCCCTAGTATCTGGAAAAAGTCCTATATTATATCACTACATAAAGGAGGAAACTCCACTGACCCCTCCAATTTTAGGCCAATAGCAATTCTATCCCCTCTGTCTAAGATTCTAGAAAAGTGCGTACACAAGCAGCTCATCTCATATCTCACTCAGGAAAATCTCTTCACTCCAACACAACACAGTTTCCGGCCGCATCATAGCACAACTACAGCACTACAGCACTTCTTTCCTTCACTAACTCTATCGCTACATCTCTTAACAATATCAAATTAGTGTCATGCCTCTTCCTCAACCTTTCTAAAGCATTTGATACTGTGTCCCACAAAATCCTTCTCTCCAAGCTCTCCCACTTTAATCTCTTTACCTCTACTCTATCCTGGTTCTCTTCATACCTATCAAATAGAGCTAAATCAGTCAAATGTCTCTCTGCAGCCTCTCCTTTCCTCCCTGTTCAAACTGGTGTGCCCCAAGGCTCCATCCTGGGTCCACTATTATTTAACATCTTCACTAACAATATCTACCAATCATGCCCCCTCTGCACACTCATACAATATGCTGATGACTCTACAATCATCACAATCTCTGACAATCTACTACACCTACTCACTCTCAGTCAAAACACCCTTCACTCAGTTGAAAGATGGCTGACTACTAACCAACTGCTCCTTAACCCCAACAAAACAAAACTACTTCTCTTCCTCCCCAAGTCCCCCCAACACCTCAAAACCTCTGTCTCAGTCTCTTATCTGAACAAAATTGCTACTGCAGTCAAATCTCACACTAAACTTGTCAGTGTTTATATAGATGACAAACTTAAATTCAACATCCACATCTATAACTGTATCAAGAAGACACACCAAAAACTGTGATTACTATACAAAAATAAAAAATTCTTAGCACAAGAATCTAATCTGTCCCTAGTTCAAGCCTGCCTACTGCCTACCATACTATACACCACCCCAATCTTCACTAACCTCCAAAAAAACCTGTCAACCAAACTCGAGCTTACCTACAATAAAATTACTAGATTCACCACTAAACTTCCTTATTGTTCACACCACTGCCTCTCCTTACAAAAGCTTCCCTAGTTAGAACTCCATAACTAACTCCTCCTATCACAACTCCTTTTGACACATACTACCCTCCATAAACCCACAGCCTGCACATCTCTAGCAACCATCATCTCTCCTTATGTCCCTAATCGGGAGCTTCTGACCGACCAGCACCTCCTTCAAATCAACAAACCAAATAAAGCTATAGGAAAAATGCTATATAGCCACTCAGTCAGCTCCTCTTGGAACCAGCTCCCTCTCCATATCAGAACTATCCAAAACCCATCTAACTTCAAACTTACTCTTAAGGAATATCTGCTTAACTCCTGAAACTGCCTCTGTAAAGACCCTGCTTGAACCTTGCCTACTCTGCTCCCCACCTTTCTTTTTCTCAATCCCTACCTACTCCTACCTCTCCCCCTCTTTCTGCCACTGTTTCTCACTAATACCTACTATTCTATATCTCTAAACTTCCCTGCTCTGTTGCCTTTTTCCCTTCCGCTATTCTCCATTCTTCACTCTACACTTCTACCTCCAATTTCTCCCTCCCTCCCCTTTTATTCTATACCCCTCCGCTTCATTTCACTTTGTGTCTGGATAACTCTCTCTCTCTCTCTCTGACACCTGTACACCTCCCTACACATATGCATAGCTTAGTAATTTTCCCATTCCAAGGAATTGATTTTCAATGTGCATCCAGTGCTTGTAAGGCACATAAATTTAACTTTCAATATTTAATTTTTCTGCTTTTCATACATTGTACAAAATTGAATCTATGTTTGCTGCATGGGCCTCCTCTTGATTGCATGTTTAAAGGCTGTATTGATCACCAGTGTAAATAGTTTATTGATTGCAAGAAAAAAATATTTTTTGCTGTAATGGAGCTTTTCTCCTCAGGTCTCTGTTGAAAAAGAGCACCTGCCCAGCCAGACCAACCTGGTTAACAATGTCAAATAAATAAATAAATAAATAAATAAATAAATAAATAAATAAAGTGCAGTAACCATTGATTCATCTCTGCTAAGTGTTTAATGTCTTGTTGCACTAATCTGCATTTCATATCTGAGCTATGACAGCTGGCCACACTTTCTCAAAAGCTGAAATTTCCTATTTGACATTTTATCAGTTGTATGTTAGGTCCATGGGCACACTTAATCATTGGTGGTATCACAACTGGAAATTCTGGAATTTAACAAATATCATAATGACTTTGGAGGCAGAATTGCTGGAACCAGTAGCTGTATGACTATTCTAATTACTTATAAAACAGATTGACTGTGATGAGGACATTTTAATACCCTTACTGTGAGGGTTATAACAAATTAAATTATTTCTTTCTTACTGTAATGTACTGTACTATACCATAATATTTTTTTCAATTAGTTCTTTCTCACTTGCAGACAATTAAAACCTCCAATATCAGCAAATCAGAAATTGTTTATGCTAAGTGACTAACTATAATTGGTCAAATCCAAATCTCACTGCTACTGAATCTGCCATTTGGTTAGGCATATTACAATGTGTCTGTGCTCCTGCACGGTTTTCTGCCTCTTTGATGGATTGGATCTTAGACTTAGAAGAACTTATGGTACTGATGTTATACCCAATGTTATCAACAATAATTCCCTAGAGATAATTCCTCTCAGCTTTAAGCACATTCTAATAGTTCGTCTACCTAAAGTTCCTTATTCCACTACCGCCAATGATTACAAACTATTGCTAAGTTGCTAACATATGTCCTCATTGAAAAATTATTTATGAGCAAAATTAGTTGAGCGAAAGCTCTTTTTTTCGAACTCTTATTTGTTGAAATCTTATTCTTGAAAGCTTGCTCCATCAAATGTCCGTTTTTAGCAATTTTTTTCCTAAGGGGAAAATGCGTGGCCATCATTGGGAATTTGCCCCTTTCCCCACTGTAGTATGATCTCAGAGTTGGCATATTTAGTTTGGAAGGGTGTGGGGGGTGGATGTGGAGGGGGGGCACAGCCCTCCACCTTGCCTGTTTTAAATTTTGTGACGTTTTTTGGTGTTTGTTTGGCTGGCCAAGCATTTTTCCCCATAGGAACAAATTCACTGAAATGGCCATTCGATGGAGCAAGCTTTTGGCAATTAGGGTTTGACAGATAGGTGTTCTGAGAAAAGGGATTTCACTCAAATGATATAGTCCCAATAAAATCTAGTATGTATTTAAACTCTCTGATATTTTTATTGACAGCATGGGTCATACTTCTCAACTGTTCAGACTTTAGAAAAATGTCCATATTTTTTCCTCATATTTTTTATCATAAAATTTGTGGCTTTCATGCAAATCACTGAGGAATGAAGTTATTATACAATGACTCACATTTGAGTTTCAGACTTCATATCCTTCAGAAAATGCATGCTAACACAAATACTGTGATTCTAGAAACTTTCTAAATTTATAAAATCAATATTTAAAACCTGTCCCTGTTTTGGAGCTTTGTCCCCTCATTATTTTAGGCTTTGTCCAAACTACTTGTGCTAAGAGATTGAGAAGTATGGCATGTTTTCAGACCTGGTTTCAGTATAATTACATCAATGCATGTTTACTAATTAAATTTTTTATAACATGGAACAAGGGCATCTAACTGGGGTTATCACCTTCTTAGACTAAAAGTGAACTTTTTAAAGTATAAACTATAATGTACTGCTTCAAAAATTCTCTCGTAACTTTTCATCTGTGGTGATTCAGTGGGCTTAATAACTACTTTACTAACAGGACTTCTGTAGTCATTGGTTGCAATATTCAGACAGATGTTGGAAATGCTGGAAATTCTGTCTTGTATATTTCACAAGGATCAGCTTTTGGCCATTTGCTCTATTCTTTGTTTATTAATATTCTGCCCTATAAATTGTATGCTAATGATATTATGTTCACTGATGTAGGTAGAATATCTACCACCATAAATAGCTCTCTACAGTCTGACTTTTGGTCTGTGTGGAACTGGCTTGAAAATAAGCTCAGAATCAATGCACTAAAACTGGATTGATAGCATTCACTACTTCTCAAAGGTTCTCATCTGCACAATCCTTGTCTATTAAAGAACATAGACATTTAGTCCCAGTTATTGACTAACAATTGTCTCTCCACACCCATACAAGGCAGTGTAGTGAAAATGTCTTAAGCAGTTAAATGTAGTTCAAAAAATGACTTCTTACAGTGGTTTCTGTGTATGCAATGGCAGTTAATACATTATTACCTAGACTTAAGTATACTTTACAAATTGCCTCCTGAATTTTCTTGAATAAAACTAGAATTATTCACACCACTGTAAATAAAATATTGAGGTCTATACATTTTCTCTACATTGTCTCCTGGAATTTGTTAAATAGCACCAAAAGTATTCACACCATTGAATATAAAATATTGACATTTATACATTTTTCTAACAACAGACAGCACCACTGCCTGAGTGCAGAAAGGGCCAGTCATTTGCTAGTATCACTCCTACTTTCCTGCGTAATACCCTAATTGTTAAACTATTTAATGAACACTTTTCCTAGGTGCCTAGATTCATAGGTAAGTACTAGGCTAGCTGCCCTTATGAGCCAATTTACGCCTGTCCAAATTCTCTTTGAATGTTGAGAATCTAACCCTTGTGTCTGTGAGGTAAGCACCTTAACTTAGCTATTATACTAACCCCAACCCCATTAGTGAACCTACTCAACATCAACTCATTAAATCACTAAGATGACATCCTGCTATCAAGACCACACCACCTTTGTGTAACCTGTAAAAAAAAAAATCATACCATCATTTTGGAACATTATGCCTCAAGGAATGAGAAAGCTAATTAAATTCTGGACTTTGCCCCATGGTGCAAAGATATGAAGCCCTTCCTGTGCCCCAAATGACTCATGTTTGACTAGAAACATGAGTACTGGAGGGATCAGGTGGGTATGGGTGTGAGTGGCCAATTCTGATTCACCTGTCCTGGGGGTAAGGAGGCTCCCTAGGATTACTACAATAACAGCATTAAAAATAAATAAATAACCTCAGACTTGCCTGAATTTATTCAACCAATATAGGTGCTGCTGTTTAATAGATACAGAGTACAGTAAGGTAAATATGTATTTCATATTACCTTTCAGTAGTCTACAACCTTCACTGTATACCTTGCTTAGAAGCATGCAGTACAGATTCATATTTTACCTAAAGTATAATTCATATGACAATATATACTTAGAAACTACTATTGCAATAATGTACATTATTTCGCAATGTAAACTATTTGATTTAAACAGACTCAGTGTTATTTTGCATAGATACTTAGCTTAGATATATGCAGTAATACTTTGTATGTATTGCATGATGCACACTACATTGCATATTTTACTTTCATTTTTTGTATTGAACTTTTAATTATTTTTAACTTCCTGTGTCTTGGTTCTTTTAATGATCATCTTTATATCTTTACCTTTTGACCTGGATGACGGCTGAAAAAGGTCAAAGGTCCAGCCCAATCATCCACTTAAAATATAAACAATAAAGTATAATTAATAAAGAAAGATAAGTAATGTTGACAATGCAAAGTATGTGACTTCTTAGCAGAATGTGAGAGTCTTATACAGAGTTATTAGCAGGAACATTTATTAAAATGTGCATTTTTTTTTCTCTTTACAAAATGACTGCAGTTAGAAAAATAAGCCATCATGACACTGCTTCTGTGGTGAATGTACTTTCCAATTTAAAACACACTGCACATTGTAAATTTACTAATCACAGTTGTCATTAACCCTTTTTATTTAAGAATGTGTGAAATATGTATAAACAAAAATGTAGTGGAAAACAGGCTTACTGTTGAAGAATATTTGCTAAAGCTAAGGGTGACTGCTCTATTATTTGGCGTGTTTGCAAACAGATGACATTTAATGCTGCTACATTTTTCCAAATTAAAATATAAGGAGGAATGTAATAATACAGGACAGGAATGAAGCTGCATCTTGTTTTAACAAGTTTTCAGCCTGTGCAAACTACAAAATCAGCATTTGAATTTATATAAATACCTTGTGGAAGGGTTTCCTTTTTACTATTCATGACAAAGCAGATCTGTTAGACAATAAAGACATAGTCACAACAGACCTTTTACTTCACTGTACGACACTGCCCTCATTTTTTTTTTTAAATTTGCTTCTAAATATTTAGCATGATCCACTTACCATCTTTTCAGCTATGGGGTGTTGAGAGTTAGGATGTATGCCCGATCATGTTAAAAAGATTGAACTGAAATTGTTAGAGCAAGAGAGAATTTCCCTTCCAGAGGGAAAGGGGGTGATGAAGTCATGGATGCCATAAACCAATGAAATAATTATAAAAAAGTTGTGTCACACAGACCCGTGGAAAATCATTTGCTAAATAAATCATAGTGAGAGTTTTCATCATCACTTCTTCAGATTACACTTCCCTTGCCCAGGTAGTACAACCTTGGGATTACTAAACTATTAAGTAGTGGGGTGTAGAAAGCACAACCTTCTGCAGATAGAGATGTTGGGAGTACATCTGCACTGGATTCATGTCAATAGATTGACTGTAGTTCTGTCAACCACAAATCTACCAAATATATTTAGCAAAAAGCACTTTTTGGCAAAAAATCTAAACATATGTTTATTTGCAGAGGGCAAACCCCCCTACTCCAAGGTCACCCAACACTGGAGAAGAGGAATTCCTCTATTACTGGCAAAATTGCTTTAGAAAGAGCTGCCTTTGCTACAATGACACTTTCCCCTCTGTAGTACACATCACAAGGACATCCTCAATGTCAATTTGAACTCTGCTTTGTTATCTGAAGCAAATGTTGATATACAAAGGCCAACAGTCACATACTCGGATCCAGGTGTGAGGTGGAAAGTACAGAAGGGTAGACTGCGTGTTCTTTTTTAGAATAAACTTACTCTTTCAAATTAAGAGGCAGTTTCCTCTCACTGCAGTTACAATCAGGCTCCAGCCATGTATCCATGGAACCTGTCATTACCCATCAGTGAAATCTAACATTAAAGCATTTCACTACCAAGCATGGAGCCTTTCACTTCGACAGTGAAATGTTACTTCCTGACTATTTCAAATGAAAGATTCAAATGATAAGCTAAAACAGGAACCAAATCTGTTTAAGTATCATGTTGGAGCCAAAACAATGTGCTGCACTAATTTGGAAAAAAAACAGACATTAGTAACTCCAGCAACACTGGACTTTGGTGGAAATAAAGTCGCTAACCACCAAGGTTCAGCATCCTCAAAAGTAATATACAGAATCATGAGGTTGTGGGCAAAATGGAGGAGCATACCTCTGAAAAATCATGAATTACTTTTTTTAAGTCACTGAACTGTGCAATCAACTTTCTCAGTTCATTATTTCAGAGCATGAAGAAGTACAGATTGATGAAATGCAATAAATCCACTAATGTGTTTGTTTACACACACACACACACACACACACACACACACACACACACACACACACACACACACACACACACACACACACACACACAAAATAAAAATAATAAGAAACAAGAGACTTCCCATCATTGGAGTTACAATGATTACAGTATGTATGCGGATTACCTGAAATTAGGTAAACTGATTACATATGTTACAGATAGGGCATCCCTGCAAAAGAACTTGACTAAATTGAGCATTTGGGCACAGGAGAATAATAGCTTCATAGGTTCATACTAGGCTATCTGCCCTAGGGCATTTATAAGCCTAGCCAGAGTGTGTTTGGCTTTCGACACCCATTTTAAATTAATTTTGCTATGCCCTTTCTCGAGGTTAGTATACTGTGCCTCTGTCTAACAGTGACACAGAAGTGATACCCGGGGTAAACCTACGATCTCCCATCCACTCATCAAGATTCCTCTTGAAGAGAGTCAATGAGGGACCTGGACTGGGATTTTATTCCAGAGTGAAGGGAGCCTCTGGGTTATGAATCTGTCCCTCCAGCATGTCCTATTTATTTCAGTGCTGAGGTTCAAGTCTCGAGCGCGTAGCTCGATGGGATTTGGATTTTCTGAGGTGCAGCATGTCCATTAATTCAGGGTTGGACATGGCTTTATACGTCAGGCACAGATTGCCTCTGAGCAGGCGGTATGCCACTGAGTAGAGCTGGAGTTTCTTTAACCGGGCAGCATATGGCATCTGTTTGAGCCCTATGATCCTCTTGGTGAGGTACTTTTGGGGTCTTTCCAGTTGCTGCAGGTGTCTGGTAAGGTACATCCCAAAAGGAGCATTATACTCAATTATGGGCCTGATGAGGGATGAGTAAAGAGGCACGATGACCTCCTCTGATTTAGATGTGAATCCCTTCATGATTAGGTGGGCTATACAAAATGTTTTTCTAACCACTTTGGCCACGTGGTTGTCAAATGAGAGATTGCTATCAACTTGGGTCCCCAGGTCCCTAATTACTTCTTCTGTACTTAATGGATTACTACCTATGTGGTAATTTGTGGGCACTTTGTTTTTCCAAAGGGGATGACAATACACTTTTTGGTGTTTAGCTTGAGGCCATGGCTCTGGCACCAGTTGTCTGTTTCTATGAGGCCCTTTTGGAGGATGCTTGTGTCGGCTGGAGAGTCGATTATGGCGCCCAGTTTGCAGTCATCTGCGAACTTAGTCAGCCACAGTCCTTCCATGTTGGCCTGTACCTCCGAGAAATATATACCGAACAAGAGAGGTCCCAGGACTGAGCCTTGTTGGACGCCACTTGTAACTGGTTTGGAGTCTGACATGGCTCCAGCAATTCTAACCATGTGGGTTCTGTCCTTGAGCCAGTTTGCAACCCATCTAGTGACATAGGGGTTTATATTTAAGCTGGTGAGCTTATCTATAATGCCTGAGTGGAGTATTGTATCGAAGGCTTTTGCGAGGTCCAGGTAGGCTGTGTGGACCACTTTCCTTTTGTCAATGGCCTTGGTGACTGTTTCAAAGAAATCAACCAGGTTTAAGAGGCAGGATCTGCCCTTAACAAAGCCAAACTGGGTAGGATCCAGTGTCTGTAGGTCCCCAATATTTTTATTTATGAGGTCCATGATGATCCTTTCCATAGCTTTGCAGACTAAGCTAGTCAGGCTTATGGGGCGATAGTTTCCAGGATCCACTGAGGCATCACCTTTGTGGAGAGGGACCACTGTTGCTGTACGCCACTCTTTGGGTACATATCCTGTAGTAAGGCTAAGATTGAACAGTAGTTTTATGTTTGGGATTAGCTCTTCTTGGAGTTCATGTAGGACGCAGCCCAGGACACCGTCTGGTCCCATTGATCCTGTGTTTTTTGCTTTGGAGAGGGCAGCTCTTACCTGAGCATCTGAGATGTCAGGGGGGCAGCACTCTGCTGGGATAAATATTTGCCCTTTTGGTGGGGAGAGGGGGAGAAGTTTGCACTGAACCTGTCAGCTACGATGTTGGCAATGTCTGTGGGTTTGGTGTATTTTTTGTCATTTTGGACTAATTCTGAGCATATCTGGGAATTCCCACCCAGGTTCCTAACATAACTAAAGAAAGCCTTGTGATTATCCTTAGTGTCCTGTGCAATTTTTCTCTCAAAGCTGGCCTTAGACGATTTTATGAGTGCCCTTAGTTTTTTGCTAATACTGATCAGAGATGCCTTCCCTTTTTGGGATTTTGCTATATCATGTAGCAGCTTCCTCCTTCTATTGTATAGTTTGTTTATGGCTGGGGTCCACCAGACAGGACGTCTGCCTTTGGAGGATTGGGTCTTGGTTTTATTTGGGATTGCATGATCCATAAATTCCTGAAGGTGTTCATAGAATGCATTTATAAAGGATTCTGCGGTCTGGGACGTATTTTCCACAGGCCCGGGGGCTTTGAAGGATTCCACCTCGTTTTGAGGAGTGTGAAATTTGCTTTAGAGAAGTTTTTCACTGTGGTTTTCAGGGCAGGGGGTGGAGTCGGGATGTGAATATCCAGTGAGATTAGTTTATGGTCTGATCTTACTAGTGAGGGATACACTTCTGGTCTGGAGCATAGAGTCCCCATGTTGGTGATGATCAGGTCCAGTATGTTTTCCCCTCTTGTGGGAGTGGTAACAAGTTGCTCCATAGCATTTGAGTTTATAAATTCTAGGAACCTGTGGGCTAGGGTGTTGGAGCTAGAGTAATGCTCCCAGTCTATGTTTGGGTAGTTGAAGTCGCCCAATATAATGGTGTTTGGAGAGACCTTCATATTTTCCAGTGTTCTCAGGAAGGCCGAGTGGGGTTCCTGGGTTTGGGAGGGTAGTCTGTAGCAGGCTATAAACTGGAAGGAAGTTTTACCCACTGTTAGTTGCACATGGATAGTCTCTGATGCTTCGTGCTGTGCCACCAACCTGGAGGTGTGGGTATCTTTGACGAATACTGATACTCCCCCTCCTTTTGTGGTACGGTCCAAGTTTTGGGGCCAAAAAGCATGGTATGAGGTATAACCTGGTAGTGCTGGGGTGCTCTTTGGAGCTTTGAACCAGGTTTCTGTTACTGCACAGATATCGATTTTCTCCATGCTAAGGAGAGTTTCGAGTGCATGCATCTTGAGGTTTAGACTTCTGGCATTGAGTAGCATTACTCTCAGTTTCTTATCCCTTGTGATACCTATGGAGGTGGGTTTGTCTTTTGAGCCTTGCCTAAAAAAGGCACTATGGGGGTAGCAAGAGCCTTTGCCAATATCCGAAAGCCCAGGGGTGATAGGTGCAAGCCGTCCCTAGCAAAGCATCGTGGCTTGTTGAGCATGTCATCCCAGGCTGACAGGCATTGGATCCCCTTTAAATGATACCAATACTTAAGCCAATTGTTGAAATTAATCATCTTGTCTTCATATTGTGGCATCATTCTTGGTGAGGGTAAGATGCTACTCAAGGTCAGGGTCATACTGGCCTGGGCTACATGCTCAGAGAGCTCCTCTATGTCTCTTTTCATGTAGTCCAGGGAGGTACATCTCAGGTCATTCACATCAGCATGGACAATGACTGAGTCATATTTGTACTTGCCTTGGAGTGACCTGAGTGCTTGTGTTATGTGGCGGATCCTAGCGCCCGACAGGCAGCTCACCCTGACCTTCTCCTTGTTCAGCCTGGTGAGCGGGACGTCAGTGTGCCTGACAATAGAGTCACCTATTACAAGTGTATCAGGTGTGTTGTTTAGCCTTAAGGGCTGTGGCTGTTTGACACACTGGCTTTGTGAGCTATGTGTTGCACGTGTTTTGTTTTGGGTAGCCATTGCTTGGGTATCTGCTTTGGAGGTCTCTGCTGCTTAGGCAGATTTTTATTTAGAGCCTCTGAGTATGTTTTTATGTGTTTATGTGTTTGGTTTGCTGTCATGGTAGGTCTATGTGAGACTGGAATTGTAGTGAGTGTGGTTTCCTTCTCCTCCTGACTGGTTCCACCAGTACTGAGTTGAGAGAGCTTAGCCTCTAGTATGGCTATATGGTTGCATCTCTCACATGTGTTGGAATTTGTTGGGAGGAGGAGAGGGTTGTCTGTGTACATGAGGCAGTTGTAACATTGCCTCAAGATTCCCAGATTCACCAGCTGTACCGGAGAGGAGATTGACAACTGACCTTTGGACATGCTAGAATAGTATTGGGAATTCCTTTATAATTGAAAAAAAAGGTCAATGGGGAATGAGGTAGTCAAGGGGAGTTTGTGAGGGTGTAGTGCTTTTAATATTTTAGTGCAGACTTATATAATTGCTTTAGTGAGCAAGTGCCAGGTAACTTAAATGCAATGTGTTTCAGGTAACTTAAATGCAAAAATGACAAACAGTAACTTTCTTTCAAGTGAAACAAGGAAATAAGTACGGTAAGCAATGCAGATATCACTAGGGATCCACAGAAGCACCGAAAAGCTGCATTTTAGGTGTAATTAGCGTTTCAGGGAAATAACAAGCAAACAAGCAGCATACAAATAAAGCTAGATTCAGCAGGCCTGGATCTAGTCTATGCTACAGCAAACAAGGTGTACCAATTTCAGTAAGAAACAGTTCAAATATGCAGGCACTATATGCCTTTAACCAGAAATTCCCAACTCAGAAGGGCAGAGTCCAGCCTCTCCTCCCACAAGAGTGCAGACCACGAACCTTCTTAATGTAAAATAACTGGCCTGAAACCCAAGTGCTTAAACCAGAACTAATACACTTTTAGAATAACAGACACTGAGCCCTCAATCAGCAGTTCACAACTTAGAAGGATATAAGCTACCTGTCCTGCCACCAAAGTGCAGGCCACAAACCTTCCTAATGTAAAACAACTGGTCTGAAGCCCAAGTGCTTAATCCAAAAGACTTAGAATGATAGCTACACTTTAATCAAGTTACTACCAAGCAGTAATAAATACAATTGAATACTTTAAAGAATGCCTGGATTAGTGCTCAAGTTATACAAACAAAGCTAGATTCAGCAGGCCTGGATCTAGTCTATGCTACAGCAAACAAGGTGTACCAATTTCAGTAAGAAGCAGTTCAAATATGCAGGCACTATAAGCCTTTAACCAGAAATTCCCAGCTAGAAGGGCAGAGTCCAGCCTCTCCTCCCACAAGAGTGCAGACCACGAACCCTTTTAATGTAAAATTACTGGCCTGAAGCCCAAGTGCTTAAAATAGAATTAATACACTATTAGAATAACAGACACTGAGCCCTCAATCAGCAGTTCCCAACTTAGAAGGATGTAAGCTACCTGTTCTGCCACTAAAGTGCAGACTGCAAACCTTCCTAATGTAAAACAACTGGTCTGAAGCCCAAGTGCTTAAACTAAAAGGCTTAGAATGAGTTACACCAAGCAGTAATAAATATAATTGAGTACTTTTAAGATGATGCAAAAGCAAAAATAAAGTAGGAAGAAACACAAATACAGTAAAAGCAGATTTTTTTTTTTTGAGTGAGCAAATGAGATGGGCCCAGGAGTTACAGGACAGAAACAAGTGCAAATGCAGGCCTTCAGAAAGTTGAGAAAGATGGAAGACCGCCCAAAAGGCCAATAACTACAAATTCTTGGCCAGAACCACTCCTTATGTGGTAGAAAGGTTACCTAGTGCTTACCACTCCCACTGATAAGCTAGAAGGCTTCCCTCCAACACAGAAAGGCTTGGGGGATCAGAAGCAACAGAGATGTGAGGAATCGGAGTGCAAATTATAAAACCCCAAAAATATATACTGATCTCTGTATATTTGCAGAAAACTAAGACAACAGATATATAAGCAACAATTTAGCTATATAATACAGAAAATACAGAAAAATATACTCAGCTCTATATATTTGCAGAAATCGTGTAAGGCTGTTCCACTTTAAATGCAGACTGCTGCTATTAACAGTTCAAATTAAGGGAACCTTGAGTTAACAACACAGAAGCAACAGAAACCACAATGAGGGGGGTGGGGAAAAGTTTCAACAGAGATGTGAGGAATCAGAGTGCAAATTATAAAACCCAAAAAATATATACTGTTCTCTCTATATTTGCAGAACACTAAGACAACAGATATATAAGCAACAATTTAACTCTATAATACAGAAAATACAGAACAATATACTCAGCTCTATATATTTGCAGAAATTTTGCAAGGCTGTTCCACTTTAAATGCAAACTGCTGCTATTAACAGTTCAAATTAAGGGAACCTTGAGTTAACAACACAGAAGCAACAGAAACCACAATGAGGGGGGTGGGGAAAAGTTTCAACAGAGATGTGAGGAATCAGAGTGCAAATTATAAAACCCAAAAAATATATACTGATCTCTGTATATTTGCAGAACACTAAGACACCAGATATATAAGCAACAATTTAGCTCTATAATACAGAAAATACAGAAAAATATACTCAGCTCTATATATTTGCAGAAATCTTGTAAGGCTGTTCCACATTAAATGCAGACTGCTGCTATTAACAGTTCAAATTAAGGGAACCTTGAGTTAACAACACAGAAGCAACAGAAACCACAATGAGGGGGTGGGGAAAAGTTTCAACAGAGATGTGAGTAATCAGAGTGCAAATTATAAAACCCAAAAATATATACTGATCTCTGTATATTTGCAGAACACTAAGACAACAGATATATAAGCAACAATTTAGCTCTATAATACAGACAAATATAGTCAGCTCTATATATTTGCAGAAATCTTGTAAGGCTGTTCCACTTTAAATGCAGACTGCTGCTATTAGCAATTCAAATTAAGGGAACCTTGAGTTAACAACACAGAAGCAACAGAAACCACAATGAGGGGGGTGGGGAAAAGTTTCAACAGAGATGTGAGGAATCAGAGTGCAAATTATAAAACCCAAAAAATATATACTGATCTCTGTATATTTGCAGAACACTAAGACAACAGATATATAAGCAACAATTTAGCTCTATAATACAGAAAATACAGAAAAATATACTCAGCTCTATATATTTGCAGAAATCTTGTAAGGCTGTTCCACTTTAAATGCAGACTGCTGCTATTAACAGTTCAAATTAAGGGAACCTTGAGTTAAGAACACAGAAGCAACAGAAACCACAATGACGAGGGGTGGGGAAAAGTTTCAACAGAGATGTGAGGAATCAGAGTGCAAATTATAAAACCCAAAATATATATACTGATCTCTGTATATTTGCAGAACACTAACACAACAGATATATAAGCAACAATTTAGCTCTATAATACAGAAAAATATACTCAGCTCTATATATTTGCAGAAATCTTGTAAGGTAGTTCCACTTTAAATGCAGACTGCTGCTATTAGCAATTCAAATTAAGGGAGCCTTGAGTTAACAACACAGAAGCAACAGAAACCACAATGAGGGGGGTGGGGAAAAGTTTCAACAGAGATGTGAGGAATCAGAGTGCAAATTATAAAACCCAAAAAATATATACTGATCTCTGTATATTTGCAGAACACTAAGACAACAGATATATAAGCAACAATTTAGCTCTATAATACAGAAAATACAGAAAAATATACTCAGCTCTATATATTTGCAGAAATCTTGTAAGGCTGTTCCACTTTAAATGCAGACTGCTGCTATTAACAGTTCAAATTAAGGGAACCTTGAGTTAACAACACAGAAGCAACAGAAACCACAATGAGGGGGTGGGGAAAAGTTTCAACAGAGATGTGAGGAATCAGAGTGCAAATTATAAAACCCAAAAATATATACTGATCTCTGTATATTTGCAGAACACTAAGACAACAGATATATAAGCAACAATTTAGCTCTATAATACAGAAAATACAGAAAAATATACTCAGCTCTATATATTTGCAGAAATCTTGTAAGGCTGTTCCACTTTAAATGCAGACTGCTGCTATTAACAGTTCAAATTAAGGGAACCTTGAGTTAACAACACAGAAGCAACAGAAACCACAATGAGGGGGTGGGGAAAAGTTTCAACAGAGATGTGAGGAATCAGAGTGCAAATTATAAAACCCAAAAAATATATACTGATCTCTGTATATTTGCAGAACACTAAGACAACAGATATATAAGCAACAATTTAGCTCTATAATACAGAAAATACAGAAAAATATACTCAGCTCTATATATTTGCAGAAATCTTGTAAGGCTGTTCCACTTTAAATGCAGACTGCTGCTATTAACAGTTCAAATTAAGGGAACCTTGAGTTAACAACACAGAAGCAACAGAAACCACAATGAGGGGGGGGGGAAAAGTTTCAACAGAGATGTGAGGAATCAGAGTGCAAATTATAAAACCCAAAAAATATATACTGATCTCTGTATATTTGCAGAACACTAAGACAACAGATATATAAGCAACAATTTAGCTCTATAATACAGAAAATACAGAAAAATATACTCAGCTCTATATATTTGCAGAAATCTTGTAAGGCTGTTCCACTTTAAATGCAGACTGCTGCTATTAACAGTTCAAATTAAGGGAACCTTGAGTTAACAACACAGAAGCAACAGAAACCACAATGAGGGGGTGGGGAAAAGTTTCAACAGAGATGTGAGGAATCAGAGTGCAAATTATAAAACCCAAAAATATATACTGATCTCTGTATATTTGCAGAACACTAAGACAACAGATATATAAGCAACAATTTAGCTCTATAATACAGAAAATACAGAAAAATATACTCAGCTCTATATATTTGCAGAAATCTTGTAAGGCTGTTCCACTTTAAATGCAGACTGCTGCTATTAACAGTTCAAATTAAGGGAACCTTGAGTTAACAACACAGAAGCACCAGAAACCACAATGAGGGGGGTGGGGAAAAGTTTCAACAGAGATGTGAGGAATCAGAGTGCAAATTATAAAACCCAAAAAATATATACTGATCTCTGTATATTTGCAGAACACTAAGACAACAGATATATAAGCAACAATTTAGCTCTATAATACAGAACATACAGAAAAATATACTCAGCTCTATATATTTGCAGAAATCTTGTAAGGCTGATCCACTTTAAATGCAGACTGCTGCTATTAACAGTTCAAATTAAGGGAACCTTGAGTTAACAACATAGAAGCAACAGAAACCACAATGAGGGGGGTGGGGGAAAGTTTCAACAGAGATGTGAGGAATCAGAGTGCAAATTATAAAACCCAAAAAATATATACTGATCTCTGTATATTTGCAGAACACTAAGACAACAGATATATAAGCAACAATTTAGCTCTATAATACAGAAAAATATATTCAGCTCTATATATTTGAGAAATCTTGTAAGGCTGTTCCACTTTTAATGCAGACTGCTGCTATTAGCAGTTCAAATTAAGGGAACCTTGAGTTAACAACACAGAAGCAACAGAAACCACAATGAGGGGTGGGGGTGGGGAAAAGTTTCAACAGAGATGTGAGGAATCAGAGTGCAAATGATAAAACCCAAAAAATATATACTGATCTCTGTATATTTGCAGAACACTAAGACAACAGATATATAAGCAACAATTTAGCTCTATAATACAGAAAATACAGAAAAATATACTCAGCTCTATATATTTGCAGAAATCTTGTAAGGCTGTTCCACTTTAAATGCAGACTGCTGCTAATAACAGTTCAAATTAAGGGAACCTTGAGTTAACAACACAGAAGCAACAAAAACCACAATGAGGGGGGTGGGGAAAAGTTTCAACAGAGATGTGAGGAATCAGAGTGCAAATTATAAAACCCAAAAAATATATACTGATCTCTGTATATTTGCAGAACACTAAGACAACAGATATATAAGCAACAATTTAGCTCTATAATACAGAAAATACAGAAAAATATACTCAGCTCTATATATTTGCAGAAATCTTTTAAGGCTGTTCCACTTTCAATGCAGACTGCTGCTATTAACAGTTCAAATTAAGGGAACCTTGAGTTAACAACACAGAAGCAACAGAAACCACAATGAGGGGGGTGGGTAAAGTTTCAACAGAGATGTGAGGAATCAGAGTGCAAATTATAAAACCCCAAAAATATATACTGATCTCTGTATATTTGCAGAACACTAAGACAACAGATATATAAGCAACAATTTAGCTCTATAATACAGAAAATACAGAAAAATATACTCAGCTCTATATATTTGCAGAAATCTTGTAAGGCTGTTCCACTTTAAATGCAGACTGCTGCTATTAACAGTTCAAATTAAGGGAACCTTGAGTTAACAACATAGAAGCAACAGAAACCACAATGAGGGGGGTGGGGAAAAGTTTCAACAGAGATGTGAGGAATCAGAGTGCAAATTATAAAACCCAAAAAATATATACTGTTCTCTGTATATTTGCAGAACACTAAGACAACAGGTATATAAGCAACAATTTAGCTCTATAATACAGAAAATACAGAAAAATATACTCAGCTCTATATATTTGCAGAAATCTTGTAAGGCTGTTCCACTTTAAATGCAGACTGCTGCTATTAACAGTTCAAATTAAGGGAACCTTGAGTTAATAACACAGAAGCAACATAAACCACAATGAGGGGGGTGGGGAAAAGTTTCAACAGGGATGTGAGGAATCAGAGTGCAAATTATAGAACCCAAAAAATATATACTGATCTCTGTATATTTGCAGAACACTAAGACAACAGATATATAAGCAACAATTTAGCTCTATAATACAGAAAATACAGAAAAATATACTCAGCTCTATATATTTGCAGAAATCTTGTAAGGCTGTTCCACTTTAAATGCAGACTGCTGCTATTAACAGTTCAAATTAAGGGAACCTTGAGTTAACAACACAGAAGCAACAGAAACCACAATGAGGGGGTGGGGAAAAGTTTCAACAGAGATGTGAGGAATCAGAGTGCAAATTATAAAACACAAAAAATATATACTGATCTCTGTATATTTGCAGAACACTAAGACAACAGATATATAAGCAACAATTTAGCTCTATAATACAGAAAATACAGAAAAATATACTCAGCTCTATATATTTGCAGAAATATTGTAAGGCTGTTCCACTTTAAATGCAGACTGCTATTAACAGTTCAAATTAAGGGAACCTTGAGTTAACAACATAGAAGCAACAGAAACCACAATGAGGGGGGTGGGGAAAAGTTTCAACAGAGATGTGAGGAATCAGAGTGCAAATTATAAAACCCAAAAATATATACTGATCTCTGTGTATTTGCAGAACACTAAGACAACAGATATATAAGCAACGATTTAGCTCTATAATACAGAAAATACAGAAAAATATACTCAGCTCTATATATTTGCAGAAATCTTGTAAGGCTGTCCCACCTTAAATGCAGACTGCTGCTATTACATCAAAAACTAAGCATATGAGAGTTAAGACACATAAATTGATAGGGGAATATTTAATACAGCACACATTGATTGAAACTGTAGATTCATGGTTGTGAACATTTAAGTTGTCATGAAAGACTAAAATATCTGAACTTGTAAAGCATATCACACACACACACACACACACACACACACACACACACACACACACACACACATGCACATCCACACACACGCACACACACACACACACATATATATATATATATATATATATATATATATATATATATATATATATCTATATATATACACACACCTATATATATATATATATATATATATATATATATATATATATATATATATATATAGATATATATATATATATGTATAGGGCATTTAGAAACAGCTACATCTGTGAATGTTTGGAGTTATCAAAAAATAGCAGAGAATCATCAGACAACCTATGTAGAAGATTCTATAGGAATGTGAAGTGTACTGTTTCTATGAGGCAGTAACTGATGCATGGAATAGACTACCAAATTACATAGGTTCATAGGTAGGTACTAGGCTATCTGCCCGAAGGCATTTATAAGCCTAGCCAGAATGTGTTGGCTTTCACCACCCCCTTAGATTAATTCCCTGTGCCTCTGTCCAGCAGAGCACTGAAGTGATCCCCAAGGTAAACTTTCTGTTTCCCATCCACTCATCAAGGTTGCTTTTGAAGAGTGTTAGTGAGGAGCTCTGCCTAATGTAGATTGGGGTCTTGTTCCGAAGCATGGGGAGTCTCTGGGACAGGATCTATCCCTCTAGCATGTCCTATTTATTGTTGTGATGAGGTTTAGATCCCTAGAGCGTGTGGCCTGAAGGGATAAGGTTTTCTTTTGGTGGAGCATGTCCATCAATTCTGGGTTGGACACGGCCTTGTATGTCAGGCAGAGATCACCTCTGAGTAGGCGGTATGCAACCAAGTACAGCTGTAGTTTCTTCACTTGAGCTGCATAGGGCATCTGTTTGAGGCCAGTGATCCTCTTGGTGAGGTACTTCTGTGGTGGTTCCATCTATTGCAGGTGTCTTGTAAGGTACATCCCAAATGGGGCTTTGTACTCTATGATGGGTCTGATGAGTGATGAGTAGAGCGGCACAATGACCTCTTTTGATCTGGATGTGAACACTTTTGTGATTAGGTGGGCCACATAGAAGGATTTTCTAACCACTTTGGCAATGTGATTATCAAAGGTGAGATTACTATCTACTTGGGTCCCCAGATCCCTTATTACGTCTTCCGTATTTAGGGGACTACCACCTATGTGGTAGTTTGTGGATACTTTGTTTTTTCCAAAGGGGATGACTATGCACTTTTTGGCATTTAGCTTTAGGCCATGATTTTGACACCAGGTATCCATCTCAATGAGACCCTTTTGGAGGATGTCTGTGTCAGCCGGAGAGTCAGTTATAGCCTCTAGTTTGCAGTCATCTGCGAACTTGGTCAGCCGTAGTCCTCCTGTACTTGCCTGTATCTCTGAGAAGTATATGTTGAACAGGAGGGGTTCTTGGACTGAGCCCTGGGAAATGCCACTTGTAACAGGTTTAGAGTCGGACCTAGCTCCCACAACTCTCACCATGAGAGTTCTGTCCATGAACCAGTTGGCAATCCATCTTGTGACGTAGGGGTTTATGTTCTGGGTGGTGAGCTTGTCTATAATACCAGAATGGGGAATGGTGTCGAAGGCCTTAGCGAGGTCTAGGTAGTCAGTGTGTACAACCTTTCTCTCATCTATAGCCTTGGTAACTGTCTCAAAGAAGTCCACCAGGTTTAGGAGACATGATCTGATCTTAACAAAGCCGAACTGGGTAGGGTTCAGTGTTTAGAGGTTCCCAATGTCTCTGTTAATGAGTTCCATGATGATGCGCTCCATAGCCTTGCAGACCAAGCTAGTCAGGCTTATAGGGCGATAGTTCCCAGGGTCTTTTGTGGCTCCGCCATTGTGGAGCGGAATAACCATTGCTATGCACCACTCTATGGGTATGTAGCCTGTGGAGAGGCTGAGTTTGAACAGTGTGTTTAGGTGAGGTGCAGGTGTCTTGTAAGGTACATCCCAAATGGGGCTTTGTACTCTATGATGGGTCTGATGAGTGATGAGTAGAGGGGCACAATGACCTCTTTTGATCTGGATGTGAACCCTTTTGTGATTAGGTGGGCCACATAGAAGGATTTTCTAACCACTTTGGCAATGTGATTATCAAAGGTGAGATTACTATCTACTTGGGTCCCCAGATCCCTTATTATGTCTTCCGTATTTAGGGGACTACCACCTATGTGGTAGTTTGTGGATACTTTGTTTTTTCCAAAGGGGATGACTATGCACTTTTTGGCATTTAGCTTTAGGCCATGATTTTGACACCAGGTATCCATCTCAACGAGACCCTTTTGGAGGATATCTGTGTCAGCCGGAGAGTCAGTTATAGCCCCTAGTTTGCAGTCATCTGCAAACTTGGTCAGCCGTAGTCCTCCTGTACTTGCCTGTATCTCTGAGAAGTATATGTTGAACAGGAGGGGTCCTTGGACTGAGCCCTGGGGAATGCCACTTGTAACCGGTTTAGAGTCGGACCTAGCTCCCACAACTCTCACCATGAGAGTTCTGTCCATGAATCAGTTGGCAATCCATCTTGTGACGTAGGGGTTTATGTTCTGGGTGGTGAGCTTGTCTATAATACCAGAATGGAGAATGGTGTCGAAGGCCTTAGCGAGGTCTAGGTAGGCAGTGTGTACCATCTTTCCCTCATCTATAGCCTTGGTAACTGTCTCAAAGAAGTCCACCAGGTTTAGGAGGCATGATCTGATCTTAACAAAGCCGAACTGGGTAGGGTCCAGTGTTTAGAGGTTCCCAATGTCTCTGTTAATGAGTTCCATGATGATGCGCTCCATAGCCTTGCAGACCAAGCTAGTCAGGCTTATAGGGCGATAGTTCCCGGGGTCTTTTGTGGCTCCACCATTGTGGAGCGGAATAACCATTGCTGTGCACCACTCTATGGGTACGTAGCCTGTGGAGAAGCTGAGTTTGAACAGTGTGTTTAGGTGAGGGGTTAGTTCGTCTTTGAACTCATGTAGAATGCAGCCTGGGATGCCATCCGGTCCCACTGATGCTGTGTTTTTGGCTTTGGAGTGGGCTGTTTTAACCTGAGTGTCTGTGACTTCAGGGACTCTACATTCGTATGGTATGGTTATGGGCCCTTTTGGGGGTGAGAGGGGGGGTGATGTTTGCACTGAAGCTGTCTGCAAGGATGTTGGCGATATCGGTCAGTTCAGTGTATTTTGTGCCATTCTGCCCTAATTCTGAGCAGATCTGAGAATTGCCACTTAGATTCTTGATATAGCTAAAGAATGCCTTGTGGTTATCTTTGGAGTCCTTGGCAATTTTTCTTTCAAAGCTCACCTTGGATGATTTTATGAGGGATCGTAGTTTCTTGCTGATACTGATCAGAGATGTCTTCCCTTCTTGGGATTTTACTCTTTTTTGTACTAGTTTCCTCCTTCTATTGTATAGCTTGTTTATGGCAGGAGTCCACCAAACTGGTTTCCTTTTCTTGGAGGAGTGAGTCTTGGTTTTGCTTGGGATGCCATGATCCATGCATTCTTGTAGGTGCCCGTAGAATGTGTTAGTAAAGGATTTTGCAGCTTGGACAGTGTTATCCTTCAGCATGGGGGCTTTGAAATTTTCCACCTCGGTCTTAAGTAATGTGAAGTTTGCTTTTGAAAAGTTTTTCATGGTGGTTTTCTTGTCCAGGAATGTGGATTTCCAAAGTGATTTGTTTATGGTCAGATCTAACCAGCGAGGGGTTGACCTCCAGTGTGGAACAGCGGTCACCCATGTTGGTGATGACCTGGTCCAATATGTTGTCACCTCTGGTGGGAGTGTTGACCAGTTGAACCACAGCATTTGAGTTTATAAATTCTAGGAAATGTTGGGCAAGGGAGTTAGTACTTGAGCAGTTCTCCCAGTTAATGTTTGAGTAACTGAAATCACCCAATATTAAGGTGTTTGGTAGGACCTTTATGTTTTCCAGTGTTTCCAGAAATGCAGAATCGGGGTCCTGGGACATGGTGGGTGATCTGTAGCAAGCTACAATTTGAATTGCAGTTTTGCCCATTGTTAGTTGCACGTGGATGATCTCTGAAGCATCGTGCTGTGCCACTAACCTGGAGGTGTGGATATCCTTGATGAATATGGATATGCCCCCGCCTTTTGTATTTCGGTTTGGGTTCTGTGGCCAAAATGTATGGTATGTGTTGTAGCCTGGTAGTGCTGGAGTGCTCTCTAGAACCTTAAACCGGGTTTCTGTTACTGCACATATATTGATTTTCTCCATACTGAGGAGGGCCTTGAGTGCGTGCATTTTGAGCTTTAGACTTTTGGCATTGAGTAGCATTACCCTCAGTTTTTTGTTACTTGTACTATTAAAGGTGGTGGATTTGTCTTTTGAGCCTTGCCTAAAAAAGGCACTATGGGAGTGGCAAGAGCCTTGGCCAGTATTTGAAAGCCTAAGGGTGACAGGTGCAAGCCATTTCTAGCGAAGCAACGTGGCTTGTTGAGCATGTTATCCCAAGCAGACAGACCCTGCATCCCCTTTGAATGATACCATAAACTTAGCCAATTGTTGAAATCAAGAATTTTTTCTTTATACTGTGGTATCATTCTTGATGAGGGCAGGATGCTACTCAATGTCAGGGTCATACCGGCCTGAGCTACGTGATCAGAAAGCTCTTCCATGTCTCTTTTCATGTAGTCTAGGGAGGTACAGCTCAGGTCATTCACACCAACATGGACAATGACAGAGTCATATTTGTATTTGTTCTGGAGTGACCTGAGTGTTCTGTTATGTGGCGGATCCTGGCGCCTGACAGACAGCTAACAGTAACCTTCTCCTTATTCAGCCTAGTGAGTGGGACGTCAGTGTGCCAGACTTTAGAGTCACCTATTACTAGTATGTTGTATGTTATTTTGCCTTAAGGGCTGTGATTGCATGGCACACTGGTTTTGTGAAGTATGTGTTTTGTGGTTTGTGTTGGGGGTGGAGGTTGCGTGGATGTTTGCTTTGGAGGTCTCTGTTGATTTTGCAGATTTTTATTTAGAGCCTCCGAGTATGTTTTTGTGTATTTATGTGTGTTTTTTGCCGGTGCTGCTTTAATGGGTCTATGTGAGACTGGTGGTGTGATGCAAGTATTTCCCTTCTCCTCTTGACTGTCTGATCCAGTCTTGGGTTGAGAGAGCTTAGCCTCCAGTTTGGCTGTATAATTGCATCTCTCGCATGTATTAGTGTTTGGTGGTAGGAGGAGGGGGTTGTCTGTGTACATGAGGCAATTGTAACATTGACTCGAAATGCCCAGATTCATCAGTTGGACTGGAGAGTACACCTGAAACTGCCCTTTGGACATGCCTGGATATGTACAGTGAGCTGTTTTACTGGATGGCTGGAAAGGTCGAATAGAGAGCTTTTTCCTTTTGTACAGTACAGGAGGGTCTAGTGCTAGGGTTTATAAGTGCTTGCTGTAAGTTTTGAGCAAGTGCCAGGTTGACAAATGAATGGCTTGAGTGCTTAAGTTGAAAGTTTGTCTAGTTCCAAGGGAAAAATAGAAGAGGAGACTTTGTGGAGCCGGGAATAGTATTACCCTAGCTAACTAGCGCTGCCCAGCTTGCAAAACTGGGCAAATATGGTATTTATAGCAGGAAAATGAAAGAGATAGAAATTAGCCCAAAATGGCCAATAAACTACTAATTTCTGGGTTGAAACCACAGATAGGCTGCTCAAAGCTCCCTCTCTCACAGGTGAACAGAGAACTTCCTTCTACCCAAGTAAGGTATGGGCAAGCACAGATATTTGTAACAAAGCCCTGAATTCAGCACTAACCTGAAAACCGGACTATACTTGCTTAGAAAGGTGGGAAACAAATATATATATATATATATATATATATATATATATATATATATATATATATATATATATATATATATATATATATATATATATATATATTTTTTTTTTTTTAGAAAATAAAGCAGATACACTAAAAAAACACTTTAAATGCACAGAAAATTATACTTATTGTTATATATCGCAGATCAGAGTTGTAGTCAATGCTCCTAGTAATAAAGTAGGAAGAAACACAAATACAGTAAAAGCAGATGAATAAAGTGCAATTTTATATATGTATATATATATATATATATATATATATATATATATATATATATATATATATATATATATATATATATATAAAACAATAGAAAACAAACAAACTAATTTAAACAAGTTACCCAATTAACCAGAAAAAAAGCTCAAAACTGAGCCCTTTTCCAACAGTCTTCAATCAGACAAGTTCTAACGGCACACCCCTGTTTACTAGGATGCAGGGGAACCTTCTCCAAAAAAGATGGCCTGGATCAGTGCTCAAGTTATACAAACAAAGCTAGACTCAGCAGGCCTGAATCTGGTCTATGCTACAGCAACAAGCCACACCAATTTCAGAAAGAAACAGTTCAAATAAGCAGGAACAATAAGCCTGTGACCAGAAATTCCCAGCTCAGAAGGGCAGAATCCAGCCTCTCCTCCCACAAGAGTGCAGACCACTTCTTCTTCTTTCGGCTTTTCCCAGTTAGGGGTTGCCACAGCGGATCACCTGTCCGCTCATGATTCTTAATGTAGAATAACTGGCCTGAAGCCCAAGTACTTAAGTCAGAACTAATACACTTTTAGAATAGCAGACACTGGGCCTTCAATCAGCAATTCCCAGCTTAGAAGGATGTAAGCTACCTGTCCTGCCACAAACCTTATTAATGTAAAACAGCCTGTATGAAGCCCTAGTGCTTAAACCAAAAGACTTAGAATAACAGTTACAATTTAATCAGGCTACTACCAAGCAGTAATAAATGCAGCAGAATAAATAAAATTGAGTACTTTTAAGAAAAACAAAATAAAGTAGAAGGAAAGACAAATACAGTAAAAGCAAATGAATAAAGTGCAATTTTTTTTAAATGCAAGGAGAGAGGAAGGAAGAACCTAAGTGAGCTGGCCTTCTCAAATCTTCTCTCTGTATTAAGTAGAGTGAACACTAGACTCAGAATATGATCTCACTGTACTTGGTTAAATGAGCAAATGAGATGGACCCACGAGGAGTGTTCTAATACAGACTTACAGGAGGGGCGGGCAATTCCAGAGCCACCAACACTAATACTAATGCAGGAACAGGGAGGGAGGTTGGGGAACTAACTGCAGAGAGACACACAGCACACTGTTCAGAAACACACAATTAGGAAACAGAAAAACATGAAAATACAGTACTTTTAAGTTTCCACTTAACAGAATACTAAAATACATTACTGCAAGTTTCACTTAGCTTCAGCTTCTAATGCAAATGTTTGTAGCCAAGCAAGTCTCTCAGGAGTTGAGCATAAAATTATTTCTCCAACTTTGTGGCTAGCACTTAAAGTACAGAGGAATCCCTCTAGGCTATTAAATATTAGATAACAAAGAAGTGATAACACCACCCCCTCTTATAGCAAACAGACAGACATTAAAGCAAGCACTTGTTTAGATATTTTTAAGAACAGCTTTTGACACATTATTGGAACAACTGTTGTAGTTTATCGACAGACTAGAGGGGCATTAATGCCCATGTTTGAAATATTTGTATGTATGTATGTATGTCTGTCTGCACTATAAAATGATATTTCAGCTACACAAGCATGCAGTAAACAAGAATTCAGCTCTTAAGACTTCCTCAGTAGTACACTTTTTGCTTCATTTGATTCCCTGACAGCAACATAGTAAGCCAGCAGTACACAAGTTAACAGCAGGCATATCTTCTTTTAATGTTTTGAACACTCAGTGCCTGTGAAATTAACAGCAACAATCATACTACCAGCAGAATAATTTGTTGCCTTTGTCGCAGCAAGTAGACATTAAATTGGCACAGTAATCAAATCATATATTATTTTTGTAAATCACAGCTCACAGACAAACAACGCTGTTGATAGCAGACAAGTATTTCTTCAAGGCTTGAAGCATAGAGTAAAAAGAGTTCACCTGTGTACAAGTACACTTACACACATGCATACCTCTCAACTTCTTTATCAAGCATTTTGGACAAAGCCAAAAGTAATGGGGAGAAAGCAAAGGCCCAGAATAAGAGACATTTTTATATATTTCTCAAGATTCACTTAAAAATTATAAAACAACAGGTATCAATATGTATTTTCAGAACAACACAAAGTATGAAACTTTAAAGTCTGGCACTGCTGATTAGCTGTATTTCTCAGTAATTTACATGCAAATAAACCAAACACACATTATAACAGACAGGACAAACATATGATGCAAAATCAGAGGCATTCTGCAAAATCAGTGGCAATTGAGAGGTGTCACAGATACATGTGTACAAACATACACACACACAAATAAACAAGACAGCAAGAGGTCAGTATATATACCCACATACATCTACAAGGCGGATGCAATGTTACCTTCGCTCATAACTCTCAACTTCTATGCTCAAGGATCAGGGACAAAGCCAAAAGTAATGGTGGGACAAAATCAGGGACAGTTTTTAAATACAGTATCGTACCTTTCAACATTAGAGCAAGAATTGGGACAAAGCCAAAAATAGTGTAGGGGAGCACAAAGCCCTTAAAAATAGGGACATGTTTAAAAATGTCTCTCCTAAACTTAGAAATTTTCCAGAATAACAAGTTTTGCATTACCATGAATTTTCTGAAGGATATGAAGTCTGGAACTCAAATCTCTGTCATTATTTAGAATCTTCAGTCCTCAGTGATATGCCAGAAAACCACAAATTGTATGAGGAACAGACCGAATAAAAACACATCCACCAGGGAAAATACCTATCTTCATGGTAGACTAATCTATAATAACAGACTAAAACTAAGAGACAAAAATATATACATTGTGCAAAATTCTGGACAGTTGAAAAAACACATTTGGACTAAAAGGAACATACCCAGTCTCCATAAATTTAATAAAATAACACAACTCTCCCCATTTTTTTTAATTACTAAATTTAGTTTTTAAAAACCCAGCCACTGGGGATGCACAAGCCAGTGCATTTATTTGTGCCGGTCCCAAGACCGGATAAATGGTGAGGGTTACGTCAGGAAGGGCATCCGGTGTAAAACCTCTGCCAAATAACATATGCGGACAACAATACAGATTTCCATACCAGATTGGTCGAGTCCCGGGTTAACAACGACCACCACCAGTACTGTCAGCCAACAGGGTGCTGGCTGAAATTGGGATACTGTTGGTCGAAGGAGAAGAAGATGGGGAAGGCATGCCCGGAAGTGGAAAGAGAGGAGGAAGGTTAGGAGTCTAGTAGTGAGGGTAGGAACTTTGAATGTTGGCAGTATGACTGGTATAGGGAGAGAGCTAGCTGATATGATGGAGAGAAGGAAGGTTGATATGTTGACTGTGCAAGAGACAAGATGGAAGAGGAGTAAGGCCAGGTGTTTAGGAGGAGTGGTTCAAATTGTTCTATCATGGTGTGAATGGGAGGAGAAATGAGGTAGGAGTTATCCTGAAGGAACAGTATGCCAAGAGTGTTTTGGAGGTGAAAAGAGTGTCCGATAGAGTGATGTTTATGTAGCTGGAAATTGATGGTGTAATGATGAATGCATTTAGTGCATACACTCCACAAGCTGGGTGTGCAATGGATGAGAAAGAAATTTTGGAATGAGTTGGATGAAGTGGTGGTGAGTGTACCCAAGGGTGAGAGATTGGTGATTGGAGCGGACTTCAATGGGCATGTTGGAGAAGGGAACAGAGGGGATGAGGAAGTGATGGGTAGGTATGGTGTTAAGGAGAGCAATGCAGAAGGTCAGATGATAGTGGATTTTGTGAAAATGATAGACATGGCTGTGGTGAATACATATTTTAAGAAGAGGGAGGAGCATATAGAGTGACGTACAAGAGTGGAGGAAGATGCACACAGGTGGATTATATCCTATGCAGGAGGGCCAGTCTGAAGGAGATTGGAGACTGTAAAGTGGTGACAGGGGAAAGTGTAGTTAGGCAGCATAGAATGGTGGTCTGTAGGATGATGTTGGTGATCAAGAAGAGGAGGATGAGTGTGAGGGCAGCACCAAGGATCAAATGGTGGAAGTTGAAAAAGGGTGATTGTGAGGTGGAGTTCAGAGAAGAGTTAAAACAGGCACTGGGGGCAGTGAAGAGTTACCGAATGGCTGAGTAACTACAGCAGAGATGGTAAGGGTGACAGCTAGAAAGGTGCTTGGCGTGACATCTGGATAGAGGAAGGAGGACAAGGAGACCTGGAGGTGGAATGAGAAAGTACAGGTGAGTATACAGAGGAAGAGGCTGGCGAAGAAGAAGAAGTGGGATTGCCAGAGAGATGAAGAAAGGAGACAGGAGTATAAGGAGATGAGGAGCATGGCAAAGAGACAGGTGGCATATGGAGAGTTGTATTTAAGGTTGGACACTAAAGTGGGAGAAAAGGACCTGTACCAAATGACTAGACAGAGGGACCAAGCTGGGAAAGATGTGCAGCAGGTAAAGGTGATAAAGGATAATGAGGGAAACATACTCACAAGTGAGGAGAGTGTGTTGTGCTGATAGAAAGAGTACTTTGAGAGGCTGATGAATGAAGAGAATGAGAGAGAGAGAAGGTTGAATGATGTAGGGATAGTGAATCAGGAAGTGAAACAGATTAGCAAGGAGGAAGTAAGGACAGCTATGAAGAGGAAGAAGAATGGAAAGGCTGTTGGTCCAGATGACATACAAGTGGAAGCATGGAGGTGCTTAGGAGAAATGGCAGTGGAGTTTTTAACCAGATTGTTTAATGAAATCTTGAAAAGTCAGAGGATGCCAGGAGAGTGGAGAAAAAGTCTTTTGCCATCTATTTTTAAGAATAAGGGTGATGTGCAGAGCTGTAGTAACTACAGAGGGATAAAACTGATCAGTCACAGCTTGAAGTTATGGGAAAGAGTTATGGAAGCTAGGTTAAGAAGGGAGGTGATGATTAGTGATCAGCAGTATGCTTTTATGTCGGGAAAGAGCACTACAGATATGATGTTTGCTCTGAGAGTGTTGATGGAGAAATATAGAAGTCAGAAGGAGCTGCATTGTGTCTTTGTGGACTTGGAGAAAGCATATGATAGAGTTCCTAGAGAGGAGCTGTGGCACTGTATGAGGAAGTCAGGAGTGGCAGAGAAGTATGTAAGAGTGGTACAGGATATGTACGAGGGTAGTGTGACAGTAGCAAAGTCTGCAGTGGGAATGACAGATGCATTTAAATTGGAGGTGGGATTATATCAAGGATCAGCTCTGAACCCTTTCTTATTTGCAGTGGTGATGGACAGGTTGATAGACAAGATCAGACAGGAGGCCCCATGGACTATGATGTTTGCAGATGACATTGTGATCTGTAGTGAGAGTAGGGACCAGGTTGAGGAGACCCTGGAGAGGTGGAGATATGCTCTAGAGAGGAGAGGAATGAAGGTTAGCAGGACTAAGACAGAATATATGTGTGTGAATGAGAGGGAGGATAGAAACATTGTGAGGATGCAGGGAGTAGAGTTGATGAAGGTGGATGAGTTTAAGTACTTGGGATCAACGGTTCAGAGTAATGGTGAGTGTAGAAGAGAGGTGAAGAACAGAATGCAAGCAGGATGGAATGGGTGGAGAAGAGTGTCAGGAGTGATTTGTGACAGACGGGTACCAATAAGAGTGAAAGGGAAGGTCTACAAGAGGGTAGTGAGATCGGCTATGTTGTATGGGTTGGAGATGATGGCACTGACCAAAAGGCAGGAGTCAGAGCTGGAAGTGGCAGAGTTAAACATGCTAAGATTTGCACTGGGTGTGACAAGGATGGACAAGATCAGGAATCACTATATTAGATGGTCAGCTCAGTTTGGAGGGTTTGGAGACAAAGTCAGAGAGGCGAGATTGCGTTGGTTTGGACATGTGCTGAGGAGGGATGCTGGGTATATTGGGAAAAGGATGCAAAGGATGGAGCTGCCAGGTAACAGGAAAAGAAGAAGGCCTAAGATAAGGTTTATGGATGTGGTGAGAGAGGACATGCAGGTGGTTGGTGTGACAGAGCAAGATGCAGAGGACAGGAATAAATGAAAACAGATGATCCACTGTGGCGACCCCTAATGGGAACAGTTGAAAGAGAAGAAGAAGACTAAATTTATTTTTAAAAAGTTAATGGTGCAACCAGTTTAGAATTAGCATCCTTTCTTTCTGACCAATAAGTATAAAACTCTAATGTCTGGTATTATTGATGGACTATAATCTTGAATAATTTACCCACAAATCAAATATTTTATATGCAACATGGCAAAATATGACTCAAAATCAGGGACAGATGAGAGGTATCCTAGCACCAAGGAGACCAAATAATGTCTACTGTTTCTTCTGTTGTGTGTGATAATGCCCATAAATATTTTAAATACATGCAACCAGTGTAACTGGGTACAGAAATAGCACATTTAGTAAACAAATGCAAATGCATTTGAGAAGACACTTACCGGTACCTCACACTACTGATGGTCATTTTTTCTTTCAACTTAAATAAAATAAAATAAATAAAAGCACCCTAGTCCCACTGTCAGTGCTCAATGACAGAGATGTGAAAAAGATACCTGACCTGAGTATACACAGGTAAGTATTCATGATGTTAACATATTTTTTTTCATTTTTTAGGCAATCTTAAAAAATTAACTTTCATTTACATTGTCAGCAGTTTTGTTCATAAAACTTGAGTCAGCACATAAACTGACTCAAGCATGGCAATGCTGTACACAGCATTTTTTTTACATAAAATTACAATATACTGTGTCTAGCTATGGCCCCTTACTAGGCCTGTGGGCCCTGGGCAGCTGCCCAAATTATCTCTATTATAATCTACCAGTGCTTGCAACATTATAAAACTTGACAAAAAGAGGGTGTAATATCCACCAGCTTACCTACTCCTGGTAAGGTGTAAACTGAACGAGCTTTAAGCTTATCGACTATATTTCCTTCAATCACTGCTTTTAAATGAGAATCACTGCCATTGCAGTTTTTATTAGTGATCTAGCAGTGACCTAGATTTTTTAGACTTTTCAGTCTTCTCTGATGTATGCACTTGAAATTAATAAACATAAGTAAGAAGAGTGTTGCAGGTCAATCCCCCACATGGAGGTTGTAGTGGATTTCGACCCTTGTGTAAACATGCCTTTTTCCTTTGTGGTTTGTTTTTTCAAGATGAAACTTTAACAAGTGTGGTCTCATCCAGATGTAATGAAATAATCTTTGACAATACAGATGATTATAATGGTACCAAGACCAAACATGACTACAACACTGAACTGAATGTCTAGAAATGTACAGATGTCTGTCAAAGAAAGGCAGTAAGAAAAAATAAAATCTGTAGAGTATGTATGTTATTCAAAAATATCTCACATTAAAGTAGTATGGGGAATGGGGATGTATGGAAAAAAATGAAGCAATGTGGCATTAAAGAGACATTAAGACTATGGGTCAGTACCTAGACATTATCATAGAAAATACATTGACTGAAAATGATGAAGTTGCCCAAACATGCAGTGAAACTCAGAATACAACACAAATAACCTACAAAAATATGTTGCTTTATAAAATTTGAAGAACATTCCTTGACATCTGAACAGCTCTAGCAGAATCACAGAAAGTTAAAGACTGAAAATGTGTGCAAAGATGCCATCATAGTGACAGATGCAACAGCAACAAATGATGATGCATTGTTAGAAAAATATGTATTAATGTATATGTTTAGTGCTTATTAGAAGCTAAAAAGGTTAACACATTTCATTCTATTTTATGTACAGCTTAATTCTGTATGAAATCATAAGATGCTTTTTCAAACTGCAGTATGCTTTCTGAAATTGCAAGATGCTCTCTGACCTAATATTTGCTAGCACAGCAAAATTCATGTTTATGCCTTTTGGAAACTTACTGAGAAGCAGGTGATTATCTGCTAGGTCAGGAAAATGAATGAATAGTGAATGAATAGAACAATATTGTTTTCTATAATGTGATTGAATATGAACAATCAGCTCTGTCCGTGTTATGAGAACATGCACAGCTGCGGAAAAGAAAAGATACATCAAACAAAGACTGCTTGAAGAAATGAACTATAATCTGTACTTGCTTTGTGCTCAAATTAGCCATAGTATCTTGAATGGTAACACTGCATAGTGAGAAGTCATATCTGACCGGTGGTCATCAAGGCCACGTTGTTTTTCTTAGGAAGTTTTTTTTGTAAACTTGATATGCCAGCAGAAAATCATGCAATGAAATAATTTTGAAAGAACTTGTGATTTATTACGTCAGCTTAGTAGGCAATGCCTTGTAAGAAATGTATAAGAATAGCTTCACTTCCTGATTCTAGTTAGACAAACTCTGTATTAGCATGATTTTGTCTCCTTGCTGCAAGATTAAAGTGCCTTAACCTGAACCTGCCATGTGTTGATCATTTTGAAGTTGTTTTTCCTTTGACATGCATTAAACCCCTTAACTGCTGAGCATTTTCAGAAGGTCTGTTACCAAAATATTGGGTTATTTTTGCTCTTTGTATTTATAAGCCTTTACCTCCAAAATGGACTAATATTTGTTTATAATCTTCTAGGGAATGTTACTGTCATGATTATTTATAGAACACCACTCAAACTGTGTCCTACCTTCAAAGGCAAAGGAACACCTGCATTTTGAATTTTAATAAAACATCAAATATCTATGTCATTTTTATGCCTCAGCATATTCAAAGAATAAAAAGATCCCATTTATTACAGAAGTATCCCTTTTATGTCTGAAATCACACCAACATTGTCTATTTCTGTTTTAATAGCTTCTGTGTATTTTACTCTTAATTGAAATGAAAGCTATATACTTGTCTTCAGCTGGCTGTGTTGTAAACTCTGTACTTTTATGTTTACAAACACTGTTCTAACCTGAGTTCCACCCTAAATTTAAATGACAATATCACTCTATTGCATCAAAACATACCAAAACCTAAACACTTTTAGCATTAAGTAGACAAGGGAATCTCATCTTTCAGAACATGTGAAGTATTCATATTTTGTTACTACAGAAAATGACACAAAATACTATATTTTCCTAGAAAAGAATATTACTTTTAGTTCTTATTTCATAATATCCCATCAGTAATATAGTTCTTATAAACGATGAACTGGTCAGCCTAAAAAATGCAAAGTCTACATTTTTCTGAAACAAATGGCAAATCCAAGAAATCCAAACGACTACATAAGATTACAGCTGGCATCTGCAGTAAAGGACCATTTTTCATAATAATAAATCATTGCTGTCACGCAAAAAAAAAAAAAACTGCATTTTAGCTGATCATTTCAACTATTTACTGACCACTAGTGTAAACTGGGGGAGGAAAGGTTCATAGTTCTACTGTCAAATCAAACCTTTGTTTAGGAGAAATAAATAGGATTTCTACCTGAAATATAATGGCAACTCAGTAAAGAAGTATTTTAGCACACTTATTTGTACTCTGAATACAGTGTGAAAGATTACCAGAGTATCAACAGAGTATAATGCAAACAAATCAGACTGGCAGGATAGGCACTTGGGCTAAAGCCAAGATGACCTGCCTTTACTGTCTCTGAGATTAATTACAGAGTTTATAGTTAATCATGACATGGTATTCAGCTACAAGACACAGCTAAGACTGTAATTCTTACCTCAGACTTTTCAGTGCAGCACATCTCTGAATTTGACTATATAGTTTTAGCAGCTTGAAAACAAGGCATTGTAGATAATATATGATAAAACTGAAATGATATATTTTTTCATGAGGAAACGTATGCCAGCTCTGCCCGGAGAAGTAGGGCAGTGGATGGGCAACATATGCCAGCATAGCTAGCTGGAGTTTTGCAAAGGATTATATGTCATTTGTATATCAAACTGATTTGTACAGATGCTTGTGCTGAAAATGTATTTGTAAAGCTGCTTATGTTAAACAACAGTGGGTCTTGCTGGACTGAAAAGAAATACAGTAAACCTGTATTCTGAATTGTATTGTAACTGTTGGAATTAATATATTGTAGCAGAGGATAATGGAAGAAAGGAGGCTAATCTCAGTCCAGCTAACTTTGAAAAATAGTCTGAAATTAAATTACCTGGTTTAGGACATAAAGATTGCATCTTACGGTTCTGGTTGTGGCCAGAGATGAAGTGTCTGTGAAAACCAGGACTAGGAATTCTACTGTATTGTTCTAAGGGGTAACCTAATCGCTACCCTGGAATTGTGGTAGTTTTAAAATGATTTTATAGCTTCCAGATGCTATAACATATCTCAGCAAAGCTCTACCTGTGTATATGGTAACACATATGTGCTAAATTCCTGTTCAGTTCCTAGCAAAGGGGGATAGTGTGGGAACCAAAGTCAGATGACCAGATGTATGTGATGTTATTTTGTAACCCACCAGTGAAATGATGTTTTAATAGTAGATAAGACAGAAGTCTCAAAGGAGTCTGTTTTTGAATCCTGCAAACGAAGGAAGACTGCCCACCCACTTCATCTTGCCTTGCTTTATTAAGTAATTAGGAAACAGTAATTCCTTATATCAGTCAGGAAAATATAGTGGGATTAGTTAAGTACTGTTTTTCATTATATGTGTGAATCTATCCATCTGTGTTATTTTTAATATTACCTATGATTGAAACTCTGGTGCTTACTGCAAATAGATATTTATTTTTTTTTTTATATTATTTTATTATTTATTATTAAATATATTTAAACTTTTCATTGTGTCTGGTCCTTTAGAGAATATTTTAATCTTTCACAGTGGCCACTCCTGAAAGCCTTGCAGCATTGGCCAAACACTACCATTTGTATTAGTATTAATTTTACTCAGTATAATTAGGTACCCTAGTAAGATCCTTAGAGCAGCTGGCTGATGGCAATGTAGCTACCTTATAGCATGATTAAAGGGTATCAGAACAAGTAAATCTGTGCCAGCCTTTCCCAGGTGTGTGTGTGTGTGTGTGTGTGTGTGTGTGTGTGTGTGTGTGTGTGTGTGTGTGTGTGTGTGTGTGTGTGTGTGTGAGTGTGTGTGTGTGTGTGTGTGTGTGTGTGTGTGTGTGTGTGTGTGTGTGTGTTTGCGAGTGTGTGTCAGCTGCTTGAAGCAGGGACAACAGAGCACTGGTTTCACATAGAGGGTGATGGAGGACTTGGCTTGGAACACTCAGCTGAGGACTGAAATCTATAACTGTGCTAGTCGGGAGTCTTATTAGGGCCTGGAGAGTGAGAGAGAGAGAGAGAGAGAGAGAGAGAGAGAGAGGGAATCCCAGCCTCCAGACTGAGTGTGTTCCCTGTGTGCTCTTAAGGGAAATTGTACTTAGTGCAGACAGCTGCATCTGGAAATACTGTGCTTATCCATTTTTGTTCCAAGTGATAGTCCCTCACCAGTGTCATTGGTGAGGATTGAGATTCCTTGATTACTGGCCCACAGCAGGGACATCACAATGACCGTGACATATTACAAGTAAAAATATGATCTGTTTGATGTGTAATGCATATGGTATGATATTTCAAAATTACTATCTGCTCTACCATAGAGAAATGAAGATCAATCAAAGTACAGAAAAATGGGAAAACAGGGCAGTTTAACAGTTTACATTAGACAATTCAGTACTTTATGAAATAGACATCCTATGTTGCTTGACAATTTTCACTTGGTTGTTTTCTTCTTGCAAAAGACTAGGTTGGGCTGTTTTTGAAATCCTACCCAAACTTATTTCCTGTGCAGAACAGTGTTTGATGTTCTGCCTTTCAATAATTTTTCCTTCATGCAACTGAAGCTTGGGGAATTTCATATCACATGATTGGGGGGCGGGTCACAAAACCACATTTGTCAAGGCTTTGGGAAAAGTAGAGTCAATAATGTTATCCAAAGATTAAATCCTTTTTATGCATACCTTAAAGTTAAAGTACTGTATATTACTCATAATCAAGGAGCAGGGGAGAGCCAAAGGTTTGAATCCTCTGAGTGGTGTACAAGGAGACACATTAACTAATCATCCACAGCATCTGAGGTTACAGAATGATTTTTAGGGAGAAATATTTATATATACCATTCTTTCCATAACTGTGTAAACCCAGATAAAAATATTTTGCTTTTGGCATAAAACATTGTTTCACAGTACTTGAAATATATGGTAAGGAGTTCCTTCAAAGTCAATACTAAGTACACAGAAAGCAACCTGTAACAATTTAGCACCAGGTGCAATCTAAACTACTGGATGCTCAGATCTGTAGTGCATCACATTTATTAGTAAGGATTCCTGCCTTTGTTTTCATTAATAAATCATCTGTTTGCACAAGCAACTGAGGTGACAGTGCAAAGTAATTTAGGATGTGCATCTGAGGACAGATCCATTTGCTTTTTACTTTATTCATTAATAACAAGAGGTGCCCACAATAGGCTATGCAGGAAAAATGCTGCAATTTTTTTCCTAATCATTTTTTTTATTAAGGTCCATATCTAGAATACATCTTGGGTGGTCATGGTGATGCAGCGGTTAGCATTGCCACCTCACAGCAAGAGGTTTTCTGGTTCAATTCTCGGCTGGGGTGCCTTTCTTTGCGGAGTCTGCATGTCCTCCCTGTGGTCATGTGGGTTTCCTCCAGGTGCTCCGGTTTCCTCCCACATCCCAAAGACATGCAGTAGGTGGATTGGACACTCTAAATTGGCCCTAGGTGTGAGTGTGTGCATCTGTGTGCCTTCTGAAGAAGGTTGGGTGCCGGGCTGGCAACTCAACACCATAAAAATTCCACTGCCAGTCATGAGCGGACAGATGATCCGCTGTGGTGACCTCTAACTGGGAAAAAGCCAAAAGAAGAAGAAAAAAGATCTAGAGTACATCTCATCTAGATACACAGTGCCTCAATTGGGCCTGTGCTTGGAGTTGAGGAAATTTTCTTTATGACCAAATGTTTCTGCAGCATTTTCAGCTTTTGAATTAATACACCACATCCATGCAGTTTGTTAACGAGCTGATACCTTCCTGTTGTAGGACACTTAAGTCTGATAACAATTCAGTGGTATAAATAACAAATGACAAATGCCAGGTTATTTAGCTAAAAGTCATTATCTATAAAGGAGGTTTCATTGCTTTTGTTGCAGAGGAAAATTTTACTATTTCATGTAATAATCCAGATCTGGTTACAGTGTATGTCCTGGTCAACCAGAAATCCTTTTTAAAATAAACCATAAACTTCTTCTCCATGACTGCTTCCTCAAAAAGTGTAAACCTTTTGAAATGTTGGGACCTGCTTTAGTGAGTCTCATAACATGAAGACTGAATGGCTAAATGAATACAATAATTCTGAAATGGCCATTTCTCAGAATATTCCCTTTTCACCCAGGTATGGCGATTTTAGAGAGTTTGTATATTTAAGTTTGGAAAGTGTGGGGAGCTTCCCTCTACCTTGGGGGTGCAGGGACATTTGCCTTCCCTCAATAAACAAGTTTAAAGGTTAATAACAATGTTTGATGTCCGCTCTTCTCCTACAACTTTTTTTCCTTTCGGTGTGTCAGCACATGGTGTTATGACTGACAATATTTCATTAGGGAGCTCTTAAAACTGTTTTAAAATGCTTGTGATTCAGACTCCTCCTCCTCCTCCTCTTCCTTTTCATCAACATTATCATCAACACCCTTTTCCCCATTTTCTACACAGGGTCTGGGTTCATGTCAGTTGTCACCATCTTTCTCTATTCAGTGTCACTCTCATACCTTCCTTGACACTCATGCCTGACTGTTTCAGGTTTTCTCTCAAACAACCCTTCCACCTCTTTGCTGGATGCTCCATTTTCCACTTATCTTCTTCCTGTCTGTCCCAAATCTTCTTCACCAGATTGTCTTCTGCTTTCCTGCACGTGTCTGAACTGCTGCTATCTGTTCTCTTTGACTTTTTCTGCAATTGGAGCTACCTTGGCTTCTGCTCTTATGTCCTCATTTCTTCATCTGTCCCATAGTGTGAATATTACCACCTTTTTCAGGCACTTCATCTCCATCACCTCTATCTTCCTCTATTGCTCTGCCTCTACTACCCAGTTTTCTATAATCATACAGTAGTACTGGTCATGCCACTGTTTTGTATACCTTACTTTGGCATTCTTCTGTCATACACTACCCCTGGCACTCTATGTCAACTGGCAGCAGCACCTCTGATTCTAACTTTGACCTCCTCATTCTAACATCCATTATCTTCAACCACCCCTCCCAGATACTTGAAGCTGTTAACATGTTCTACTATTTTCCCCTCTGTCTCAATTCTCATCTTCTTCTGATTTCCTTAATTTGCTTCCATTACAACTGTCTTAACTGTACTCAGTTTCATCCCATGTGCCTTTAGTTTTGCATTAACTTTCCATATACTTTGCTGAAGTTCTTGCTCAGAGTCTGCCTGTAATGCCACATAGGTTCATAGGTTCATAGGTAGGTACTCGGCTATTGGCCCTAGGGCCCATACAAGCCTAGCCAAAAAATGTACCCTGGCTTTCGCCAACCAAGAAAATTATTTTCCTGTGCCCCTGTCGAGCAGAGTCACAGAAGTGATCCCCGGGGTGAATTTCCCATTTCCCATCCAATCATTAAGCTTTTTCTTGAAGAGTGCTAATGAGGAGCTCTGTTTGACATAGATATGTAGTCTGTTCCAGAGTATGGGAAGTCTCTGGGACAGGAATCTATCCTTCCAGCATGTTCTGTTTATTGTGGTGACAAGGTTTAGGTCCCTAGAGCGTGTAGCTCAGAGGGATTGGGATTTCTTTAAGTGGAGCATGTCCAACAGCTCTGGGTTTGACATAGCTTTGTATGTTAGGCAGAGATTGCTCCTGAGTAGGCGATATGCGATGGAGTAAAGCTGTAGTTTTTTGAGACGGTCTGCATAGGGCATCTGTTTGACGCCAGTAATCCTCTTTGTGAGATATTTCTGTGGTCTTTCCAGTTGTTGTACATGTCTTGTGAGGTAAATACCAAAAGGGGCGTTGTACTCTATAATGGGTCTAATGAGTGATGAGTAGAGGGGAACAATGACCTCTTTTTTCTGGATGAGAATCCTTTTGTGATGAGATGAGCCACGTAGAAGGATTTTCTGACCACTGTGGCGATGTGATTATCAAAGGAGAGACTACTGTCCACCTGTGTCCCAAGGTCTCTTATCACATTTTCGGCATGAAGTAGACTACCAGCTGTGTGGTAGTTCATGGGTACAGAGTTTTTACCAAAGGGGATGACAATACACTTTTTGGCATTGAGCTTCAGGCCATGGCTTTGACACCAGGTATCTGTCTCAATGAGGCCCTTTTGTAGTTTGTCCACATCATTAGGAGTTTCGATTATGGCTCCTAGTTTGCAGTCATCTGCAAACTTTGTTAGCCAAAGACCTGTGTTGGCCTGCACTTCAGAGAAGTAGATACCAAACAGGAGAGGACCCAGGACTGAACCCTGCGGTACTCCACTTGTCACTGGTCTGATGTCAGATTTGGAATTCGCTACTTTCACAGTGTGGGTTCTGTCCATGAGCCAGTTGGCAACCCATCTTGTGACATAGGGATTTATACCTAGTTTAGCGAGCTTACCTATAATTCCAGAGTGGGAGATGGTGTTGAAAGCCTTGGCGAAATCTAGATAAGCTGTGTGAACCATTTTACCCTCATCTATGGCTTTGATGACTGCTTCAAAGAAGTCAATCAGGTTTAGGAGACATGATCTACCTTTTACAAATCCAAACTGAGTAAGGTCCAGAGTTTGGAGATTACCAATGTCTTTGTTTATGAGTTTCATGATGATATGTTCCATGGCCTTGCAGACCAGGCTTGTCAGGCTAATGGGGTGGTAGTTCCCGGGGTCCGTCATGGCTTCCCCTTTGTGGAGTGGGATAACTGTTGTGGTGCGCCATTCAGTGGGTACAAAGCCTGAGGTGAGACTATGATTGAACATGGTACTTAGGTAGGGTGCCAGTTCATTCTGCAGTTTGTGTAGAACACAGGCTGGGATATTGTCAGGTCCCATGGATGCTGTGTTCTTGGCTTTGGAGAGTGTGTTTTTTACCTGTGCAGCCGTGATTATAGGAACTTTGCATTCTTCCGGTATAGAGATGGGCCCTCTAGGGGGTGAGAGGGGGGTAAAGTTAGCACTGAACCTATCTGCTAGGATGTTGGCAATATCAGTTGGTTCTGTATATTTAGTGCCATTATGCTGTAACTCAGAGTAGATCTGAGTGTTCACATTTAGATTCTTGACATAGCTGTAGAATGCTTTGTGGTTGTCTTTAGAGTCAGTGGCAATTTTGTTTTCGTAACTAGCTTTGGAGGATTTTATGAGGGCTCTCAGCTTCTTACTGAGGTTGACCAGGGAGTTCCTCCAGTCATGGGATTTTACTCTTTTTTACAACAGTTTCTTTCTTCTGTTGTAGAGTTTGTTTATGGCAGAGGACCACCATATTGGCTTCCTTTTTTTGGGGGATAACATCTTGGTTCTGTTAGGGATAGCATGATCCATGCACTCGTGTAAGTGCTTATAAAGTGCATTTGTGTAGGATTCGGCAGTCATATCTCTATTGTCCGTCTGCATGGGTGTCATGAAGTTTGCCACTTCTGTCTTAAGAAGTGTGAATTTGGCTTTGGAGAAGTTTTTTATGATGGTTTCCCTAATTGGGGCTGGGGGTGGGATGTGAATGTCTAGGTTGATTAGCTTGTGTTCGGATCTGACCAACAAAGAATTGACCTCTGGTGTGGGACACTGGTTTCCCATGTTGGTAATGACCAGGTCTAGGATATTGCTGCCCCTAGTGGGGGTGTGAATAAGTTGATCCAAGGCGCTGGAATTTATGAATTCTAGAAAACGTTGAGCAAAAGAGTTGGTACATGAGTAGTTTTCCCAGTTAATGGTGGGGTAGTTGAAATCACCCATTATTAGGGTGTTGGGTTGTACCCTAATACTTTCCAGTGTATCAAGAAATGAGGAGTGTGAATCCTGGGGTATGGTGGGGGGTCTGTAGCAAGCTACAGTTTGGATTGCGGTCTTGCCCATAGTTAGTTGCACTTAGATAATCTTGGATGCATTATGCTGTGCAACTAGCCTGGAGGTGTGGATATCCTTAATGAATATGGACACGCCTCCACCTTTAGTGCTTCTTTCTGAATTAGGTGGCCGAAAGGTGTGGTATGAATTGAAGCCTGGTAATGCAGGGGTGCTCTCTGGAGCTTTGAACAAGGTCTCTGTCACTGCACAGATGTCACTTTTCTCCATTTTAAGGAGTGCCTCGAGTGAGTGCATTTTGAGGTTTATATTTCTAGCATTGAGTAGCATTACCCTCAGATTTTGCTTGCTTGTACCTGTTACGTTGGTGAATTTGTCATTTGAACCTTGCCTAAAAAAGGCACTATAGGGGTGGAAAGAGCCTTAGCCAGTATCCGGAATCCTAAAGGTGACAGGTGCAGGCCATCTCTGGCAAAGCATCGTGGACTGTCGATCATGTCATCACAGGCAGACAAATACTGGATCCCCTTAGAATGACACCAGAAGCTTAGCCAATTGTTGAAGTCAATCATTTTGTCCTTGTACTGTGGTATAATTCTGGGTGATGGCAGCATGCTACTCAGGGTTAGGGTCATACCTGCCTGGGATACAAGATCGGAGAGCTCCTCCATGTCTCTTTTCATGTAGTCCAGGGAGGTAAGTCTAAGGTCATTCACACCAACATGGACAATGACAGTATCATATTTGCACTTATTGTGGAGTGACCTGAGTTTAGGTGTTATGTGGCAGATCTTGGCACCTTACAGGCAGCTGACAGTAACTTTCTCCTTGTTTAGTCTAGTGAGTGGAACATCAGTGTGCCTGACTATAGAGTCACCTATGACTAGAGTGTTGGATACGTTGTTATGCCTTATGAGTTGTGGTTGAGTGGCACACTGAGTTTGTCGGCTATGTGTCATTTGGGTTGTGTTGGGGGGTGGAGTTTGCTTGCGTTTATGCTTTGGATGTCCCTGATGCTTGGGCAGGTTTTTATTGAGAGCCTCCACGAATGTAGATGTGTGTTTTGTGTTTCTATGTGTGTGTTTTGGTGGTGTAGGTTTTGAGGGACTATGTGATGAGTGTGGTGTGGTGCAAGTGTTTACCTTCTCCTCTTGACTGTCTAGTCCAGTCTTGGGTGAAGAGAGCTTTGCTTCCAGTTTTATCTGCATATGTCAATTTTGTTGATTTGTCCCCTTCAACCTTTTTGCTAATGTAATCCACCAAAAGTAAGAACAGCAGTTGGCTCAGAGATGAACCCTGATGCACACCCACTGGAAACCCCTCCATAAGACTGATCACTGCTCATACTTGAGTCATTGGGTTCTTGTACATAGTTTGCACTAATTCTACCAATATTTCTGGGACTTTGAACCACTGGAGTACTGCCAAAATCAACTTTTTGGGACTTTGTCATATGCTTTCTCCAAGTCTAGGAATGTCCAATTGGAATCTTTCCTCACCTCTACCTTCTTGTCAGGTATCTGTCTCACTGCTAATGTTGGATTAGTTATACTGCATCCTGATCTGAATCTGAGGTGCCCATCCCCTATCTTATTTTTTACTACTCTGAATATTTGTTCAGCAATCAGCTTCTTCAGAACTTTCATGCTAGGTGTTTGATATCTCTATATTGCCCACAGCTGTAAATGTCCCATTTGTTCTTGAACACTGGAACTAGTATACTTATTTTCCATTGATTTGGAATACGTCTTTCTCTCCATACCACAATGAGTACCCTCAGGAGCCATTTCTCCCTATCTTATCCATCATCTTTATCATATCTGCTGTGACCTCACCTGTGCCTGCTGCTTTCCCCGACTTCATTTTCCTTAGTGTTGGTCTTACTTCTTCCATGGTGGGCTACTCTTCTTCTTTCATCATAGGCTGTGTCTGGGGTAGTGCATCTTCTATCGGGTACTCTTCATTCAGAAGTTGCTGGAAGTATTCATTCTATCTGCCTTTCATATCCTTTGGAATGTTGAGCAGATTGTTGCTGTTATCCTTTAAAGAAAAGTGTCTAATTTATTTATCTTTCTGTCTTTCTTTGCCTTGCAACTTGGTGGAGTTCCTTTGTACCATCTGACTCATTTTCCAGGGGCTGGTAGGGGCATCTGATATCTTGTTCTTTGCTATTTCAACTCCTTTCTCAGCCTCTTTGTTGGTGAACCAGTATTCTTTCCTATCTTGGGCCATCTTTTCTATCTCACACTTTTTCCTGTACTACTTCTTTCTTTTGATGACTTCCTGGACTTCTGCATCCCACCACCAGTTTTCCTTATGTACCTTATTTCCATGCCTGTATTGGCCACAAATATGTTCTGTAGTTCTCACTTATACTGTTCTGAGGTGCTGACATTCTTCCTAAAATGATAGAGCCCTGAGTAAATCATTTTACTGTTGTGCTTTCTCTACAGTCAAATTCAAGGTCTTCAGCCTGGTAACTGTTGACCTTAGAACTTTCTCTGACCACTGCTTGCAGCTGCCTGTGACAACCAGTGGTTTATGCTGGGGGCTGACTGTTTCAATGGAGATGACTTTGCAATCATTGATCCTACCTCAGTGCATTTTCCTTACCATGAGGAAGCCTACCTGAGTTGCATGTTGGCCATGCTTGTATGTGATCTTCTGACTGTCTCTCTTGTTGAACCATGGTTTAGTCACCATCAAGCCATTTTCCAGAAAGAAGTTTATAATGTGCTTGCCTTCCTTTTTTTCCTATTGCCCCACTGGTGTGGACCCAGAAAGTCCTCATATCCTGTTCTGTCTGTCCTGATATGTGCATTCAGGTCACCCATTATCAACACCAATTTGTGTTTTCCTGATTTATCTAATAAGTGTTGCAACTGCTGTCTGAATGAAGTATTTTCCTCACTATCCCATCCCTGCTGTGGGGCATAGGCTGAGATTATGAATACTGCCCGATCCTTACACTGGAGTTTGTTTGTCACATGTATGTCAACAGTTCTGATGACATCCCTCTCTGTCATCTGAAGCCTCTCCCTTACCTCATTTCCCACACCATTTCTTTCCTATTCTCCACCTGATTAGTATACTCTGGATCCCAAGCCAAATGTCTTTGCTCCACTGCCCTTCCATCTTGTCTCCTGGATACAGAGGATGTTCAGCCTCTCCTCCTTACCATAATGTCATCTAATTCGAGGCTGCATCCTATAAGTGAACTTACACTGAGTGTAGCAGTCCTTAGTTCAGCTTTGGCAGGTTAGTTGGTTTTACATCTAGCTTTCACTCAACAGAGATATTTCAGGTAACCCAAGCTGGGCAAATGTATACCAGCTGGCCAGTAGCTTATTGAGCCAGGGCTGCTGGGCTTTATAGTGGGCATCCAATAGCCAATAGGGGCACATGCACCCCTCCCTTAGTTAGCATGGGTCCCTGGGTTGGATAGAGTAGGCAAAGTCCTCAACCCATTTATCACTGGCAAATACCCATGCTCTCTTGGTGACATTAGTCAACACAACTGAATCATCTAGAACCATATTTTACACTATTGAATGGCTTCTGCCATGTTGCATAGTCTATGACTCATGTTCTCCAATCTTGATGATACTGCACACTACAGTAAATGCCCAAAACAGTTGGTCTATACAACTCTTCCCTGTATAGGTCACCATCTAGAATCTGTACTATGGCCCACAATCCCATTCTTAGGTGAGTTTGAGATGTAAGGGAAATACTCAGCATGTTTTTGGCAGGTGAGAGGAACCCCACAGAAACATGAGAAAACATGCAAACTCCATGCAGGCATTGGACAGAGGTCAGGAGGAAACATTGTACCTTGAGCACTGGAGGAAAAGATTTTAACATTTATGTCATCTGGTGTGTGATTCAAACTCCTCAGTCTTATGAATTTCTTAGTTTTAGTGACATTTTCCATGATCTATTTTATTTTGAGGGTTTTGGCATATATGTTAGCTTGATGAATTCTTGAGACACTGATCAGGTCTTTAAACTCACAAATCCATTTTCCATGTCACAGAGAGGACATCATTCATTGTGATAAATCAGATATTCTTTTTCTTCAACCCCCAAGTCACCACCTTAAAAGGGCCTTATCTGGCTGACATGCCCTTCAATGCATAATCACCCAGAAGCGCTTCCTTCTTCCTACCACCATACACTAATACATGTGAGAGATGCAATTATACAGCCAAACTGGAGGCTAAGCTCTCTCAACCCAAGGCTGGATCAGACAGTCAAGAGGAGAAGGGAAATGCTTGCATCACACCACCAGTCTCACATAGACCCATTAAACCAGCACCGGAAAAAACACACATAAATACACAAAAACATACTCTGAGGCTCTAAATAAAAATCTGCAAAAGCAACAGAGACCTCCAAAGCAGACATCCAAGTAACCACCACCCCCCCAGCACAAATCATGAAACACATACTTCACAAAACCAGTGTGCCATGCAGTCACAGCCCTTAAGGCAAAATAACATACCCAACATACTTGTAATAGGTGACTCTATAGTCAGGCACACTGATGTCCCACTCGGTACACTGAATAAGGAGAAGGGTACTGTTAGCTGCCTGTCGGGTGCCAGGATCCGCCACATAACACAAGCACTCAGGTCACCCCAGAACAAGTACAAATATGACTCTGTCATTGTCCATGTTGGCATGAATGCCCTGAGCTGTACCTCCCTGGACTACATGAAAAGAGACATGGAAGAGCTCTCTGATCACGTAGCCCAGGTCAGTATGACCCTGACCGTGAGTAGCATCCTGCCCTCACCAAGAATGATACCACGATATAAAGAAAAAAATTATCAGTTTCAACAATTGGCTAAGTTTCTGGTGTCATTCAAAAGGGATCCAGTGTCTGTCCACCTGGGATGACATGTTCGACAAGCCACACTGCTTCGCTAGAGACGGCTTGCACCTGTCACCCTTAGGCTTTCAAATACTGGCCAAGGATCTTGCCACCCCCATAGTGCCTTTTTTAGGCAATTCTCAAAAGACAAACCCACTGCCATAAATAGCACAAGTAACAAAAAACTGAGGGTAATGCTACTCAATGCCAGAAGTCTAAACCTCAAAATGCACGCACTCGAGGCACTCCTCAGTATGGAGAAAATAAATATATGTACAGTAACACAAACCTGGTTTAAGGCTCAAGAGAGCACCCCAGCACTACCAGGCTACAGCTCATACCATATATTTCAGCCACAGAACCCGGACCAAAATACAAAAGGCGGGGGTGTATCCATATTCATCAAGGATACCCACACCTCCAGGTTAGTGGCACAGCACGATGCTTCAGAGATCATTCATGTACAACTAACAATGGGCAAAACTGCAATTCAAATTGTAGCTTGCTACAGATCACCCACCATGTCCCAGGACCCCCATTCCACATTTCTGGAAACACTGGGAAATATAAAGGTCCTATCAAACACCCTAATACTGGGTGATTTCAATTACCCAAACATTAAGTGGGAGAACTTCTCAAGTACTAACTCCCTTCCCAACATTTCCTAGAATTTATAAACTCAAACACCCTGGATCAATTGGTCAACACTCCCACCAGAAGTGACAACATATTGGACGTGGTCATCACCAACATGGTCAACCAGTGCTCCACCAGAGGTCAACCCCTCACTGGTTATATCTGATCATAAACAAATCACTTTGGATATCCACATTTGGCCCTCACCCTCGGACAAGGAAACCACTGTGAAAACTTTTCAAAAGCAAACTTCACGTTACTTAAGACCAAGGTGAAAGATTTCAAAGCCCCCATGTTAAAGGATAATGCTGTCCAAGCTGCAAAATCCTTTACTAATGCATTCTATGGGCACTTACAAGAATGCATGGATCGTGCTATCCCAAGCAAAACCAAGACTCACTCCTCCACGAAAAGGAAACTAGTCTGGTGGACTCCTGCCATAAGCAAGCTATACAATAGAAGGAGAAACTAGTACAGAAAAGAGTAAAATCCCAAGAAGGGAAGACATCCCTGATCAGTATCAGCAAAAAACTACGATCCCTCATAAAATCATCCAAGGCGAACTTCGAAAGAAAAATTGCCAAGGACTCCAAAGATAACCTCAAGACATTCTTTAGCTATGTCAAGAATCTAAGTGGCAATGCTCAGATCTGCTCCATGTTAGTGCAGAATGCCATAAAATGCACTGATCACAGACACTCAGGTTAAAACAGCCCTCTCCAAAGCCAAAAACACAAGATCAATGGGACTGGACGGCATCCCAGGCTGCGTCCTACATGAGCAAAAAGATGAACTAAGCCCTCACCTAAACACCTAAACACACTGTTCAAACTCAGCCTCTCCACAGGTTATGTAGCCATAGAGTGGTGCACAGCAATGGTTATTCCACTCCACAAAGTGGAGCCACAACAGACCCCAGGAACTATTGCCCTATAAGCCTGACTAGCTTGGTCTGCAAGGCTATGGAGCGCATCATCATGGAACTCATTAACAGAGACATTGGGAACCTCCATACACTGGACCCTACCAAGTTCGGCTTTGTTAAGGGCAGATCATGCATTCTAAACCTGGTGGACTTCTTTGAGACAGTTACCAAGGTTTTAGACAAGGGAAAGGTGGTACACACAGCCTACCTAGACCTTGCAAAGGCCTTCAAATCCATTCCCCATTCTGGTATTATAGACAAGCTCACCAGCCTGAACATAAACCCCTATGTCACAAGATGGGTTGCCAACTGGCTCATGGACAGAACCCACATGGTAAGAGTTGCAGGAGCTAGGTCTGACTCTAAACTGGTTACAAGTGACATTTCCCAAGGCTCAGTCCTAGGACCCCTCTTGTTCGGCATATACTTCTCAGAGGTACAGGCAAGCACAGGAGGACTATAGCTGACCAAGTTTGTAGACGACTGCAAACTATGGGTTATAATTGACTCTCTGGCTGACACAGACATCCTCCAAAAGCATCTCACTGAGACAGATACCTGGTGTCAAAATCATGGCCTCAAGCTAAATGTCAAAAAGTGCATAGTCACCCCCCTTTGGAAAAAACAAAGTACCAACAAACTACCACATCTGGGGAGCCAAGTAGATAGTAATCTCACCTTTGATAATCACATTGCCAAAGTGGTTAGAAAATCCTTCTAAGTGGCCCACCTTATTACAAAAGGGTTCGCATCCAGATCAAAAGAGGTCATTGTACCCCTCTACTCATCACTCATCAGACCCATCATAGAGTACAATGCCCTATTTGAGATGTACCTTACAAGATACCTGCAACAGCTGGAAAGACCACAGAAGTACCTCACCAAGAGGATCACTGGCCTCAAACAGATGCACTATGCAGCTCGACTGAAGAAACTCCAGCTGTACTCGGTTGTGTACCGCCTACTCAGAGGTGATCTCTGCCTGACATACAAGGCCATTTCCAACCCAGAACTGATGGACATGCTCCACCTAAACAAAACCTTATCCCCTTGAGCCACATGCTCTAGGGGTCTAAACATCACCACAACAATAAATAGCATGTGCTGGAGGGATAGATTCTTGTCCCAGAGACTTCCCATACTTTGGGACAAGATTCCAATCTACATTAGGCAGAGCTCCTTGCTAACACTCTTCAAGAGAAACCTTGACGAGTGGATGGGAAACAGAAAGTTTACCCTGGGGATCACTTCAGTGGCTCTGCTGGACAGAGACATAGGGAACTAATCTAAGGGGGCGGTGAAAGCCAACACATTTTGGCTAGGCTTATAAATGCCTTCGGGCAGATAGTACCCACCTATGAACCTATGAACCTATAATCACCCAGCAGCTCTTCCTTCAAAAGAAAAGATCTGGCATGTCTTCATTTAATTATGTCACGTGATACTTTACTGAATGCCAGGCTGAAAAATTAATAGGTTTTTAGACTTTTTCAAAAATTATCTTTGATGTTCTTTGACAAATCCTCCACTTATTTTGTAATGGTCTAATGTAGGAGGCTCAGTTTTCAAACACTGGCTTTTTTCATTTGGCATAAATATTTCAGGACCATTTCTGACAAAATCCTAGTCTGAAAATGTATTCCTTCTCTCAGGTATAACTTCCACTGTGAAACACCAAATCTGCTGGCTAATTCATAACTTTGCCCTCTTTCAGCCCCCAAAAAACAATGTTTTTCTTAGTTTGTTGCCTGATAACATATTATTTTTGGCCTTTCATTTTATCAGTTCAAAAGTGTTCTATGAGTCTACCAAGTTAGTTTCATGTGTTGTGATATTATGATTCTTTATGCTGAACTCTTTATGCACAAATGTAGTTTTTTAAGAAATTAAAGAGAAATTGTCAACAGATATTCCTCATATGATGAACTTTTGAAATCAAAGCTTTTAGTTTTAATCTTTCTTTACTTTTTCACATTTACAGACAGAAATGAGCTATCAGATTAACTTGTTTAGGAGTTTGCAGAAGGGTATGAGGTTAATGATAGTCGGAGTTAAGCAGGAAGTGATTTCTATAATGCTGGAGAAACCCTGTAGAACACCTTTCTGGATAAAGATAAGTTGCATGTGGGTCTTTGCCACTAATTCTTGGTGACTATGCCACAGAAAGAGCAGCTATTTTAATATGTAACAACAGCAATAGGACATTGGGAGTGGAAGTGTCTGGGTTCCAAAATGTAGCAAGAGGAAGTCTTGGTGAGGCTTCTCAAAAAAGGCAGAGATAACAAGCTGTCTCAGAAAGAGAGAAGACTAACATTAGATTGCTTTCAGCATATATTTTATTTTCTTAAACATACATTATCCTATTTCTGGCTGAGAGGTGCCCTGGTACTTATTAGGTTTATAGCAGAAAACTAACCATAGAAAAGGTACCTGTCCACCAAAGGACACACACACACACACACACACACACACACACACACACACACACACACACACACACACACACACACACACACACACACACACACACACACACACACACACACACACACACACACACACACACACACACACACACACACACACACACACACACAAACACACACACACATACACACATTATCCTATTCCTGGATGAGGGGGAATGCCCTGGTACTCAGTAGGTATAAAGTGGAAAAACAAACCATGGATAGGATGCCTGTCCACTAAAGGACACACACACACACACACACACACACACACACACACACACACACACACACACACACACAGAAAAACACACATTAGGGCCACTACCATTAGAGTGTAATGTGCAACCTAATGTAACCTCCCCCCAGATACCTCTCAGCACCTTAGCTGAAGAATCAAGGAGAAAGATGAAAAACATGGGGACACAGGACCAATATCAGAGACAGAACTGACTTTGCATACTTAAAAAAGTTACTAGAATAACAAGGCTGATAAATCTGAAACTCATATGCATGTCATCATTTCGTGACGGCAATCCTCACTGCTTTGCCAAAACACCACTAATATGAAAAAAGCAGACCAAAATAAAAGACAAACTTAGGGTAAAAACTTTATGCCCACCACCCCAACATACTTTAATGAAGTACTCATCTTCCATCATGATGCTGACAGGAGTAGGCAGAGTGCCTGTAAAACGTATAGTAAAAAATATGTCTATTTAACTGGAAACAATTTTGGTTTCATTAAGTCTCAAGTCCATTTTGCTTTCATTAAAAGCAAGCAGTGTAAATCACTGTGGGGAGATAGCTAACAAAATGAATGTGTCGATTTTGTTCATTATTATTTGATGAACTCTACAACTCATTTAAGTGGACACAACAATCAAGAGAAAGTCATGGTCCAAATGGGACATCAGTTCTGCCTGCTTCAGATATAAAATGTGAGATATTCCATACCCCCAAAAGTTGCTTTATTAATTTTTTCTTTAGTTTGTTCAGCACAGTGTTCAAATTATGTGATTAGTCTAATAATATTTCAAAATATTTACAGTATGTAAAGAAGAATTGAAACATTACTGATGTTCAGTTGATGAGAAACTATTCTGAGCTTTTGTTTTGCTCCAAAGATCATATATAAGTTTTGGGTTTAAGAAACAGACTTTGTTGAGAAGCCGGGTGGAAAGATGAATGAAGTAATTTCAAGATGGTGTCTGATGTTAGAGTTGCATCAGTAGATGACAATGTTGCCTGCACAATGAATTAACTGGAGTTTGCAGTCATGAGACAAAAGCCTGTTAGTGGATAGGGAGAACAGAGTCCTGTAGAACTTCTGAGGTAGCTGCATTTTAGGAAGACAGATGATCCCGTTTTAATGGAAAGAAATCTCTGCAGCAGGGTAGTTTGCAAACAATTCAGTTAATAGGGGAGTTTATGGCTGACTAAATCTACGGCTTTGGCAATGTTACTGAGTCTGCCATTATCCAGCTTTCAAAGGACATAGTCAGGTTAGGCTACAAAATGCTGTAATAGTATTTCTTCTTGTCTAGAATCCTTGTTTATGGCCAGATGTGATACTCTGATTTCTAATTGAAGGCAGGCTTGGAAATGAATATTTCTCAAATATCTCTCTAAGTATTGAAATTAGAAAGATGAGCCTGAAGTTAAATGCTTGATTTGGAAGTTGTGAATGTTGTCAGGGGCTGAATTATATCATGTTTAGAAATGTCAGGGAAGAATGTTTAGGTGATAGATTAAATATTGTAGAATGGATTGTGATTTTGATAAACTATGGGTTGAGACTATTTGAATTCTAGTTAGAATGGAGACCTGACAGCAATTAATTTTCCTTAAACAGAAGGCTAGGAAGAATGTTTGGATCAATGTTAATGGAGGGGACTGATCAAGACAGGAAAAAGAGAAATGTATAATACTTTGAAGAACTATGTGAGGAAGAATTCAAAGGAGGCTGGTCTACTAATGGTTGTGACTGTGTCCAAGGGGAAAAGAGAGTGACTGAAGGTTTGACTAGTTAAAGTATACTTCATTCCAGAAAGTTTTTTTGGGTAGGCAAGTATTGTAGTCTGCTTGCCATATTAGAATGTTGCTTTATGGCACATACATTTTCTCACAAGAATAAATCTACCTTTTAATTCAGAAGTGGGGTTCTGATTCTTCATAGCATATTAATTATCTTTAAGCTTTAGCAAAGCTTTTCATTGCATTTTCTGAGCCTAGAGATGATAAGGAAACAAGAATCTTGTAGGTTGTTAAAAGGGAGGGTTTAGAAAGTTGTCTGTAGTATTGGTGTCATTCAAAAGTCATAGAAATGACCATTCCGTTAATATGAGTTTTTTTTTTTTTTTTGCTAAATTCTATCTTGTTTTTAGCACTGAAAGAAAGAAAGGAAGTTGAGTAGAGATCTCAGTAGACTTTTGGACAGAGAAAAGTTTACTGAGAATGATCAATAAGACAGAAGTTAAATGTCAATCAAATTGAACATGTTTTATTAAGCTAATATTCACTAGCTCACTTAGGGTGTGGTAACTGCTGAATTGGTTTGGCTGTATTAAGCAGGTAGCAAAATTGTAAGCATATAAATGTTCTTGTAACCTCCTTTCTATGCTGCCCTAAGAGGTTGTTGTTAAAATCATTAAGGATGATCATGTTTCCTTTGGACTATATGACGTGGTAGGGTGTGCAGGAAGGAGTAGAATTTTAGTCGAATGGGTGGGAGGTAGACTAAAACTAGTGTGATTTGTGACTGACTAAGTTAATGTAGGCAAACACACACATAGAAATGTGATCACTTTTTATTGTGACTGCTACTACCAGTAGATTTAAGTAGTATTTGTGGAAAAATGAGAGCTCTTCTACCAGCTCACTTTCATGGTTTAGTATAAAGAAAAATCTATAACCAAATGGGATAGTTTATTTCAAGGGCAGAAAGGGAAATTGGCTAAAAACTTGTATTTTATTTTTTTTGTTTGTTTGATTTGCAAAAAAACTAAGTATAAATGCTTAGAATGTGTTACTTATTTTCTCATTTTTTTATTTCATGTGCTTTTTGCATTATACTACTCTGTGCAGTTCTATGGATTACTTTAAATTATAGTTTTCTGTGCAAACATTGTGTATGCAATGTGCAGCTCTGTTGTTACCGAGTCTTTTTAAGGTGTTTACCTCAGAGATACAGGGTACTAAGTTCGATTCTTACCTTTGGGGTAGGAGATTTGTCTAGGCCTAAATTGGGCCACATGGCTTTGATAGCTTAGTTCTCACCTATGAGCTTATATCTTATAACAAGCTCATGATAGACAACAAGACCTAGTTGTCTAGGCGGAGCCAAGATGGCCAACTGATAGCAGCAGTTTTTCAGAGCTCCATGAAACTAATATAAAAAAACAGGAAATAACATTTTATTTTAGCAAAAATACTTAGAATTGATAGATGAAAGTATAAACTATATTATTAGTAACTTTGGTGAATTTAGGGAAGTTTTTATCCTGTCAAATTATAAAGGAGAATATATAATTTGTGGAGATGAGCACTTCGAAGACTTCTCATTCTGACATGGCTTTAAAAAAAGAAATGCAGCTTGTGACATCTGCTCTACAAGAACTCTCACTAAAAATGGATGATTTTAAGGAAAATTTACAAAACCTCAAGGAAAATTGTCAGAAACAAACAGATTCTCTCAAGGAACTTATACAGCAGCATCAATCCAGAATAGCACACTTAGAAGCATCCCTGAATGATCTTGATGGAAGATTGAAGGAAGAAGAACACCAGAAAGATTTTGTTATCAAACAAAACATTTGGCTTCTCAATAAAGTGGATGACCTGGAAAACAGGGAGTGAAGGTCAAATATAAGGATTTTTGGCATCACTGAGAGAGCTGAAGGAGAAGATATAATTTATTTCCTGAATACCTGGATTCCATAGATTTTAGATTTAAAGGAGGGTCTGTCCTTTGGTATTGAAAGGGCTCATAGAGCTTTAGGAAAGCCAGTGGCAACATCATCCTCTACTCCTCCCAGATCAATAGTCATAAAGTTTCTATCTTATTTGGACAAGGAGTTGGTCCTAAAATCTGCCTAGAGGAAAAGCCAATTAAAATTTAAGCAAAACCCAATTAGGTTTGATAATTACTATTCTACCAGGGTTTTGGAACAGAGGAAAAAAAGTTTGGCCATTAATAAGACTGTTAAAGCAGAATAACATCAAAACTCAGCTTGTCTTTCCTGCCAGAATAAAAATTCTATATCAGAATGAAATGAAATAATTTAATGCACTAGAGGAAGCCACTGCCTTTATTAAAAACAACATTATTTACTTACCTGAAGATATGGAATGGGCATCTACATCTCTGAAGAGAGTTAATGATAAATCTTCTTGGACTGATGTTAAAAAGAAAAAACAAAAAAACTGTGTCAAAGATTGTTGTTCTCACTAAATCTCCCAAAATATCTACTGGAGCTGGACTTTAATTTGTTTTATACTTGCTAAATCTTCAAGTAAGGCATGTCATGACAATATTTTTTATTGCTTTTCTTTCTTTTTTGCTTTTTCATTTCTATACTTTTTTTGTTTATATACAAATTAAATAACTGTTTATTCTTTAAGTATATCAGTATAATAGTACTGGTTTATTGAGTGATATAATTGAACAGTAAGCTATCTTTGTTTTTATGACCTGAAGATGACATGCTTTATTTCAAATAATATATAGCCCTTTGCCCTGCTAAATGTTCTTCTGAGATATTACACAGGCATAGTCACTGCTTAGATTAATTTATCAAAACTGTTTTGGATATATGGGATAACAGGGCATATCTATGATTTAGTATATATTAACTATTTTATTTTAATATTTATAACTTCTGACTGGTTCAGAATATATAGTGGTACCTGTGTGAACAAAAGCTGTTTACTGGCTTTTGACATAAATTGGGTCTCTCTGGCAGTTATATGCTTGTATGTTTTATGGCGCAAGGTTTTTAAATAGTTACAAGTCATGTTTCCTGTAGTTTAATGTTAAAGTATTGTTTTCTCTCTCATTGGCATTGAATGTTATTTTACTGTTTGGAAGTATCTCACAGTTAAACTTTGCATTTTTTATTTATTTTATTTATTTATTTATTTTATTTGCAGTTAGTTTACCAGGATAGCCCACTGGGCCAAGATGAACCCGTTTTCAATGGAGTCCCGGGGAGAAAAGCTCCATAAACAAGGTTACATAGTTTTAGATATATAATACAATATTAGCAAACAAATTACACAGTTAGAGCATCATACTGGTGATGACTGTTACAGTTGGTACATACTATAGAAGTGATTCAGATTGCATTATTTACAGAATTCAAATTGCAGTATTTACAGAATTGTACAGATTACTGCTTATAGATGGTACATACTATAAAAGTGATTCATATTGCAGCATTTATAGAATTATACAGATTACTATTTGAACATACATAATCAATGGAACATTACAGGTGGTACCTACTATAAAGCAATTCATGTTTCAGTATGTACACATTAAGAGTATATCTTTCAAGTGACATTATTGATGAGATTGCCTAGGCATTTTGAGTTAGGTTGCTAGGTAAGGCATACAAAAATGATTTTGATTTGAGATTAGGCAGCTAGTTAAAGGATGCAAGTTACTACAATGGGAGAGGCAGATACAAGGAAACTTATTAGCAGGAGGAGGAAGGAAGTAAGGCAGTTTTGAATTATGAGGGTGGGTGCAAGAGCATTTAATTATGAAGGGTGGGTGCAAGAGCATTCCCACTGGGATAGTAGATGAGAGTAAAGATATTTTTTGAATGTAAAATGGTTGAAGGTGGTACAAATAGCTGGAGGTAGGGAGTTCCAGAGACGTATAGGAGTTTTTTACCTGAGGGGGCGTAATGGTATGTATAGTTCAAGTAGGTTCTGGTTATTGGTTCTGAGTTCTCTGTTGGGGAGGTGCATTTTAAAGGCAGGGGAAAGAGATGGACAAAGGAATGGTTTAAAGATGAGCTTGTGGGCAAGAGTGAGTTGAGACTAGATGAGTCGGTTGGGTAGTTCTAACCATACTAGTTTGTGGGGAGAAGAACAATGGTGAGTAGATGCTTTGTGGCCATTAGCGAATTTGGCTATTTTATTGTAGCATGAGGAAAGTTGTGTTTTGAGGGAAGATTGTAGGTTAGTCAGGAGTGGGGCTCCACATAGAAGAGAGGGAATAAGGAATGTGGAAGAGAGAGTGCTTTTAGTAGCGGGTGTAAGGAAACAATTTTGTCGGTAGAGCATGCCTAGTTTTTGATGAGTTTTTTTGATATTTAGTTGTATGTGGGAGTTGAATTTAAACTGACTGGCAATTTGAACCCCAAGTAACTTAGTATCTGGCACCAATTCCAAGGATGTGTTATTGTTACAGGTGATTAAGAAAGAGTTTGGGTTGGCAGAGATGTGTTTAGAGGGAGTAAATACCATTAATTTGGTTTTAGAGGCATTTAATGCTAGGTGTTTTTTTTTCATCCATTGTTCAGTGATAGAGAATGCATCTTGTGTACGTTTTTGGAGTACTGGAATGGATGTGGCAGAGCAGACAATAGTTGAATCGTCTGCATATTGAATAATATTAGAGAATGGGATAGAATTATGGAAATCATTTATGAAAATGTTAAATAGTAGAGGACCCAATATGAAGCCTTGGGGGACCCCAGTTGGAGTGCTTAGGAATGAGGAAGTGGCTTTTTTCCATTTAACAGCTTGAGATCTATTAGATAAGTAACTAGAGAACCAGTTTAATGAGGAGGGACATAAGTTAAGTTGGGAGAGTTTATCAAGGAGTAGTTTATGAGAGATAGTGTCAAAGGCTTTTCAGAGGTCCAGTAGTAGGGTAGAAACAATGTGTCCAGAGTCCCTGGCCTTGTTTATGGTTTCTAAGAAGGAGAGGAGGGCTGTCATAGTACTATGGCCGGGTCTGAAGCCATGCTGGGTTGGAGTCAGCAGGTGATTGTCTAAGAGATAAGGAAGGAGCTGCAAATGGATACACTTTTCAAGGAGTTTAGAAATGGGAGACAGAATAGCTATGGGACGGAAGTTTGTAGTATCATTATTATTGCCACCTTTATGCAAAGGTATGATAAAGGCCTTTTTCCAGATTTGGGGTACTTTGCTTTCTTGGATTGAGCGGTTAATTAGTATACTAATAGCGCAGGCAATGGTTTCAGCTGCTATGCTAAGAAAGTATGAAGGAATATTGTCTGGGGCATTAGGGCAAGGCTTTAGTTTCTGGATCAGTTTTTTTATGGTAGATGTGGGGATAGGTTTTAGTGAGAAAGTAGGAGAAGGGGGGGTGAGGGATTAGAGGGTGGTGGTCTTGGGGAGGAAAAGAGAGAGGTAGTCAGAGTGGAGGGAGGGGTATGGGAGGATTGGGGTGAGGTCGAGGATGTAGCAGTGTCATTGAATGATGAGGTTAGCTTGGAAATAGAATTTATGAAAAAAGAGTTGAATTGTGTAGCCAAGTCAATGTCAGAAGCATTGGGGTCTGGACTGGGGTTGGCTGTTTTGCCAGGATTGATAAGGGTAGAGATTCCTTTCCAGAATTTTTGAGGATTTGTTTTATTAGTATTTTGGAGTATGGAAAAGTAGTTTTGTCGATCTTTAATAACAAGCCTTTTTACTTTGTTTCTGAGTGTTTTAAATTCATTATGGGTGAGTGGGGATTTATTTTTATGGTAAAGTGTCCAGGTCTTATCTCTATGCTGCATGGCTGTTAGTGTGTCTTTGGTTAACCAGGGGGTAGTTTTTAGTTTTATTCTTTTAGTCCTTATGGGAGCATGGTAGTCTAGAAGGTTCAGGAAGATTGTGTTGAAATGGGTCACGGCATTGTCTAGGGGTAAAGCTTTTAGGATGTTCCAGTCAACTAGTTTGAGAGAGTCAGAGAAAGCTATTGGGTTGAAGTTTTTATGGTTGCGGGTAGTAATGTAGTTATGAGTTCTCTGTAAAGGCGCTTGTAGTTGATAAGTGAAGATAGGTAGGTGGTCACTAAGGGAGTCTGGAAGGGTACCACTGTCAGAGAAGTAATGAGGGTGAGAGACTATAATCCAGTCTAGAATGCTACCCTTGGAGAGAGCTTTTGAGGGGTGAGTTATGTCGTTAATTAGTTGTGAGAAGCTGTAAAGGTTGATATTGAGTGGGTTTAAGGGAGAATGAATGGCAGAACAATTGATATTGGTGTCACCCAAAATTATGATTTCATTGTTAATGTTGGTGGAGAGCCAGTAAAGAATATTCTCAAGTGTGGTAATATTGTCACCAGGGGGAATATAAAGGGAGGCTATACATATATGCTTGTATTTATTGACTTGGAGTAGTGATAGGAGTAGTTCAGCATTATTAAAAATAGGGATAGGTTTGTTATAAGGGGTGACTGACAAGGAGGATGAGTATAGTAAGGCAACCCCGCCTCCTTTTTTTTGGGTCTGTCTTTTCTGATGATTGATTAATATTTGGTGGTATAATTTCATGATCCTTTATGTGGGGTTTTAACCAAGTTTCAGAGATAGATAGGATATTGGGTTTATTATGTGTGAGCCAAGCATGAAGGTTTGGTACTTTGTTGACTATACTTTGGGAGTTTAGAGAGGTGAATAGTATGAATTTATCTGCATTGGTAGAGATGGAGGGGCCTGGGTTGGGGTGGATATCTGATAGTAGTGAGGTAATTAGATAAAGGGTTAGGTTGGAGAGATATTTGGACTGCTTAATGTTTAGGTTGGTCTTTATTATGTGAGTAAGGGGTTTATTAGCAACTATGGTATTAAGGTTAATTTGAGTGTTGATAAGTTTATAAGTAAAGAAAAGATGGTTTTGTATAGGATAAATATGTGGAGATATTGTGGTGTGTGCTTTTAAAGGAGGTGAGTTGAGATGTATTGTTATGTGGAAGGCCTGTGAGTGGTTAAAGTGTTTGGGCTGAGTGAGGTAGTGAATGTAGACTATACTGAGGAGAAGTAGTAGTAGAGTATAGGAGGATATAGGTTTTGGGAGCATTGTGAAGATGGGTCTGAAAGGTAGAGGATGTAGATGGTAGTAAGCAGTCGGTAGGTTATAGCAAGTAAGTTTTGGAGGGATCTGTGTACTGGAGGTAGTTATGTGCCTGAGTACTTGTGGGAGGAGGAATATAGTAAGGTTTATATGGGTGGAGTAAGGGGGGTGTAGGCTTGAGTAGAGGGGACTAATTGGTGGGATAGGGTTTTCTAGGGGGAGGAGTGCTGGTTAGAGTGGGTGTGGGAGTGGCTATAGAGAGAGTAATGGAGTGTAATTGGATAGGTGATATCGTAGGTGTGGCTGTGGAGGTATAAATATAGATGTAGTGGGGGTGGGTGGGAATTGGGGGCAGGGTAGGGGAGCAGAGTGAGCCCGCAGGGTGAATGGAGCGGGAAGAGCCAAGAGCCAAGGAAGACAGAAGAGGGCGAGAAACTATCAATAGAACTGCTAAGTGGAGAAGGTGAGTACAAGGGACTGGTGATTAGTGGGATGGAGTAGCAATGAGCTTTAGAGGAGGGAGAGAGAGAGAGAGAGAGAAAGTTAGAGAGTTAAAGCATGTAGAGATACCGGGGAGAAGAGTAAAAGAAATGGAAGTCAGGAAATAGTGGGGAGAGTAAGTCACCTAGTGGACATATGCTGAATGCACGTATGGTTTCACCAGGGAAGAAACACAAGGCTGGGTTATATTATGGGAAGAGAGTCTGGTAGAGGAGAAAGTGGCACAGAGGGAGGCTAATATTGGAGATACAGGGCTAGTTAGCATTTGGCTACTGGGTTTCCTGGCAAGGGAGTATGCTGAGTACCAAGCAGGGCTTTAGTATTCTTAATAATACAGGTTTAACAGCTTTAGTATTGTTAATAATACAAGTTTAGCAGCTGTTGTACATACTTTATTAAATCCTTCTATGAGGAGCTTAATCCAATTCCCATATAGGGTAGAGGCAATACAGTTTGTTTCAGTATGGATTAGATGTAGGCATCCAAGCCAGGCGCGGTCGGGGTGTTTCAGGGTAGGAAAGCTGGAGAAGTGGAGAGAGATGTAGAGAGAAATGCACTTTAGATAAACAGTTGCAAAAAACACAGTTAGCATACACTAGCACAAACTTTAAACAGTTGCAAAAACACATTAGCTTACCCTATTAGCTTACACTAGCATTAGTTTTGAAATATATAAGTTAAACACAAAATTCTAACCAGCATGGGCATCTCACTTCAAATAGTCTGTATAATATAAGCATTCTAGTACTCAGGTCAGAGAGAAAAACATTGCCACACAGCAAGGCTAACCCAGTATCACAAAGAGTTAAGAACACAGATGTTTTACAGTAACATGATATGCAATAAAAGTTTCAAGGAATTCAAATATTCTGTTCCGCTAAAATATAAAAGCAGTGAGATATGGGCTAGGGGTTGTTTCAGAGAGTTATAACCTTTAAACAGCAGTGGAATAAGCCTTTTGAGCGGGATATTGACTATGCAGTCTCAGTAGGACACGTGCTAAGGTTGACATTATCGCCGACTGTTATCCGGCACTCACAGCGAGCTACAATTAGGTGGCTGTAACTGTGTTGCTTTAAGGCCGCCTAAACTTTGCTCTTAGTAATAAAAATATTGTACAATGTTAATTGAGTAAAGGTACTCAATCGCCTAAACCGCCTAAACTTTGCTCTTAGTAATAAGAATATCGTACAATGTTTAATTGAGTAAGACTCAATCGCAGTTCCCATTCCTTTAGAATGTAATATGCATGCAGTTCAGGCTTATGGCAAGTACAAGATGTGCACTGAAATACTTCCTTTAGAATATAATATGTATGTAGTTCGGGTGTATGGCTAGTACGAGATGTGTGCTGAAATACTTAACAATCACACATACAAGGGTGTCAATATTTTTAATATATATAGCTTGTAACCCCAATAAAATATGTAGTGCAGATCTGAAATATGCTAGCGTTTAAGAGATGGGCGCTGAAATACTTATCAATCGCACATACAAGGGTGTCAATATTTTAAATATATTTGGCATGTAACCCCAATAAAATATGTAGCATAGATCTGAAATATGCTAGCGTTTCATCACATACACATCACTCATGCAAATGTTGAATTAATAAAATCAAGCTAGTACTCATAAGGAATAGGTACAATGCAAGATTGAGGTTGGCGTTGCAGGAAGCAGTGGCCTCAAAACAACATTCAATAGCTTTTTAAAGACTCTTTCAATCGAACATTGCCATATAACAAGCTGATATTTCTCCATCACTTGTGTTCAGTTTATAGTACAGGATTGCATACATAAGCAGTCAGTATTTATCTTGCACTGTTGTTACTTTACAACAAAAACAATGTATTACAAACAAAAATCAAGATTTACCTTACTATGGCTACAGACGCTCTTTCCCAGGAGACGCAGCAGCCGAGGGCTAAGTTATTTAGAAAATTGGTGCCCTGGAGCAGGGAGATTTTATAATTTCAGGGAGGATGTTAGGTAGGGGGAGGGAGGAACAGGATGGGCATGCACAGGTACAGATCGGAAAAGCTATTACTGGTATCGGTGGATAGTTAGGTATGAACAGAAAGGAGAAAAGAGTGACTGAGTACGTGGACTGATGGTAAGGATCAAAAGAGAAGGAGATAGTGGTGATTAAGAGTAGGGTAGCAGAGGGCAAGGATATTGCAAGCTATGCTAGGCAGTGGGAGTCAGGATGAGTGTAAAAATAGATGGCAGTCTATGAGAACAGTAGCAGAGCCAAGAGCCAAGGAAGACAGAAGAGGGCGAGAAACTATCAGTAGAACTGCTAAGTGGAGAAGGTGAGTACAAGGGACCGGTGATTAGTGGGATGGAGTAGCAACGAGCTTACTGTACTGTACTGTTACTGTAAATAAGCAGACTTTGTGACACAGTTAAAGTGAGGTCAGGAAACTGTACTGTGTAGTGTGCTGGGCGGGAAAATGTCAGTTTGAAATCTAAGAAGTGAAGCTTTCTTACTTAGCTCATGACATCATGCATTCTGTGCATGCAGATCAGATTACATTACATCTAATGTGTATATGCAAGCCTAATTGTGAATGTCAAGTCTCTAATTGGTTAATATAGAATAGTAGGCTTCTTTTACAAGAATTATGAGCTACACTGTCTGCAAACATATCCATGGTTTCCTTTTATAATAGTGACTATATTTTGTGATAAAGTATATACAGAAATGTTATTTGTTCTTGTAAACAGTTAATTATAGCCACTAGTTCTAGTGAATATACTGGAGTTTTTTATAAATAGATCTTTATAAATAACTTTCCTATGCAGTTAGCAAGTGTTTAGTATAGGCTTATACATTTACAGGAAATGCTTAAGACTAATGGTAATAACTGTAAGGATACTCAAACACCATATCCTAGCAAATATATGTATGAATAATTTTGATTGAACTATAATTACTTTGCATTTAATATGTCGATTTCCTTATTGTATCCTAGATATTATTTATATTTCAGATGTCATGTTTTCAGTTATTATAAAGTCATGTATTTTAGTATATTAGCACTTTATGACAGGGAAAGAGCTTACCAATATCTATGACTTGTGATAACATAACAAACAAGTTATGCGTTTCAGTATTACCCTATTACTATGGTAGCTATTTACATCTATCTCTATCTTAATTTTGTCTTTGAGTCATTCACTTTTAAGACTTATTATCCATAGTAAGTTTTACATAAAGAATGTTTTTTACTAATTTTTGTCATTTTAACTGATGCCAGTTAATTATTATTAATTTTATTCAGTTATTTAAACATCTGCTATTCCAAAAGTTTAGGAGTTAATTAAGGAAAATATGCCTTATGGAATATTTCTAAAAATCTATGTTAACATCTTTTGGGAATGACACACACTCACTATGTGCTAACACCCAATTCGCATGAAGTTTTTATTTAGTGGGAGTTGGCATGTTAAGATTTATTTAGAGGGCAAGTAAATGTAAATGCAAATGTTAAATGATTTTTTATTTGTTCTGCCATTTTGAAGTTTTTATTAGAACTAATACAGATGACATGTTTAGGTATTCTGGGTAATCATTTAGATTGTTAATAAAGCTAATGTTTCCTTTGTCTATTAAGCACTAAATTCAGATTATATATATCCTACTATGTCTCTTGCTTCCTTTATAATTACTGTATAAATGTTTAATGTTTCTAATAATAGTGTATGTAACTCATATCTAAAACCTAACTGGAATTAATATCTGATTAGTTGTTTATCACTACTATTTTTCTCTTAAAATGGAGAATATATTATAAATTACTTTGTTTTCATAGGTTCGAACCAACAAAGGTTGATGGTTGGGATAGGTAGTCTAGCAGATTTAGTTTTGTTTGCTAGATTAGGAATGTATCTCATTCCATGTATAGAGTGTATTAAAGTTTATATCAGAGTGAAATATGCAAATGTTTCGTTATTTAACTGTTTTTCCAGTTTTGAAATGCCTGACACAATTGTTTTACTTTTATCTTTCATGGGGAAAGTTATTTAGATTGAGATAAATAGAAATACAACAATTGATATTCTATTGTCTATTCAGGAAGAGTATTATGTATACAGGATTCTATTAATACAAGTTCTTTTATTATTTATCTTTAAAGAATTCTGATATGGATTTAACTTTGATATCCTTAAATAGTAATGGCTTAAACAACCCATATAGGAGAGCCACCCTATTAAGGTATCTTAAACTAAACAAGGCTCAAGTAGTTTTTTCTCCAAGAGACGCACTTTAAAATAAATAACACGTTTATGTGAGATCCTAAGGAATACACAATACTTGCTCAATCTTCTTATAAAAATAAGACCAGAGAAGTAACAATTCTATGGAAAAAGACTTTCTTAAATCCCCAAATCATTTACAAACATGTGGAAAATGACAAACTCATGACCTTAGTTATACTTAAGTTTAATAATATAATTTGGACCCTGGTTAATTTATACTGGTTCCCCGGTATGGGGTCTGGATTAGCTAAGAAACACTTAGACTTTATTACAACTACATCTAAAGGTAATATTATACTAGGAGGTGATTTCAATTGTATCACAGATATTACAGAAACTGCCAATTGGAACTCTCCTAGACTATTGTCCTCAGCCAAACAGTTAAAAAATGGACAGAAATTTTTAAATTAAAAGATACCTTTAATGCTTTGGGACCAAATTCTTTACTATTCTCACACCAGGACTATAGGCATGGTACCCAAACTAGAATAGATAAAATGCATATTTCACAAGATCTTTATTCTAAAATCTTGAATTTTTCAATACAACCTTGTCCCTTTTCAGAACATAATTCCCTGTTGTTAACAATACACTTGGAATTCAATCAATTAGTTATTACTTCAAGGATTCCTTCATCTATCACAAAAAATAAAGACTTTAAATCTTGGATAACTTCTGAACTTCAGCTTTTCTTAGAGATTAATTATAAACCTGAAGAAAACACAATTATGGTTTGGGATTCTTTTAAGACCTATCTATATGGTAAAACCATTAGCTGGTACAAAAATAAAATTAAAGAATGGGACTCAGAGTTATAGCAACTCCAAAATCAAATATTATCTCTTAAATCTAATAAAAACTTAATTGCTACAGATAATAATAAGAAAATAAGAAGAAGCAAATAAGAAATGCAATGAAATATTATCCCATAAAACTAATTTTAGCTATGGAAAAACTGAAATTAAATTATTTTGCTACCTCTCCTAAGCATCTTCATAACCTATCTATGAAAGTTAAGATACAATCAAAAATTAATAACATTGATAGTATCTTTCATGAAGGGAAAAGGAAAAAAGTCTCAGATATAGGAGACATTCTGGATACTTTTAATTATCATTACGCAGAGCACCATAAAGATAAAATAAGTACAAATGAATGTGAGACGTTAGAGAATATAGTTCCCATCATAACAAGAATTCCTGAAGAACTTAAGATAGATCTACACAAACCTATTTCTCAGAATGAAATTATAGATGGGATTAAATGAAGTAAGTCTAATAAAGCACTTGGAATAGATGGCTTAATTATCGAAATTTATAGATTGTTCCCTTCTTCTATACTCTCTCTCCTACATAAAACCTTTCTTGAAGTTCAAACATTAGCAAATATTCCTCCTTCTTGGAGATATTCTCTAATTTCCACTATATTAAAAGAGAATAAGGACCCTAATCATTGCAACTCATATAGACCAATTTCTTTGTTGAATAATGATTATAAACTATTTATGTAAATTATGGTCAATAGATTGAAAATACCCATATCTAAAATAATTAATGAAGATCAAACTGGTTTCATACATAACAGACATACACAGGATAATATTAAAAGAGTATTAACTCTGATAAATTACCTCACTAGAGGAAACCATGAAGCATTAATAATAGGTTTAGATATCCAAAAGGCCTTTGACTTCTTAAATTGGGGTTATTTATTTAAAGTCTTACAGTTATTTGATTTCCCCCTTTTTTTATAACAATGATAAAGAAAATCTATGAAAATAATCTAGCATATGTCAAATTAGGTCCCTTTACTTCCAAAGCAATCCAAATCACTAGAGGTACTATACATGGATGTCCCATGTGCCCTATCCTATTTGCTCTGGCCATAGAAATACTTGCAATTTTAATACGTAATAATCCAAAGATAAGAGGTATAAATATATATGACCGATGCATTTCTAAAATAATAATGTTTGCTGATGATGTCTTACTTACCTTACCCAACTCTAAGAAAGTGTTAGGTGGAGTGGATATAGTAACAACAAATTTCCAAAAAATCTCAGGACTCTCCTTCAACAAATCTAAATCAAAATATTTATTATTAAATAAAAAAAGAACATTCAGGTTCCAGTTAATCATATTATTGTGAACCAAGTTTCAACTCTAGACTATTTAGGAATAGTCCTAGGCAAGAATATACAGGAAACCTTACAGCTCAACTATGCTAAAGCCATAGACTTAATCAAGACATTAATAAGCAAATGGAATAATTTTATAACATTTGATGATAGGTTACAACTGATAAAAATGGTTTTGTTACCTAAAATATTATATATTGCACAAACAAGAAAATCCTTAAAGAAATCACTTCAACTCTGATGAAATTCCTATGGTACCCCAAAAGAAATAGAGTGGCATATTCTCATCATATCAGAAAATGGGAACAAGGGGGGGGGGTTAAAATTCCCAGAGAATGAAACTTATATAAAGGCATCTATAATTAAAATAGTGATGAATTGAATAAATCCTAGATATTCTTTCAAATGGAAACAGTTACACTCCATTATAGTAATGAATAAAAGTTGTTTATCAAAGAATGCTTTGGTAACTGACAAAAATAAGATATGGCACTATTTAAGTTTAAATTTATAGTATAGTGCAACAAATTAACTAAACTAACACTAATAAACAATATTTTTGATGTGTTTAGAAAATTCATTAACAGAAATTTAGATATAAAACTGTGGCATAGATTTTTAATACCATTTACAATTACAAGGGATTTCCCTGATAAAACACATAGAGAGATTTTGGTTTATCGGAAAATAATAACCTATTTTGTTGATTGCAATGTATTGAAAACCAGCAAGCTTTGAACACACAAAGTATATTGTCAACCCGTGGCTTATCCCCTAATGACTGTTTGGTTCTTCAGAGTGTCACAGCATACACTGTGTAGAATAATATATAACTCGTCCTCCAAAACTGTACCAAAAAAATATAAACTGGATTTTTGGAATTCTGTATAATAGCATCAATGTTAAGAATTAATTATCATATCTATATAACACTTTAATTGTCTAAAAGACAGCTGCTAAAGATTCTTGCTGACAATACCTAACTAAATGGTTTCAAGTATCATTACCAATGGAAAATAAAACAAAAAATTTATTTTCAGTTGAACTAACTTCTTACTCACAATTTTGGAGTATTTTTCATTGGAAATTTCTACACAGATCCTTTTTGATGCCTGAGAAACTCTCAAAAATGAACCCTTCAAACAGCAAGCTATGTTGGAGATGTTATCTATCCATCATAATGCTGACTGGTCTCATATTTTTTTATGACTGTACTAATATTAAACCATATTGGAATGAGATTAACAAATTTCTTCAAGCTATCTATACTGATATATTTGTTTTGACAAAGTCTTCCATTTTATTGAATGTTGTTAATAGAAATAATATGAAGAAAGATGACCTGTATTTGTTGTGGACAATGTTAGCAATAGCCAGAAAATGTATAACTAGAAGATGAAACTCTAATGTACAATATAGGAATTCCTATCATCACTGAAGAAATGCATACTAATGGAGAAAAGAACTAAAGAGTTAAAAACTTTTCCTAAGCTATTGGTTAATAGTCCATGGAGGAAAGTTTTGAATTTGATTGATACTCTACAGATGGAACCAAACTCTTTCTATCATAGTTTATATATTAACTTATTATTTAACTACAAATGTTTTTATCTGAATCCTTTATGTCAGGCTGAATGTAGATACTGTAAATAGATATTAAATGTTATGAATGTATTAAATTATTGTATAACAAAAAAAGAACTAGCGTAAGCAAAACAATGAAAGGGTATTCCGTTTGCATAAATATGCTATCATATAAGCAAGAAACAGTCACAGTGTTCCAAAACAGCCAACTCAATTGTAGATACAGCCCAAACAGCAGATCGGTATGTTAAATAAAATCCACATACATGCAATATTACAAAATTTATTGTGTGCACTTCAGGTAAGCGCTTTCGATATAATCTTCATCAGACCTGATTAACATGAATAATTAGGTCACTTAAAAACTGAAAATGGCGCGAAAAACACGCCAATCAAAACAGATACATATTTAAAACAATTATTAAATATCTAAACTAATACTAATACATTCAATACTATGCTATTCTAACTAGCCTAAAACAAATATATCTATATATGTATTCAACATGGTATATCACCATATATTTTATGTTAGTATATATGTCAACATCAAATATCAAAATATACAAATATAAAAACGCATCTAATATAAGAAAATATATATATATATCTCAAATATGCATCACAACATACATATACTTCACTATAACATAAATAGAAATATATGAATTACTAATGTATATACATATACATATATACAACCATATATATAAAAATATATTATCTGAATAAAAAATAAAAAATAATAATACTTTAAAATTTCTAGAATCATTTTTAAAAAGGGTTACAACAAGGGCTTTTCCAAGCCTTTAATGCCCAATAAAGTTTATGGGTATTTACACATATTCTCTTAGGCAACAACAAACCATTCAGATATTCAATCTTCTCATTTTTAAAAACGGTTTAATGGGTACCTTTCCATTCAAACCCGGGAACTTATCTGCTCTCAATTTTATAATCCAGCTTGATTCCTTTGATTCAGTAAATGTTTTAACGTCCCCACCTCTAATCGTGGTATATATTTCCTCCAAAATCCTAAATTTAAAAGAATGTCCCTCCCCACTATCTCTAACATGTTTCGCTAACGCATTTGTGGGGGTACCTTTTCTAATATGATATATATGTTCCCGCATTCTATCTCTAAGGCACCTATTTGTCTTGCCAACATAGAATGCGGGACATTTGGTACACACAGCTAAGTAGACTACATTATGAGACATACAATTCCCACTGGCATATGCTAGAAAACTCCCCATGCCAGATGGATGTACAAATATTTGTTCAACATCTATAAACGAACAAAAATTACATGAATTACAAGGAGAAGTAACACATATTTGTTCAGATATGCTAGTAGTATTATTCCTGGAATGGCATAAGAGCCTTTTCAGATTCATCTTATTTTTATATACGAACTTCGGGCAGTCCCCTAAAAGTGATCTAATTCTGGGGTCAACTGACAGAATATGCCAATGCTTTCTAATAACATCCTTAATATCACTTACGTCTTGTGTATAAAGGATGGGATAGACTACCTTATTTATATTAAATTCAATATTCTGTTGTCTCATTTGTGCTGGACCAGCATTAGAAAAATATGGAACAGCTACCTCATCTCTTAAATACTCTAAATTTCCCATTCCATTCTCAAAATCTGATTCTCCATATCCACGTTCCTTAAATCTATTTTTAAGTTCAATCAAACCTGTCTCAAAATCTAAATTAACTGGAGTGTATCTAGACAAGCGCATAGTTTGTCCCCGAACAATATTCTTATAGATGTACCCCGGATGCATACTATTGCGATGAAGCAGCATGTTTTTATGACATGGTTTTCTATATAGACCTGTATTAACCATGCCATTTCCTAATCTCTCTACTGACTGAGTTTCTATAAGTCATTACAAATAGAAGAAATAGGACCCATCATAGTAAGAGTACATAACATGTTAGTAGATTTATTAAAAAGTGATATTATAAATCTTAAAATGTTTCAGTTCTTGGAAGTGCCAAGTCCGTTAATTCCTGTGATACAAGGCCTTCCCAAAATACATAAAGATAGGTTAAATCCCCCTTTGAGACCAATAGTTGCAGGAAAGGGTTGGATTACAGAACCATTTTCGATATTTGTTGAATATAAACTTAGACCAATTGTGAATGATAATTTATATATTTTGAGAGATATGAAACAATTTTTATTGGATCTCTATAGTTTTGTTAATACAAATACAAATGATGGAAGGTGTATTTTTGTAACAATGGACGTTAAGTCCTTATTTACAGTTATACCGAACTTAGTTGGTATAGAAATGGTTAGTAGTTATTTGAAAAGAGCCACAACGCTTAGTACAGCAGACATAGAAATTATTACTTGTTTTTTAGAAGTAATTTTGGAATGTAATGTGTTTTGTTTTGATGAACGGTTATTTTTGCAGAAGGATGGCGTAGCTATGGCACAGCTTGTGCAAATAGCTACGCCAACCTTGTGATGGCTGAGTGGGAACATAGACACATGTTTAAGATGGTTCATTATGTAAAGTCAGTCCCTTTCTACAGGCGTTTTGTAGACAACCTGTTTTTCTTATGGTATGGTACTCTAGCAGAATTGAGTGATTTTGTTAGAGAGATAAACTCCACTACGAATTTTCTTAAGTTCACTGTAGATTGGTCGGAAGAAAAAATTCCCTTCCTAGATATATATGTAGAGAGATTAGGAAATGGCATGGTTAATACGGGTCTATATAGAAAACCATATCATAAAAACATGCTGCTTCATCGCAATAGTATGCATCCGGGGTACATCTATAAGAATATTGTTTGGGGACAAACTATGCGCTTGTCTAGATACACTCCAGTTGATTTAGATTTTGAGACAGGTTTGATTGAACTTAAAAATAGATTTAAGGAACGTGGATATGGAGAATCAGATTTTGAGAATGGAATGGGAAATTTAGAGTATTTAAGAGATGAGGTAGCTGTTCCATATTTTTCTAATGCTGGTCCAGCACAAATGAGACAACAGAATATTGAATTTAATATAAATAAGGTAGTCTATCCCATCCCTTATACATGAGACGTAGGTGATATTAAGGATGTTATTAGAAAGAAATGGCATATTCTGTCAGTTGACCCCAGAATTAGATCACTTTTAGGGGACTGCCCGAAGTTCGTATATAAAAATAAGATGAATCTGAAAAGGCTCTTATGCCATTCCAGGAATAATACTACTAGCATATCTGAACAAATATGTGTTACTTCTCCTTGTAATTCATGTAATTTTTGTTCGTTTATAGATGTTGAACAAATATTTGTACATCCATCTGGCATGGGGAGTTTTCTAGCATATGCCAGTGGGAATTGTATGTCTCATAATGTAGTCTACTTAGCTGTGTGTACCAAATGTCCCGCATTCTATGTTGGCAAGACAAATAGGTGCCTTAGAGATAGAATGCGGGAACATATATATCATATTAGAAAAGGTACCCCCACAAATGCGTTAGCAAAACATGTTAGAGATAGTGGAGAGGGACATTCTTTTAAATTTAGGATTTTGGAGGAAATATATACCACAATTAGAGGTGGGGATGTTAAAACATTTACTGAATCAAAGGAATCAAGCTGGATTATAAAATTGAGAGCAGATAAGTTCCCGGGTTTGAATGGAAAGGTACCCATTAAACCGTTTTTAAAAATGAGAAGACTGAAAATCTGAATGGTTTGTTGTTGCCTAAGAGAATATGTGTAAATACCCATAAACTTTATTGGGCATTAAAGGCTTGGAAAAGCCCTTGTTTTAACCCTTTTTAAAAATGATTCTAGAAATTTTAAAGTATTATTATTTTTTATTTTTTATTCAGATAATAGATTTTTATATATATGGTTGTATATATGTATATGTATATACATTAGTAATTCATATATTTCTATTTATGTTATAGTGAAGTATATGTATGTTGTGATGCATATTTGAGATATATATATATATATATATTTTCTTATATTAGATGCGTTTTTATATTTGTATATTTTGATATTTGATGTTGACATATATACTAACATAAAATATATGGTGATATACCATGTTGAATACATATATAGATATATTTGTTTTAGGCTAGTTAGAATAGCATAGTATTGAATGTATTAGTATTAGTTTAGATATTTAATAATTGTTTTAAATATGTATCTGTTTTGATTGGCGTGTTTTTCGCGCCGTTTTCAGTTTTTAAGCGACCTAATTATTCATGTTAATCAGGTCTGATGAAGATTATATCGAAAGCGCTTACCTGAAGTGCACACAATAAATTTTGTAATATTGCGTGTATGTGGATTTTATTTAACATACCGATCTGCTGTTTGGGCTGTATCTACAATTGAGTTGGCTGTTTTGGAACACTGTGACTGTTTCTTGCTTATATGATAGCATATTTATGCAAACGGAATACCCCTTCATTGTTTTGCTTACGCTAGTTCTTTTTTTGTTATACAATTGGTATTGGCTTTTGATTTTTCTAGCGAAAGCATTTACTCCGTGTGCGTTCTTTGGATTATTATTAAATTATTGTGTTATTTCATCAAAATAAAAATCATTTGAGTAAAAAAAAGACCCAGTTGTCTAGTTCATCTCCCTATTAAGATGTCAGCACTCAAAATGCAGAGTGCCAACATAACAAAAAAAATCAAAAATACAGGAGATAAGAGAATCTACAGCATAACGCTTCTTCTTTAAACATTTTTTGCAGGGGTTAAGCCCTCCTCTGCACCTCCCAATGTGAGGCACAAGCCCCCACACCCTCACAAAATTACATGTATAGCTGTAATTCAAAGGGTAGAATCACATTTGGTAAAAAGGTTTTTGTGGGTCTAAAAAAGAGTCAATGTACAGTGCTCATGTGAATGAACCACACATGGCTGAATTTAATTTTCTATATTGTAGGTAAACAGGAGTGTGCAGAAAAATAGTTTGAAACAAAAGATGGTGGTTGTGAAGATGTGTAATACTGTGTTATAGCAGTTGTGAATATGCAGGTGTTCATGGGTTAGGGTTACAGTAAGGGTGAGGTAAGGGGATAGAATCAGGGCTGTTCATGTTTTGTGTTGTCTGGATTCAGTGTTCTATTGTTTTGTGTACTGGTACTGTTAGGGAAAAGGTTTGTATTAGCATAAAGTGTAGGGTTAGTGTTAGGGGAAGTGGTAGGTTTAGGGTCATGGTTAGGGTTAGCAGGTGAGTAAGATGGTGCAGGGGATCAAAGTCAATAGTAGCTATTTTCTTCTGTTTCTTGTAAAATGTGTAGCTTTCTGAAAGGTTGCTGTGGATTACAGCCACTAAATAATAACAGGTATGATGAGTTTCAGACTTTGTATTTTTCCGAAAATGCTAGATAATGCAAGGCTTCCTATTCTAAAAATTGTCTAAGTATTAAATAGAAATATTAAAATCTGTTCCTGATTTTGGATGTTTGTCTCTAATTCTTGAGCCAAGTTGAGAGTGTAGAGTGGCATTGCAGTGGTTTGCACTGCATGGTTCTGACATCATTGAGTTGAGATACATTCCTGGGCCATTTTTTGTAAACTAATTTTTTCACTTGAGCTTAAGCAGATATCTGAGATATACAGTCATACGAGAGTCTGTAGTTGAAAGTTTTGTATGTGATATGTGTGTGTGTGTGTGTGTGTGTGTGTGTGTGTGTGTGTGTGTGTGTGTGTGTGTGTGTGTGCTTGGCACAGAGGGCATAGTTTTCAGCTCTCCCTGATTTTTTTCATAATATTTATGGCCAGTTACTCCAACAATATGTGGCTTTCAGGTAAAGTTTTGTGGATTGCAGTCACCAAATAATGACAAGCATGCCAGTTTCAAGACAAAATTGCACCCTTCATAAAATGCTTGCTAAAGCAAATCTGTTATACTAGTAAATTTCTAAGTAAATAAGACTACTATTTAAAATCTGTCCCTGCTTTTGGGCCTTTGTCTGTCATTATTTGTTGGCTTTGTCCCTGAGGTAAGAGGTTAAAGGGTATAGAAGGGTTACTAGCAGCAGAACCCTCAGCCCTGAAGCAGTGACTTTAATTACACTACTGTGGCTATTTCTCACTACTTTTGGCTATTATAACTGGTAGCCCGAAGTGACTGTCTGTTTGTGGATGGGAAGGCAGCTTAGCTGTCAATTGTATCTCATTAGGGCAATGTTCTTAAGCTTATAAGTCTGAATGTTAAAACTTCCATGGTGTTCCACATTGAAGGAGTCTATCCAGTATTCAATTGTAGGTTTTTTTCAACAAATAGCCATGGTAAATAATACTGAATCACATTACTTCATCAAAAAAATTTTTGTAAGTATGTGGAAACAGTTACTTTACTTAACATGGTGTGAGCTTTATAGATGAAGATATTAGTAAATGTTCTGTATTTTGCTTTTTTGTTCCATAATGTTTGAGGTAGTGTTCCATATTTTGGAAAGCTGAAAATGTGTATATGCAGACAGTAGAAGAAAGTAAATGCCAGACTGAGGTGATCAGATTATTGTGATCACTGCTGTGACTTAGTGGAAGGTGTGGACTGAGCTGTTTCTGAAAGCTCTAAGTTGAAATACATTGCTGTGATTTAGTGCTCATTCATTTTTTTCTAGCAAAAGAAAAAAAAAAGATAATAATTTGTAAAATTGTAAAATTGTTAAGTTTGCCTAATTCTTTGTATATCTTGGAGCTTTTCTCTCTGGGCCTCCACTGAAAATGGACATGTTGTCCAGTCGGACTTTCCTGGTAAACAAATGTAAAATAAAATAAAATAAATTTGTGGGCAGTGGTAACAAAACACACTTTGCAGAGCACAAATATACTTTGTATTAATGTTTTATTACATTTTTATAGCAATTGACACTCATGTGGGGTGCGTTGCCATTTTTCATTTTCTTCTCAAAGAGATGTCAGAAAGACAGAGAATGCAGGTGTCAGTTTTGGTGGCAGGTGATGTATGAACATCAGTGTTGCTTACAAGATCAGTTCTGTAGGATTACTGATATGGTTTGTTGGATGGGCACAATATCTGACACACAGCAACTTGGTAATTCTATTTCTGTGATTCCCTAAGAGTTAGCAGTGGACACAATCCACTTGGTCACAATGTATGTATTTTATATGAAAGTATCTTATTAGAAGTCCAAGAGTTTTTTTTTTATTCTGAACCACCTTCAGGGAAGTAATATATGACCTGTTATATACAGCCAGTAAATAGAGCATTACAGAGTATTTTTGTTGTCACAGTCTAACACTATGCCTGGTTTCCACTTGAAGGCTATTCAACCTCTGATGTCCAGAATATATGTGCACTAAGTTCTCACTGTGTCAAAAGTAGCTGAATGACTTGAAATGAAAGCTAAAACAGGGAAGGGGTACAGACTTTCACTGAAGGGCCTCAATAGGTCTAATTCATGTGCCTTTGCTGCTACAGTCAGACATTTTGTGTAAGACTTGGCTTTCATTGGGGAAGTTGTGGTGAAATTCTGCTCAGTACTCTGATCACAATAATAGCTTAAATATTACACTGAATTGTCATTACAACAGAGATATAGTTTATTTCCCCTGAAAAGAGAAGTTTTGAACCTTTGACCTTCAACTCCAGTTTAGATTCATTGGCAATGAAGTTTAGTATATGAAGATAAAGCTGTGTGTGTGTGTGTGTGTGTGTGTGTGTGTGTGTGTGTGTGTGTGTGTGTGTGTGTGTCTTACAACTGGAGCATGGCCAGCTACAAGTATTTTGTATCTGAATGTCCTTATATTATTCTGCAATATTTGCTATAATACTTTATACTATGCAGAACATGATCCTTTATTGCAAGGTATCTCCAGTAGTCTTATGTAGCCATTTGAATGATCAGGTTTTGCCATTTATTTTTCAAAAATAAAATATATAGATTGCTTTTGTTTCAAGCTGACAAACTCGATATGTATCAGAAACAAATTATTTGTGAGGTATTATGAAATGAGAACCAAAAATGCTCTTTTCTCTGAATAAGTGCTATTTTCTCTCATTTTTATATGCTGCAGGAAATGATGTATATTTGCATGGACTAAGAGTCAAAGCCATATTCGACAGTCTATGACCTATGATCTCTAAAAGGTATAAAGGTATAAAACAGTACAAAACAATATAAAAGTAAGGATATTAGATGGTTATATGCTGAAATGTTATAGAAATATCATGAAGCATTATTCCCATCTGAAGTTAGAGTGGAATTCAGACCAGAATGACCTTTGTAAAGTGGCTGAGTGTTATCACATTTTATTGTGTTAAAAGATAAACTAATGCTGATGACATCTGGTGTTTCATTATGTTTTAAAAACTGATATATTCAATATATATTATGTTTCTGCCCTATGTGTTACCAGTTTTTTGGCAGTTGGCCTTTTGACTATGTTCTATCTGCTTTTATTATTTTGGCATTCGAGATTTAGCAGTGCTCCATTTGAACTAATATACCTTGAATAAAAATCCTGTTAGACAATCTTTTCCCTGTTATGTTCATTTTGTGCTCTGTGCATTAGCTGTACATTGTAGAACAGTTTTAATATGCATATGATATTCATTGCCTTGAATGGCTGTGTGTCATTGCATGTGCCTTGTGGCCCAAGTCACACCTTAAAAAGGGCCAGTTTAGACTGGCCTAAGTGTAAGGTTAACAAACACCAAATAGGTAAAATATATCTAGTTTACAGCAGAGCCCTAGTGAGAATGACATGCATATGGATCATGATGGTGGTATAAATACCAGTACACTGCTGTCAGATTGGAATCTTGCATCTTCATAAACCTGTCTATGTACTGCAGCTTTAAGCTGTGAGTGCAGTTTAGAAGTAGCACCTGAACTAAGATTAAAACACATATTGATAAATTCTGCAAATATTGTTTTCACCTTGGAACCCCCCCCCTAAGTTTCCTAGTTTATTTTGCTGAAGTAGCTGGAGGAAGAGTAACAGATATAAATGTGAGAGGCTTATTAAATTCTTCTCTGTGAAAATATATGCTGGAGAGTGAGGAACCATCTTTAAAGAAGAGTAAGTAATACTGAATATAATACACTGGAAAGTGAAAGAGCATTCATAAAGAAGACCAAGTAATCCTGATTAAAAATAGTTTTGTATTTGTGATATGAAGTTATGTGAACAGAAGTTAATATATTATGTAAACAAAAAAATCCAAGGTTCTCTGCCCTTTAAGATCTCCTACTGATTGTGTATTTCTGCCAAGATAACCTTGCAAATTTTTGCATGAAAAGGCTCAGCTTAAGTAATTTATTGCTTTGTAATGGGTTGTTATGACAAAGCCAAATAAGTGCAGATGGTCTGTGAGATGTAAGTGATTTAAAGTTTCAAAGACCCCTTTTTACGTAAGGACACACTGCACCTATTAATTTATCTTTGTTTGGTGTTAAGAGAAGGATTTAATATTGATATTAGTGACCTGATTGATAAAGGGCAGAAGAGCTTTAGAAATTCTAAGCATGAAGGTTATTTGTATGTATAGATCTTGATCAAGAACTACAAAGTGTAAAGTCCTGAAAGACTTGCCAGATAGACTTGTAAGGCAGAATATGTGAGGTGGATAGACTCATAAAGCAGGATATGTGAGATGGATAGACTGGTAAGACAGGATATGTGAGTTCGATAGAGTCGTAAGGCAAAATATTTGAACTGCATAGCCTCATAAGGCAGAATATGTGAGCTGGATAGCCTCAGAAGGCAGAATATGTGAGCTGCATAGAGTCATAAGACAGAATGTGTGATGCTTTATGCCTGCAAGCACCAGCTAAGTATGTTCTGTAGTAGCTAAAAGTCATGATGTTGAAAAGGCTACTTTAATTCATTTGGTTACAAACCTACATCCATGTGAAGAAAGCTGGACAAGTATTGTACAAGTGGATAGCAGGTATGTATCTTTTACACATATTCTGTGTTTTGCTTTTCCTCATACCTCCCAAGCTAGCTACTGTGCCCATATTGTGCTCTGGCAAGAAAAGTAACCTGGAGCTGTCATTGTTAGCTGTGTAGTTTAAAGTTGTTATATGATTGTTTTGTGTGTAAATCTACTGCTGAGCTGTAGTCTTTTTACTTTGAAATAATTACAATGATATAACTCTCGTGCAAAACATGTTGCTAAAGTTAGCTTAAATATTTTTTTAATAGGCCTTTATATTTATTATACAGTAGTCATCTGCCTTAGGTGATGATCACTGTATTTTCAGTAAGCCTGATGAAGTACTATAAAGATTAAATGTTTTATTTCTCAAATTTATTTATTTCAATCATTTTCCAATGACCTAGTAATATCTATGAAGGACCAAAAGCCTATCTCTGCAAGTAATGGGAGTCATGCACTTGCATCTGCACATGCACATACATACATACATACATACACACACACACACACACACACACACACACACACACACACACACACACACACACACACACACACACACACACACCTATATGGGTTTACTGCTTTTGGTTGAATTACATTTGGTCGAAAATTATTTCAGGCGCCCATTTCACTAAAAGCTCATTTGATTGAAAGCTCATTTGGTCGAAAATGGAATATAACCCCTACCCCACTGCAGCACGACCCTGGAGTGAGAATATAAAGTTGGGAGGGCACAGCCCCCCACATTGGGGGTGTGGGGGGCATAGCCCCCTACATTTTGCAACTAGTTTTTACTGACGTTATATGTTTCAATGCATTTTTAATGCATACACAAGTATATAATAGTGAATACACTGCAATTATGCTGTGCCCCCCCCAACTTTATATTCTCACTCCAGGGTTGCACTTTAGTGGGGCAAGGGCTATATTCCATTTTCGACCAAATGGAATTCGACCAAATGGGTTTTCAGTGAAATGCATTATCGGTGAAGTGGGCTGCCTGAAATCATTTTCGACCAAATGTAATTCGACCAAAAGCAGTAGATCCATCTCTATATCTATATCTATATATATATATATATATATATATATATATATATATATATATGTATATATATATATAGAGAGAGAGAGAAAGAGAGAGAGAGAAACAGAGTCACTCAGCTGTCAGTCCTTAATCACTGCACATAACACATCTCCTCCAGTAGAACAGGTAAGCTAGATGGGCTACTTGACCCTTACTTAACATTCAACCTATGCACAGAATGCAGAACAAAGTTTTTCAACAGTTTAATTTTTTCTAAAGTAGGTATTGCATACCAAAAAATCTCTTTATCCCAAAACTTGAATACTGTCTTCCAAACGTTTCCTTTGCCAACACAGAAAACAACAGTCTCTTTCAGAAAAGTTTAAATAAAATATGCCAGTTTATTAAATTAGCCCACAGTAGTTGTCAGCACAAATACATTTCCTACCATCCATAGAGAGAGCCTATTTTTCTCAAAATCTACATACAACATACCTCTCAACTCTTATACATTTGACAAAGGACATGATTTAATGCCTCAAAAAAAAAAAAAAAAAAAAAAAAACAAGAGCTCAGCACTTCCACTTTAACCCCAAACAGCTTGGATTTCAGTCCTTTTATTAGCTCAGTTTGATAGCCAATGAAAGATTGACTTCCTCGATTCATCAAATGGTCCAGTTGAAATGTTATGAGATGCTTCATGCTCTAGTAATGTATTGAAAAGTTATGGCGGGGCGTGCTGCTTAGGATTTAATTTTGTAGTTCTCTACTGCTTTTGTGAAAAGGAGTGACTGGTGGTGTTTTCTGCTACATGAACTAGGTCAACAAGGTTGAAAAGTCAATACAGAAGCAATAAATGTTGTTCACTATTTTCCAACTCTATACTGGCATACAAGAGGGAGCTTCTTCTGGTTTTATGGATACAATCTGTAAGTAAGTCGGTCCCTGATTTTTCTTCATGCTGTTGTCCTGTTGTTCATTATGTTTTTGATTTCCTGGTACACTAGTGAGAATTGCAGTCAGTCAGTGATGCCAGAGTATTTAATGCTCCTTATTCTTCAGAAAAGGCATGTTGATGCAGAACCTGTAGCTCTATATATTTTTTACATAATTTACAGTAATGAGTACTAACCCTAACCCTACAACTTAATGCCATTAAAACCTTCCTGTAACACTGCTACTATACAGGACAGACTCAGACATGCAAACATTCACAAACACACACAAACAACACTACATATATCCCCTAACCTATCCCTTATGCTTATCATAAACTACGTAAAATAGCACACAAAAACACAGCACCCATCCTTCACTCATCCTCGACCTTAACTCACATACACACAAACACACACACACATGCACACACACACACGCACAAACACACACACACACACACACACACACACACACACACACACACACACACACACACACACGCACACACACACGTACGTGGTCTCAATCCCCCGACCCCACTTACCTATATCGATATTCCATACCATCGACTTATCCACCATTCAGTCATCATTCCATACTGTCAATATTAAATCACACCCCAGCATTTGTCGAAAAACATATGTTCGGTCAAGTGCAGGGGAACTATATATGTACGTGTGTAGATATATATATATATGTGTGTGTGTATAGGGTCTATATCACAACGTTGAACTTACAAAAGTTCAATCGTTGTAATATCGAACCCTACTGTCTTCAACCCAACAAAATCGAAAGCACAGAACAGCGATTTTTTTCCCAGGGAAAAGAAAAAATCGCTGTTCTGTGACAAAAAAAAACATTTAACCTTAAACTTAAACTGAAGTAGAGGGCTTCACCCCCCCACCCCCTTCAATGTAGGGGCTGAGCCCCCCACACCCCCCAACATAGGGGCTGTGGCAACCACACCCCCCTACTTAAATATACCAACTCCGAGATAGCACCACAGTGGAGGAAATAGCAAAGCCCCAAAAACGGCCCACCGATTTTTTTTTTCCCTGAGAAAAAAGTCGATGTGCCATGGCTTCGCTATTTTCCACTTTCGGACTTTAGGGTTTTATATTACAACGCTTGAACTTGTTTTAGTTCGACACTGTAATATAGACCCTATATATGTATATATATATATATATATATATATATATATATATAAATATGGATTTACTTTGAATCATCGAACGTTCCGAACATTGAAGTTCTGATCATCGAGACCAGAACATCGATGTTCAGAACATCGAAAATTCAAAATGAACCGTAAAGAAAAATAAAAAAAAATCACAAACACTATGTGCCCCCCACACCCCCCCTACTTTAATATTCCATCTCCGAGATCGCACTACAGTGGAGTAAGGGAAATCTCCCATTTACTGCTATATGCAGTTGCGCTAAATGGGAGATTTCCCGTAACCTACCTGCAATGCCAACACTTAGATGGGGCACACACACACACACACACACACACACACACACACACACACACACACACACACACACACACACAGCATGCAGGGCACCTTGTTGTCCTGCATACACACCCAACATTCCACAATTTCACTTACCTGGCACTTCCACTTTAAACCTTCGATGTTCTGAACATCGATGTTCTGGTCTCGAAGATCAGAACTTCAATGTTCGGGTCTACTTTATTAGACCGAAAGACCACATAACCGAAATTTGAAACACCGAGCCCAAAAGACTGACACCATATAATGCTGAAATACCACATTATCGACATGGCATTTCACTGACAAGTTCCCAACATGCAGCAGTTGAACAGCAAAGTCCAGGAAGTCCAGGAAGTGCAAACAGTGAGATCGTGATACAGTGAGGATTGCAAAATATGCCCTTCCCTCAATGTAGTGCGATCTCAGGCCCCCTACAAGAGCAGAATAGGATTTATGGCGTTTTTATAACGGTTGCTTGTTTTTTTGTAGGTTTTGTTCATAGTGTAGATATCGTGTGGGTTGATGGGATATTTAAGTTAGCTGGGTAATGGCATTTTAGGATGTTGCAGTGTAGTGGGATGTGTTTCTTTTGCAGGTACGTTAAGTTTTATGTTTTAATTTTGATAGCTCAGTGTTTAAAGTTTAGTTTTTAGTGCTTTGAATGGGATAGGAGTGTATTTAGTAGAGTTTTTGGGGATTGTTGTTGAGGTTATATAGGTTTGGGAATGTTGTGTACTAGTGTGTCAGTATGCTTGGTGTGGCTTACATTTATGTTTTTGTCGAGGTTTTGGGAGTTGATGTTATGGTACTTGTTGATGTAGCTTTTCGGTATTGTGTGGTATCGGTGTTTTGGTCTTGGCATTTCGGCTGTCGGTTATTTGGTATTTCAGTCTAGTGAAGTAGACCCATATATATATGTATATATATATATCTATATATATATATATATATATATATATATATATATATATATATATATATATATATATATATATATATATATATATATATATATATATCTATATATATATATATATATATGGGTCTACTTCTATTCGCTGACAGCCCATTTCACTGAAACCCATTTGGTCGACAGCTCATTTCATCGACAAACATTCTAGGTGAGGCTGCCCACACCCCTCAATGTGGGGGCTGTGCCCACACACTAACTATATATAACAACTCCACAGTCGCATAACAGTAGGGAGGGGGGCAAATCCCAGGTTTTTGCCTTGAATACTTTTGTCAATGAAATTTGCTGTCGACCAAATGGGTTTCAGTGAAATGGGCTGTCAGCGAATAGAAGTAGACCCATATATATATATATATACATATATATATATATATATATATATATATATATATGTATATATATATATATATATATATATATATATATATATATATATATGTATATATATATATATATATATATATATATATATATATATATATATAAAATTATGTAATTCATCCACAATCCTATTCCAACTCCTAGTAAGACATGTACTCCTGTGTTTGAATTTACTCACCAAATTTAATCAAACACCCAGGAAAGATATAAGTTGTATATGCAATGTATATAGATACAATTAATTTCTCTCCAACACTTTACTCTCCCCGATGGTGATGGTATCTCTTTGCCTCTCTACTTAATTACTTTGCAGTGACAATTCCTCATCTTCTTCCCTGTATTTACTGTTTCAGACTAAATTTATATTGTTTGTCTCCTGATTATAACTTTCTTGTAAACATGTATGCTATGATACTAGTTATGAATTTTGTACTTTGATATATTTCCTATTTTAAGCTCCTGGGTTAAGCCTGTAAATTGTCTAAGGAGACCACATTCTATTCTAACTGACAAATTTAAATAAATTAATAGGAAAAAAAAAGAAAATCTTATGTTACTATCTGCTGTCATCTACAATTTAATACATTTTCAGTGTAATATTTTGTTTAGGCTACATCAAGACCATAAAAGCATTAATTTTACAAATCCTGGCATATATTTATTTTTGCATCCTAAGTGGCTTCTCTGTCTCAGTACTGGTAATCAAGATGTTAAAAAAGTGATTGCATTTCTGTGTCAGTCTGTTCCATTTTCACCCCTGAAATCACCCTAGACCTGTCACCAGCTGTTACATGTGTGTATACACTGTACACACTGTGCTGATTGCAGAACCAGGTCTTTTAATTAATTCTTTTATCTTGTCCTGCTTTCAGCATGAGCACCTCTGAGTGCTTCATTCAGCTTCTCATCCCCTGCCACACCTCTCAACCTCTAACTGCAAGAAATCTGGAAAAAGCCTGGCATAATGGGAGGACAAAGGCCCAAAAACAGGGACAGATTTTAAATATTGCTCTTATAAAATTAGAAAGTTGCTAGAATAATAGGGTGTGTGTTACAGCGTAATTGAAGTGTATTAACCCACCAGATGCGCAGTAGCAAGCCCCTCCCAAACCCCGCCTGTGAGCATTTTGCACCGCCCACCGTTTGATTGAAAGATGCCACCATAACACAAGGTAATATAGATTTATAAACAGAAAACATTATATCCACCAAAACAAAAGGTAACTGCACAAAAAAATTAGATTATATATAAAGAAAACATTGTATGTATAACATAAAAACGCAGATGCGATTGCTGTGAAATCATTTTTTGGTACTTTCCCATTATGGGGCACCACTTTAAATGTGGTTGCTAAGCTCCAAATCCAGTCACTTATCATGTATGTTTTTCTTAATATAACCAGATGTGTGTAAAAAATTATTTTACTTAATATTTTATAAAGAAGATGGTATTTATAAATTTTACACACACCCGGTTAAAAGACATGATAAAGCATTTAAAGTGTTTCCCGTCCTGCGTGCCACATATAGTGATACTTGTATTTTAGATCAGACTGTGTTTTAAGTAAATGGCACTGAATCATTTGTCTTTCTTAGAGATGTCAGCTAAAGATGTCATTTCTACAGAAAGAAACAAATATAATGTAGAAAAAGGACATTTGTTAAAGTAGTACGTGAATATATCATTTGTATGTGAATTCAAAAGTGGAAAGCGTGGACTTACTTTAATAGAAAAGTACTTTAATATTGTACATCAGTGTGAAATTATTAAGAAATAGTTGAAGCAGTAATCTGGAATCGCAGTAATAAGTTTAAACACTGTGTCAGTGAGCTTGTAGAAAAAAAGAAGTTCCCTTTTAGTTTGATTTTAAATGAGTGGTACAAAGTGATAGACAATTTCTGACAAAGAAGTGCTTGATAACCTGCTGTAACGTTTTCCCTTATAGGAGCAACACTTTAAATCCAGTCACTGAGCTCTGAATCCAGTGTCTTGTCATGTCCTTCCACTCTTAATCTAACCAGGTGTGTATAAAATATTTTACTGGATAATACTTAAAAAAAATGACATGCCAATTCTACATTTTACACAACATCGAAAAGACATGACAAGATACTAGATCCAGAGCTCAGCAACCACGTTTAAAGTATTGCCCCGATAATGGAAAAGCACCCATTTTTTTTTTTATTCGCAAATCGGTGCAAAAGTACATAGGCAAGTACTGTTTGTACAGTTACATTTACAAACAGAAAACACGGTACACATCTCATTTTTCAATTGAGCCTTCTAAAGACTCTGTGGATTTCTAGCAAATCACTGATGATTGCACTTACTGAAGAATACCACACATTTGACGTTGCTAAGATAGACAGCCCAGTAATGGCTTTTAGGTTTATGACACCAAGATTAAAAACCTTTCCCTATTCCTTTAGCCCCCTGCACATAAGCATGTCATTGCCATTGTTAATCCCTGCCCTCCCACATGTCAATCATGGCGGACACGCCCATTCCTGCGCGAACTCGACGGTGGGTTAATACACTTCAATTATGCCTTGTGTTAATATGTATTTTCTGAAGGATTTGAAGTCTGAAACTTAATTGTATGTCATTAATTAGTGACTTCAGTGCTCAGATCATCCCAGTGATTTGTCAGAAAACCACACATTTTATGAGGAATAGACCAAAAATATGAGCAGAAATCTGGACATTCTGTAAAATAGTTAAGAGCTATGTGCACTGCCCAGGACATACATTTGACCTGACTCCTACTGATAAGATTCAGTGGTTACATAAAACCTTAAATGACTCAGATTATAGATATTAATTACCCCATCTCATTTGCATGGGCTAGGTCTTGCTGACACATTACAGACAAGATAAAGCTGTCATACCTCTCAAAGGTTATGATTTAAGAATAATGCTACACTGGCCCTGAGAATTAATAAAGCCAAAAAGAAAACCTCATTTGCCACGACTAAATATTCTAAAATTTAATAAAAAAAATTCAGTGGATATAACAAAAATACAAAGATTCTGTACATATAGCACATGAAGTACAAAGGTAAGCACTTTTTTCACCAGACCTAATTCCAAAGCACTAATCAATCGTTACCATAAATATCAGCCTAAGATTCCCTATCCAGTCAGCACTGTATTACCTGACCAATCACTAAATAGAATCAGTTCATTCATAAAGAGTTACTTTGTTGTAACAGTAGGTGCAGCTCCTTGATTCAAACAACGATTCAAGTTCAGCCGAACTGTTAAGTCTTGCAGAACAACCAATCAGAGATATAGCAGCATGCTGGTTTAAAAACATTCATACAAAAAACAATGTAAACTCAAAAATACAATGTAGTAACTTATTGTGGATCAACTACATTATAGGTTCATAGGTTGGTACTAGGCTATCAGCCCTAGGGCCTTTACAAGCCTAGCCATAACAATTCCCTGGCTATTTCTTCCCACACTATTTACTTCCCTGGACCCCTGTCTAGCAGGGCAACTGACGTGATCCCTGGGGTTAATTTCCTTTCTCCCATCCAAACATCAAGGTTCCTTTTGAAGAGGGCCAAAGAGGCACTCTGCTTGACATATATGGGCAATCTGTTCCAGAGTCTGGGGAGTCTCTGGGTCAGGAACCTATCCCTCTATCATGTTTTGTTTATTGTGATGACAAGGTTTAGATCCCTAGAGCATGTGGCTCTGAGGGATTGGTATTTCTTTAAGTGTAGCATGTCCAACAGCTCTGGGTTTGACATGGCCTTGTATGTTAAGCAGAGATTGCCTCTGAGTAGATGATATGCGACAGAGTATAGCTGGAGTTTTTTAAGGTGATCATCATAGGGCATCTGCTTTAGGCCTGTGATTCTTTTAGTGAGGTATTTCTGTGGCCTTTCCAGTTGTTTCAGATGTCTTGAGAGGCACATACCAAATGGGGCATTGTATTCTATAATGGGTCTAATGAGGGATGAGTACAGTGGGACAATGACCTCCTTTTTTCTGGATGAAAAGCCCTTAGTGATGAGGTGTGCCACATAGAAGGATTTCCTGACTGTTGTGATGATGTGGTTATCGAAGGTGAGACCACTGTCCACCTGTGTCCCTTAGTCTTTTATCACACTTTCGGTGTTTAGTGTACTGCCACCTATATGGTAATTCACAGATACCTGTTTTTTCCCAAAGGGGATAAATATACATTTCTTGGCATTGAGCTTGAGCCTATGGATCTGGCACCAAGCATCTGTTTCTGTAAGACCCTTTTGTAGAGTATCAACATCATTTGGGGATTCAATAATGGCTCCCAGTTATCTGCAAACTTTGTTAGCCAGAGTCCCTTAGTGTTGGCCTGTACTTCAGAGAAGTAGATGCCAAACAAGAGCGGTCCCAGGTCTGAACCCTGAGGTACTCCACTTGTCACTTGTCTGGAGCTGGATTTGGAGTCGGCTACTTTTACAGTGTGGGTTCTATCAGTAAGCCAGTTAGCAACTCATTGGGTGATGTAGGGATTAATGCCCAGCTTAGTATGTTTATCTATGATTCCAGAGTGGGAGAATGGTGTCAAAGGCCTTGGCAAGGTCTAGATAGGCTGTGTGGACCACCTTAACCTTGTCCATGGCTCTGGAGACTGATTCAAAGTAGTCAGTTAGGTTCAGGAGACAAGATCAGCCCTTCACGAACCCAAACTGGGTGGGGTTCCATGTTTGAAGGTTGCCAATGTCTTTGTGTATAAATTCCATGATAATACACTCCATGGCCTTGCAGATAAGGCTTGTCAGACTGATGGGATGGTAGTTTCCAGGATCCAAGGTGGATTCCCCCTTGTGAAGTGGGATAACTGTAGCTCTGCACCACTCAGTGGGCACGAAACCTGAGGTGAGGCTATGATTAAACATGACACTTAGGTGAGGTGCCAGTTCATATTGTAGTTCATGTGGAATACAGCCTGGGATGTCATCTGGTCCCATAGATGCTGTATTCTTAGCTTTGGAGGGTGCATTTTTTACCTGTGCGGCTGTTATTACTGGAATTTGGCAATCTTCCGGTATTGAGATGGGCCATTTAGGGGGTGAGAGGGGGTGAAGTTGGCACTGAATCGATCTGCCAGGATATTGGCAATATCCTTGGGATCAGTATATTTAATGCCATTCTGTTTTAGCTCAGAGCAGATCTGAGCATTACCATTTGGATTCTTGACATAGTTATAGAATGCCTTGTGGTTGTCTTTAGAATCTTTGGCAATTTTATTTTCGTAATTAGCTTTGGAAGATTTTATGAGGGATCTCAGTTTCTTACTGAGGCTGGTAAGGGAGTTTTTGCATCCTGTGATTTTCCTCTTTTCTGCAACAGTTTCTTCCTTTTGTTGTAAAGTTTGTTTGTGGCAGGGGACCACCAGATTGTCTTCTTTTTTTGGATGAGAGCATCTTGGTTCTATTTGGTATGGCACGATTCATGCATGAGTGGATGTGCTCGTACAGTGCCTTAGTGTAGGATTCAGCAGTTGAACTATCAGTTTCCGTCTGCACGGGTGTCATGAAGTTTGTCACTTCTGACTTGAGTAGCATGAAGTTGGCTTTGGAGAAGTTTTTTATGAAGGTTTCCTTACTGGCGGGTGGGGGTGGGATATGGATGTTAAGGGTGATTAGTTTATGGTCAGACCTGACTAACAAGGGGGTGACCATAGGTGTGGAGCATCCATTTCCCATGTTGGTAATGACCAGGTCTAGGACATTAGAGCCCCTGGTGGGACTATGGATTAGTTGATCCAGGACATTGGAATTTATAAATTCCAAGAACCGTTGGGTAAAGGTGTTGGTACATGAGTAGTTTTCCCAGTTAATGGCAGGGTAGTTAAAATCACCCAGTATTAGGGTATTTGGTTCTATCTTAATATTTTCCAGTATGTTTAGGAAGGTGTAGTGAGAATCTTGGGTTGTGGTGCGGGATCTGTAGCAAGCTACAATTTGGATTGCAGTCTTACCTAGTGTTAGTTGCACCTGGAGAATTTCAGATGCATTGTGTTGGGCAACTAGCCTGGTGGTGTGAATATCCTTGGTGAATATTGACACTCCTCCACCTTTAGTGTTTGGTCCTGGTTTGGTGGCCAAAAAGTGTGGTAAGAGTTGTAGCCTGGTATTGCAGGGGTGCTCTCTGGGGTCTTAAACTAGGTCTCAGTTACTGCACAGATATCGATGTTCTCCATTTTTAGGAGTGCCTTGAGAGAGTGCATTTTGAGGTTTAGACTTCTAGCATTGAGTAGCATTACCTTCAGATTTTGTATGCTTGTACCTGTTATGGTGGTGGTTTTGTCATTTGAACTTTGCCTAAAAAAGGCACTAAAGGGGTGGCAAGAGCCTTAACCATTAACCTGAATCCCAGGGGTGACAGGTGCAGACCATCTCTGGCAAAGCATCGTGGTCTGTCAATCATGTCATCCCAGGCAGACAGATACTGGATCCCCTTTGAATGACACCAGAAGCTTAGCCAATTGTTGAAGTCAATCATTTTGTCCTTATATTGTGGTATCATTCTAGGCGAAGTCAGGATGCTACTCAGGGCTAGGGTCATACCTGCCTGGGCCACATGATCCGAGAGCTCTTCCATGTCTCTTTTCATGTAGTCCAGGGAGGTACGTCTCAAGTCATTCACTCCAACATGGACAATGACAGAGTCATATTTGTACTTGTTGTGGAGTGACTTGAGTGCATGTGTTATGTGGTGGATCCTGGCACCCGACAGGCAGCTGACTGTAATTTTCTCCTTGTTCAACCTGGTGAGAGGAACATCAGTGTGCCGGACTATAGAGTCACCTATGACTAAAGTGTTAGATACATTGTCTTGCCTTAGGGGCTGTTGCTGGGTGGCACACTGGTGTTCTGAACTATGTGACACTTTGGCTGTGATTGGAGTTTGTTTGTGTTCCAGCTTCAGAGGTCCTTGTTGCTTGGGCAGGTTACAGTTAAGGGCCTCTGCATATATGGATTTAGTGTTGCTATATATGGGTGTTGGTGGTGTGGGTTTAGAAGGGCTATGTGTTGCTTGAGGTGTAGTGTGGGTGTTAACCTTCTCCTCTTGACTCTGTAGCACAATCTTGGGTGGAGAGAGCTTTGCTTCCATTTTGGCTATGTAAGCGCATCTCTCACAGGTTGTAGTGTTGGGTGGTAGGAGGAGAGGGTTGTCTGTGTACATGAGGCAATTGCTGCATTGCCTCAGTATGCCCAGATTTACCAGGTGGACAGGAGAAAGCACTGGAAGCTGACCCTTGGACATGCCTGGTTTGGTGCTTTTTTTTTTTTTTTTTTTGTAAAGTACAGGAGCTGTTTTCCCTAACCTTAGCAAGGTACTTTGCAATTATAGGCTGTTTAGTGCCTACTATTAATTTTTCCTTATGAACAAGGTGAGTTGAGTGATTGTATCAGTTTAAGGCTTCCTAGTGCTTTCCAGCAGGTATTAGAGAAAGTGCTAGTCATAGAGATGCTTAAAGTAAGATGAAAAAAAAATTCACACTGCAGTGTGTACTAGAGAAGTTAGATGTGAAAGTAGGTAACTTAAGTTTTACCTGTTTAAAAAGTTAAGGTTTAGTGGAGAGTTACTATTTTTAAAACAGCAAGATGGATTGAAAGGGGTGGTCACTTTTGTATTCTGGTACTATGGAATACAGTAGGATGGCCAATAAATTTAAATAGTTGAAGGGGAGGGTTTCAGAAATGATGATTTTGTGATTAAGCACACAAGCCAGTGAAAGTAGAGAGGAAATGAGATATATTGTCAGATTAACATAACAGGCAGGCAACTAGAAAGACAGTGGTATTTAACAAGACAACTGTAACAGGGTGGGAGGGCAGGAAAAAAATTCTGCCTGACTCAGAAGAGAGAGAAATGTGGTCTCTTTTGAAGTTTTAATATGCTGTTAAAGCAGAATGTAAGTAAAACACAAGGTAAAGAAAACAAACCACAGTATTCAAAATATAGAAAGGCGATAAAGTAATAAAAAAATACAAAAAAAGCAAACTAACCTTTCCTTCACAGCAAAGTGTAGCAGAGTCTGGATGAGCCTTTCTGGTAAAGCTCTGAAATGTTTTATTTTACCCCTTAAATAGAAGGTTTAGTTCCTAGCTCCACCCCCTCAGTTAACAAATGATTAACCTTAAATGACCTCTTCTATCTTATGAATGAGTCCTTAATTGATCTTTTCTAATTTCTGCCTGACTCAGTTCTAATTTCTGCCTGACTCAGAAGAGATAGAGATGTGGTCTCTTTTGAAGTTTTAATATGCTGTTAAAGCAGAATGCATGTAAAACACAAGGTAAAGAAAACAAACCACAGTATTCAAAATATAAAAAAGGCTATAAAGTAATACAAAAATACAAAAGATAAAAGCAAACTAACATTTCCTTCACAGCAAAGTGTAGCAGAGTCTGGGTGAGCCTTTCTGGTAAAGCTCTGAAATGTTTTATTTTACCCCTTAAATAGAAGGTTTAGTTCCTAGCTCCTCTCCCTCAGTTAACAAATGATTAACATTAAGTGACCTCTTCTATCTTATGAATGAGTCCTTAATTGATCAGTTCTAATTTCTGCCTGACTCAGTTCTAATTTCTGCCTGACTCAGAAGAGAGAGAGCTGTGGTCTCTTTTGAAGTTTTAATATGCTGTTAAAGCAGAATGCAAGTAAAACACAAGGTAAAGAAAACAAACCACAGTATTCAAAATATAGAAAGGCAATAAAGTAATACAAAAATACAAAAAATAAAAGCAATCTAACCTTTCCTTCACAGCAAAGAGTAGCAAAGTCTGGATGAGAATTTCTAGTAAAGCTCTGAAATGTTTTATTTTACCCCTTAAATAGAAGGTTTAGTTCCTAGCTCCACCCCTCAGTTAAGAAATGATTAACCTTAAATGACCTCTTCTATCTTATGAATGAGTCCTTAATTGATCAGCTCTAATTTCTGGCTGACTCAGTTCTAATTTCTGCCTGACTCTGAAAAGAGAGAGATGCTGTCTCTTTTGAAGTTATAATATGCTGTTAAAGCAGAATGAATGTAAAACACAAGGTAAAGAAAACAAAGCACAGTATTCAAAATATGGAAAGGCAATAAAGTAATACAGAAATACAAAAAATAAAAGCAAACTAACCTTTCCTTCACAGCAAAGTGTAGCAGAGACTGGATGAGCCTTTCTGGTAAAGCTCTGAAATTACTTATTTTACCCCTTAAAGAGAAGGTTTAGTTCCTAGCTCCACCCCCTCAGTTAAAAAATGATTAACCTTATGTGACCTCTTCTGTCTTATGAATGAGTCCTTAATTGATCTTTTCTAATTTCTGCCTGACTCAGAAGACAGAGAAATGTGGTCTCTTTTGAAGTTTTAATATGCTGTTAAAGCAGAATGCATGTAAAACACAAGGTAAAGAAAACAAACCACAGTATTCAAAATATAGAAAGGCAATAAAGTAATACAAAAATACAAAAAATAAAAGCAAACTAACCTTTCCTTCACAGCAAAGTGTAGCAGAGTCTGGGTGAGCCTTTCTGGTAAAGCTCTGAAATGTTTTATTTTACCCCTTAAATAGAAGGTTTAGTTCTCAGCTCCACTCCCTCAGTTAATAAATGATTAACCTTAAGTAACCTCTTCTATCTTATGAATGAGTCCTTAATTGATCAGTTCTAATTTCTGCCTGACTAATTTCTAATTTCTGCCTGACATGGAAGAGACAGAGAGCCGTGGTCTCTTTTGAAGTTTTAATATGCTCTTAAAGCAGAATGCAAGTAAAACACAAGGTAAAGGAAACAAACCACAGTATTCAAAATATAGACAGGCAATAAAGTAATACAAAAATACAAAAAAATAAAAGCAAGCTAACCTTTCCTTCACAGCAAAGAATAGCAGAGTCTGGATGAGCCTTTCTGGTAAAGCTCTGAAATGTTTTAATTTACCCCTTAAATAGAAGGTTTAGTTCCTAGCTCCACCCCCTCAGTTAACAAATGATTAACCTTAAATGACCTCTTCTATCTTATGAATGAGTCCTTAATTGATCAGTTCTAATTTCTGGCTGACTCAGTTCTAATTTCTGCCTGACTCAGAAGAGAGAGAGAGCTGTGGTCTCTTTGGAAGTTTTAATATGCTGTTAAAGCAGATTGCAAGTAAAGCACAAGTAAAAGAAAACAAACCACATTATTCAAAATATAGAAAGGCAATAAAGTAATACAAAAATACAAAAAAATAAAAGCAAACTAACCTTTCCTTCACAGCAAGAGTAGCAGAGTCTGGATGAGCCTTTCTGATAAAGCTCTGAAATGTTTTATTTTACCCCTTAAATAGAAGGTTTAGTTCCTAGCTCCACCGCCTCAGTTAACAAATGATTAACCTTAAACGACTTCTTCTATCTTATGAATGAGTCCTTAATTGATCTTTTCTAATTTCTGCCTGACTCAGTTCTAATTTCTGCCTGACTCAGAAGAGATAGAGATGTGGTCTCTTTTGAAGTTTTAATATGCTGTTAAAGCAGAATGCATGTAAAACACAAGGTAAAGAAAAAAAAACACAGTATTCAAAATATAGAAAGGGTATAAAGTAATACAAAAATACAAAAAAAAGCAAACTAACCTTTCCTTCACAGCAAAGTGTAGCAGAGTCTGGATGAGCCTTTCTGGTAAAGCTCTGAAATGTTTTATTTTTACTCCTTAAAGAGAAGGTTTAGTTCCTAGCTCCACCCCCTCAGTTAACAAATGATTAACCTTAAGTGACCTCTTCTATCTTATGAATAAGTCCTTAATTGATCAGTTCTAATTTCTTTTTGACTCTGTTCTAATTTCTGCCTGACGCAGAAGAGAGAGAGAGAGCTGTGGTCACTTTTGAAGTTTTAATATGCTGTTAAAGCAGAATGCAAGTAAAACACAAGGTAAAGAAAACAAACCACAGTATTCAAAATATAGAAAGGCAATAAAGTAATACAAAAATACAAAAAATAAAAGCAAACTAACCTTTCCTTCTCAGCAAAGTGTAGCAGAGTCTGGGTGAGCCTTTCTGGCAAAGCTCTGAAATGTTTTATTTTACCCCTTAAATAGAAGGTTTAGTTCCTAGCTCCACCCCTCAGTTAACAAATGATTAACCTTAAGTGACCTCTTCTATCTTATGAATGAGTCCTTAATTGATCAGTTCTAATTTCTGCCTGACTCAGTTCTAATTTCTGCCTGACTCAGAAGAGAGAGAGAGAGATGTGGTCTCTTTTGAAGTTTTAATATGTTGTTAAAGCAGAATGCAAGTAAAACACAAGGTAAAGAAAACAAACCACAGTATTCAAAATATAGAAAGGCAATAAAGTAATACAAAAATTCAAAAAATAAAAGCAAACTA
>NC_056739.1:701124109-701143556 GCF_019279795.1 Protopterus annectens
TGCACGAGAGCCTTGCCACAAAAATTGTTTTTCCCCAAGGAAGCATCGGGTGACATGTCCCCACATGTATGCTGGCCTTTACATGGGTCCCATGTGTAGTGTGCTCTGAACGCCCCAGCAGGTGTTACTGTGTGCAAACCCACATATCCCCATCAATGGCCTTGTGAACACTCCAGACTGGACGAGCAGGTTCGGGAGGCAGGATCCGACTTGACTATGTAGTTGTGTATGTTCTGTACATGGGTACACCGCTATCTGTAACCATGACCACCTGTATGGACCTCCACACAGATTTGCAGACAACATTTGTCAAGCGTATAGGGTGTGGCTGTTGACAGTCCATAGGAGCACTACCCTGGCATAGTGGGACCACAGATGCCATATGGCATCCATTGGGGACATAGCCCATAGTAAGGCTAACATGACACAGTGGCCGCATGTGTGGGCCGAGGGCCTCAAAGAGGATGGGTAGCACACATCCAGGGAAACCATCGGTGCCCATTGCTGACGTGTCAAACGCCATAGAGATATGGGATCACCCCAGGCCATATGACATGTTTTGGAGGATACACTGGTGGGATGGATATGTTCCCTGTTGGGGATGCATGGAACATGTCCTGTGGTATGCAGACAATGTCTGTGAGTGCAGTGACTGTTGTACCATTCTGACCATTTCATGCCAGTGTGCCCCCAACCACCTTACCACAGTTAGGAACGCCCTGTGGTTGTCTCATGTGCCCTCTGCAGTACCACCCACCGCGACCTGGATGTTGGTATGTGGGCCGTATGGTGACGCCGCATGAATGGGTGATGGTTTAACTGCTACTGTCAGTCCCCTGCCATGTAGTAGCTCCTAGTGTTGATATACAGGTAGTCACTGGCTGCGGTCCACCACACCATGTGCCTACCTGTGGTGGACAAGGTCCTGATGTAATCAAGTTTGCCTGTTGCAGATATGCATGGGTGGTCAGGGGCATTGCAGGTGTATCCGTCTGGCCTCTGTTCAACATTGGCATGGAGGACATGTAGGGTACCACTGCCGCAGATGTGTGTGGTTGTTCTGTGAGAGGTCATCACTGAGGTCCCCATGCTGGTGTTGGTTACAGTGAGTGGATGACCAGTGGATCCACTATACGTTCTTTTGCATCACCATTGAGGGCTGTACATCCTGTGTGGGGCCTATCCTCACCATGGATGGCAGAACTGTCAGACATCCCCTGGTATGTATGGCATGGCTGTTAACAGTGCCAGGTGTAACACTGAGCTGGCGTGTGTGCGCCAGGGTAATGTTCAGTATGCATGGGTGGTTCATGTCACACAAACGGTGCTGTTGTGAGAGCATGCCCACCCACCAGTGTCCTGCATCTGTGAAGGTATCCTGTGTTTGTGAGGGTTGTCTGTAGCAGGCAACAAACTGTAGGCCAGTCCTACACATGGTTAATTGCACCTACATATTCTGTTCAACAAGGTCTGTGGGACCGGTTACTGTTGTGTGGCCGACACACAGGATGGTCCGTGACCGCCACCCATGCTGCCGCACATGTGTATGCATGTATCGCCGACGCTTAAGTGTCTGAGCATGCCCAGTAGGCAGTTGTAGATACACACACAGCACAGTGCACACCGCAGCCGCCTGCACAGGTGCATGCTCTATCCCCACGCAACGGCCACGCCTGTGGCATGGCCAGGTTTCTGTTGTGTGGCTGGACACACGACGGTCCACATTACGACCCATGCCGCCAACATGTGTATGCATGTCTGCCCCAGCAGCCCAAGTGTCTGAGCATGCCCAGTATGCAGTGTGTACAGCAGTTACTTGTTATTCTCGACTGCAGCCTAACGGTTACTGCACGCGACCTATTGGTAACAGCTGACTGCGCGACGCTGTCCAACACCCGAACATTGCCTTTGTAAATGATACCACTCACGTAAGTATGCCTCCTGACAGCTGCTCAGTAAACTCGTAGCTGCTCTGTAAATGCTTCATACTGTAGTGTGTTCATGTAGATAGTCGAGGTTCGCCCCCGGCCCTTCCTGTGTCTGTGTGTCTGTGTGTCTGTGTGTGTCTGTGTGTGTGTGTGTGTGTGTCTGTGTGTGTGTGTGTTGCCACCTGCCTCTGCGACTGATTATGCTTTTAGACGCCCGAACACATGCCTTGGCTATTGCCAACTATTGTCTTGGTGACGCCAGCAGCCTACAAGTATGCCTGTGACAGCGCTGTTTAGCAAACTCGTAGCGCTCTGTAAATGCTTCATACAGTAGTGTGTTCATGTAGATAGTCGAGGTTCGCCCCCGCCCCTTCCGTGCGGTGTGTGTTTGTTTCCTGCTGCCTCTGCGACTGATTATGCTTTTACACGCTCCGCAACACATGCCTTGGCTATTGCCAACTATTGTCTTGCGGCTGACGTCAGCAGCCTACAAGTATGCCTGTGACAGCGCTCTGTTTAGCAAACTCGGTAGCGCGTTCTGTAAATGCTTCATACAGTAGTGTGTTCATGTAGATAGTCGTAGGTTCGCCCCCCGCCCCTTCCGTGTGCGTGTGTGTGTGTGTTTCCAGCTGCCTCTGCGACTGATTATGCTTTTAGACGCTCCGCAACACATGCCTTGGCTATTGCCAACTATTGTCTTGGGGGTGACGTCAGCAGCCTACAAGTATGCCTGTGACAGCGCTCTGTTTAGCAAACTCGGTAGCTCACTCTGTAAATGCTTCATACAGTAGTGTGTTCATGTAGATAGTCGAGGTTCCCGCCCCTTCCGCGGTGCGTGTGTGTGTGTTTCCAGCTGCCTCTGCGACTGATTATGCTTTTAGACGCCCAACACATGCCTTGGCTATTGCCAACTATTGTCTTGCTGACGCCAGCAGCCTACAAGTGTGTGCGCCTGTTTAGCAAACTCGTAGCGCTCTGTAAATGCTTCATGTAGTGTGTTCATGTAGATAGTCGAGGTTCGCCCCCCTTCCGTGGTGTGTGTGTGTTTCCAGCTGCCTCTGCGACTGATTATGCTTTTAGACGCCCGAACACATGCCTTGGCTATTGCCAACTATTGTCTTGGCGGGTGACGCCAGCAGCCTACATGTATGCTCGACAGCCACGCCAGTTAACTCGTAGCGCGTTGTGTAATTGATTCATACTGTACTGAGTTCATGTAAATAGACGTAGGTTCATCTCCGCCCTTCCGAAAGTGTGTGTGTGTTCCGTTGCTTTCACCATACATCTGAATAAGCAAATTGTTACAGTGTTCACAATCAACAGTGTGATATTTAAAATCATGTTCGACTCACATTGTTTGTGAACATTCGAGACATAGCATATTTCCTGCACACGCTGGAAACAACGAAAACGCTGCATGTTTTCATGAACTGTTCAAATGTTACTAAGACTTGGGTTGTGTCGAACCACGTGACTATTCTTGCTGCATGTTTCCGGTTTGTTTGTGTTGCATCGCATAACATCATGTAATGGTGTTCATAGTATGCTTTCTGTCATGGTGACATGTGTGTGTTTCGTTAGCACGCCTGCTTTCTATGCTGTGGCTACATCCCCATTGCTCGCATGGAAAGTGACAAATGGAAGTGTAAGGGTGGACATTTAAAGCCTGGATACGTCCATGTTATGTAAGTCTCACGGGCCAACGGGTGATAGCGCATACATGTCTATGAAGTACCTTTGGATACCATATGCACCTGTCGTGACGAAATGTTTATGTTGACTGTTCCATCTACCTATGTGTGACATTGTTTGGGGCCATAGGGTGCCAGCAAGTCTTCCCTGTTCATTGGGTGTTTGCCATGTTGTATTGACATCAATCCTATTAATTCACCGAAGGATGTCTTTGGTGTCAACGCCATAGTTTGACGATCCTATGCCATTCCAGCAGACGTGGAGATTGTGGCATTGGTATCTTTACACAGGTGACCCATCTGTTCCACTGTATAGAAGCCTGTCATCCCCATAGTTGTGCTGGCACATCGTGTGTTGAGTACGTCAGTATCTGCCCAGCGGCCTTTCTTTGAATGGGGTGTGTGTACTGTACACCGTATCTGTATTCCCTGGGTTATGCCTTGCAACAGCTGTGGGATTCCCCCAGGTTGGCAGCTATGGGTGCCATCTTGGCCATACGTTTGTCCATCCATGGGAACTGCGTACTGGACACTAGTATCGGCCTGTCAACATTTCACAGCTGCATTCTCCATTTCCACTGATGATCGGTATTGGGTATTGGCGGAGTAACGATAAAAGTTATGTTCATCCTCCGCTAATACACGGCGGGATGGTGGATCATCTGCCAACCAATAACGACACCCATATATGCATACCCATCGAGCAATTACGTTCGCAACCGCCGACAGGACTTTGCACACCCTTCCATGTGTGCGGAAATGGGATGTGGACGCGACGCAGGGCGATGCAGCCTTGGGGAATCCTATTCATAAGGTCCTGATTTCATGGACGGTTGTCATCAATTTTGAAGACACCTGTACATCGACCTGTGCCGTAGAAGTCACACCTCTTCCGCTCAATAATCTATGTTGCTCACACTCACTTAAGGAGTAATATTTGGTCCTGCAATGGACACCGATGTGCATATGTAAGGTTTAGGCACATGTTGGACTGTGTCCATTCGCCAGTGGGTCTGACTGCCGCCGGGGATGTTCTCTATTCCCGGATGTCTGTCCTACTACCCATATTATGTAGTGCCACGTGAATCTGCAGGTCCTTCCACAATCTACCCAGAGGGTGTTACTGTAGTCCTGCAGGTTGGCAACAGCTTTACATCATCTCACAGGTACCACTCGTGTTCCACCACACTGAATCAGTATAACACAGCCGGTACATGTAGAACCTATGAATTCAAGGACAGTACGTCGCTGCGTGCGAACCCATATTTTAGCCATAGCATGGCCTTCCTCTAATGACGTTATTGTTGTGCCATTAATAGTGTTCAAGAGGGTCGCGAGGGTATGTTCCGTAGAGCGGGAGGGCGGGTGATCCCTACATACTGGATAGCACCTTCGCTGCTTTCGGTGTACGCTTGGGATTCCCGGGTGATGGCAGGATGGATGTTCACGGGTGTATGTGTAAATTGCTGTTTCCATCTTTATGTCCTGCGTCATGCCCTACTACTGCTGTGTGATTCCGTTAGCAGGCTTTGCTATTATGGGTGCCATCTTGTCCCGGTGACGCTTTTGTCCATCCTTGGGAAATGCCTACTGACACCTGATGTAGGGCTGAACACATTTGACACATGCCTTTTAGCATTTACCCTCTATGGGTGCTTTTGCATCCTTATCAGACTCAAGGCGACGCCCTTGGACCATTGAGCCCTCGCATCGGGCGCGGACAACGGATTATCAGCCAAACAACACCGGACTCCATTTTGGCATTACCCAGGATAATTTCAGGCTGCAACCCCCCACGGTACGCATGACACATCCTTCCATAAAAGGAACTGGGATATGGACGCATTATGTATGGACACGGCAGTCTGGGGACTCCTGTTCATATGCGTCCTGCATGTGATGGGCGGGTATCATCAACCTTAAACACGCTTGGTGGTGGCATATGTCTAGCTGTGCCGGGTGAGTCAACGGTTATTACTCTGATTGGCTGCATCTCGATGGATAACGGGCGCAGACATCGTAATCTTTGGAGTCCTTGGCCACAATGGACAAATTCCGTATGTGCATTTGTAAAGTGTAGAACGTGTTTGACTGTCCCCATCTGGCCATTGGTATTGACTGCCGCTGTATGTTCCCCAGCCGCGGGATGTCTGCTTTGACTTTACTCCATCGCTTAAGTAATAGACATGCCCCTTATCTATATCCACGCGTTAGTATGCTGTGAATACAGCAAACCTTGCGCCCCGCTCCATCTTCATAAAATCGGCATTATGGAACATATATCGGCTGAAACAGACACTGTCAAATACGATAGACTCCACAGTGAAGGGATACTGAGCTCTCTCAACTACTAACATGGGGCACTGCCGGAGTACGGATGTCATGACATAGCCGTCCCTAATTCTTCCTTCAGAGTCGGTTTAAAGGTAATTAATCAATAAACCTGCTCATAGTTAGGTGGACAGTGCTCCAAGTCTGATTATAACGCGATATATACATATCAGTGTTGCATGCCTTACTTCATGGAAACAATACGGCAACAATGTGTTAATATATCTACAATATTGGTAAATACAATCAGTATCCGGACACATAGTTGATAATTGGTGAGAGTGCACCTTAGAATGTAGTGTGTTGATCAGGTTATTGTATATCGATGTGTATATTAGTAGCATTACGATAACAAAGCATGGAATCAATAGGTACTATTTAAGCATGTATTTGACAATTATGAATGTAAACGTGGAGGAGACATCCGTAACCTTCCCTGGTTCCACTGGATCACACACGCTATTAATACCTCGCATGTCCGATTGTGGGTTACGCGACGCCGCATTACGCATCTCCGTGATTCCGCTTCTATATGTTTGTTATGTCTGTGCGGAGCCACGCGGCTTTATGCTACTTGTGACTATTCCGCAACATATGTCTGATCCGTTGACGGACGGTGCAGAAAAGCACTTACAGCTTTATAAATGTAACAGTCTTTGCAGCATGGACGCTACGCATAATCGCACATCTATATGTTCTATAGTCATAATTCCAACGTGACTGCAGTCACGCTTTTGACACTTTACTGTGACCAGTGCACGTTAGCTGTTCGTTGTCATTAATATGCATACCCGTGGTACCTATGTACATTTACATATCACCCCCGCACATACCATCGCCACAGGCATCCATTCCCCTGCTGGGAAAGTTGCGGTACTGCATGCTGAACATTCCTAATTCCTCCTCGGTCTTGGCCCAAGATGCATATGTCGACACCACAGGGCTGTTCAGATGACAGCTGCTTATATCCCATATGCATACAGGCCTTCGATTGTCAGGGTGTTGCTGTGGTGCTTTGGGTTTGGTGTTGTCCGCCACCTTACTGGACCTGACCCTGTAATGTAATGTTAGATGAGTCACATAGTAATGCTTGTCCGTGTCTATGGTACCATGTCACGTAGCTCCCCCAATTAGTCTTAACTGTAGCGCCGATTGTCCGTGTATCCGCTAGATCTCGTATACTAATTGCACACGGTCTGAGCCAACTAACCTACTGCCATTACTAACCGTCCGTGTGTATGGGCTGTGTCGCAATGTTACAAGGGTTTAGCATTGCGACGACTTTCACTGAGCCACAGACATGTCCGTTGCTTTTTTTGGCCCTGTTCAGCTGTGCTACACACATTTAACATGGCGTAACAGGTTGAACAGCTCAGACACGGGGACATCGGGTTGTCCGTCATTGTCTATTATTGAATGTCTCTGTGGAGTTTGTTTCACAAAGCGACATTGTCGCATTGTTAACGGACATCCGCGCAGTACGCCCCGACGCGGGTGTCGCATGCCTGCCTTTGGCCGGCCAACATGCATTATGCTGCGCCATTATGTCTGGGGATGTATGGTTTCCTTCCCCACGTAGGATGATGTGCCATACTAGCAATGACCCTAAATGGCGATGACCGCCTGCGTGGGTACAGCTGTATTACCCACGGGAATTGTGTCCTTAGGGTAAGTCGTGACCTAGGCAGAGGTTACGACCGATACGCCACCCGCTACCCTCCTGGTCTACCTACACCAAATCGAGTCTGGAAAGGCGCGGCGAGTAGAGCAACACCCTAGACGGCTACTTACTTGGCCTATGCCTAACGGCCGCTATGTGTGTGGTCCCTTGGGCATCGGACTCGAACGCGGCACGCCTGCCGCTGGTATGTCCAGCATTACCCACATCCAGCCCCAAGGCAGTTAACACAAGCTCCATTGGTCCACATGGTGCCCCAGCTGTGCACTCCGAACTCTATGGGGAATTTAACCCACACTTCGGACAGCTGTGTAATCCTAACCTCACCTCAGGATACATACCTGAGTAGTAGCACAGGGCGCATTGTAGTCACACTCCACATAGATGGTGCCTCCACTGACCCTGGTATTACCATACCATTACTTTGACAAGCCTTATCTGCAAAGCCATGGAGATGGATCATAATGGGACACATAGATTAGGACATAGGGACCCGCGATACTTTGGATACAACCCAGTTTAGCTTGGTCATAGTCAGATCATGCCCTTTACACGTTTCACTTTGTAGAATCAGTCACCAAGGCCATTGCTGAGGGTAAACCAGTCCATACAGCCTACTCTCAACCCGGCAGAGGCCGCCGACATAATACCCCTCGGGTATACTTGATAAACCCGCCATCTTGAATGTAAATCCATACATCGCCTCTATGGTTTGCAAACGGCTAGGTCACAGAACACACATGGCCATAGTTGCTGGCTTACATGTCATACTCACAGCCAGTCACAGGTGGTGTCCCATGGGGCTCAGTCCTGGGTCCACTATTTCCAGCTTCTACATTTCCAATGTACACGCATAGGGGATTATGGGTGAAAATGTTTGCATACGACTGCAAACCGGATGCCAAGGTCAGACACACATCTGACACAGATATCCTTCAGGAGTGCCTCACAGATGTGGATAAGTGGTACCAGAGACATGTCCTACAGCTAAATGCCAGGAAATGCATAGGCATACCTCTTCGATGAACAAGGTTACCCCGAGCTACCATATAGGTGGCAGTCCACTGAACACGGAGGGTTACCAGTGATCTGGGGACACGTGGTTGTTGTTAACCGTTCGCTAGACACACATGTTGCTAACATACTTGTGTAGACCTTCCACATTGGCCACATCATCATGAAGGATTCACATCTAGATCAGGGAGGTCATTGTCCCCTTGTACTCATCACTCAATAGACCTATGATTGGGTACAATGCCCGCTTCAGAATGTATCTGACCCAACACCTGCAGCAGCTGGAAAGGCACCAACAGTTCTTCGACAAACGGATGCAGGGTCTCAGGTATATGTGTTATACTGACCAACTGAAAGGATTCCAGCTGTATACAATTGCATACCACTTGCCCAGAGGTGACCCGTGCCTGGCATGCACGGCTAGGTCGAACCCAGATCTGATGACTATGCTTCACGTCTATAAGGTAAATCCCTCAGAACCACAAGGGCAGCTGACGTACACCTTGACACTGTCATTAATCGAACGTGTTGTTGGGACGGATTCATCACCCAGACGCTCACTATGCTGTGGAACAACATCCCAGTACATGTGAGGGCAAGCACCTCGCTGGGCTTCTGTTAGTATTTACACATGGATGTCTGGATTGATTTATTTCTGTAACCTTCTAAATGAATGTTACATTAGCACATTGTGAATCTTTACATTTCGTTGGTCTATTTTACAGTACTCATATTCATAATGGTTTATGTGTATATATTATGGTTCATTCATATTACTAGGTGTCTGCAGTTCTGTTAATATATTGGCAATAACTGTGAGGGACATATACATGTAGCTTACACAGTCAGACATTTGGAAAACATTTTATGTTGGTTCATGTTTCATATATGTACATATATTTCCATTTTCCGATGAATACTGTACCTTTCGGAGCAATGTCTGTTGTCCTCACTGTGTGGGATGTAACCCAAGTAAGGTTTGTTCGCTTGTTCGCCTTTAAGGCATGTAATTAGTACCTAGCACATCTAATGTACCGAACCAATTAATGCTTGTAAATTTAGTAGGTTGGACTACATTGTATGTAGTTCGAATAAGTCTGGGTTTTTGCTTATGAAGCAGACGGCGTGCTCCAATACACTATGGTGACTGCCTTTAATTCTGGTGTGCTCTGGTTGGTCACTGACGGTCCCTACAGTACTTCGCCTTTGCTTTGGACTTCATCGGCTGGTTGTCTGTGTTTCTTGTATGGAGAATGTCGACTGTAGTCCCTATGTGTATATGAGTTGTGTAATGCTTTACTACGGCAGTGTAATTCCACCGGTTTGCATTTATGTGTGCCATCTTAGTCATACGCTGTCCATCCATGTGAATCGCCTACTATACCCTGGTATGGGGCTGTACACATTTCACCCCTGCATTTTGCATTCCCGGAGTATGGTGTGCATTATTAGCGAGAGTGACGATGTGCTACGCACACGTCCCTCCCACGGGCGGGACAAAGGATTGCCTACGTAAACAACACCGAGGCCTGATTCTACATACCCAGACTCCTTGACTGCAACAGTGGACAGTACCCATTACACATCCTTCATGTGTGCTGCAGTGTGATGTGGACGAGCTGTATGGACCCGATACCCTGCATCTCTGTGCATGTGTGCTGCAGTTCATGGACAGCTATCATCAACATTGAACACGCCTTATGCGTGCCCTATGTGTACCTGTGACGTGGTGACGACAATTAGATCACATGAGTAATGCAGGAAGCTAGCAGGCATGCTCTTGAACAGAATTTTGGGTCCTACAATGGACACCGCATGTGCATTTGTCAAGTTAGATGTTGCTGGACTGTGTCCACCTGCCCAGTGCTTTTCACTGCTGGTGTATGTTCCCCAATCGCGGATGTCTGTTTGACTACCCATTCCACATGGTGCTACATAACCGGCAGCCGCTTAGTACTGTGAACAAATGACATACATCCAAAGATGGTGGTTACCAACCGCTTCATATAAACCTCAGACATCCCAATGGGACATATCCGTCACTATATTTCCAATATAACACCACCAGAACATGTTGCTTACCTATGCATTCATGTAACCATGTTGTCGTTAAGTGAGGTGGCAATGCCATAGCTTACATCCTACGTGACGTCCATTGTGTGCCATTAGTATGTGTTCCACAGGTCGTACATCTGTTCCGTATCTTGTAATGGGTAGCTGGTGCTCCTCAGTCTGTTGCTGGCAGACTGGGTGCTGTGTCACGCCGGTGTTGGCACGCAGAGTCCGACTCTGTATGTGGAATATCATCTGTGGTCCCTATGTGTATTTCCTCTGTCATGCCTTGCCGCTAAGGCTATAAGCCATTTACCCGGTTTGCAGTTGTGGGTGCCATCCTGGCCATACCGCAGTGTCCATCCATGACAATTGCCTACTGGACACTACTATAGGGCTGTACACATTCCACACCTCCACATTTAGCATTCTCCGGAGTATGGTTTGCATTATTAGCGGAGAGTAAGGCAGGTGCTACGCGAGAAATCCCTCCCACAGGGCGGGTAGAATGATTGCTCTGCGAGTAAACAACACCGAGCACAGAATCTACATATCCAGAATGCCTTGACTGCAACAATTGCCAGTACCCATTACACATAATGCCATGTGTCGGAGGTGTGATGTGGATGCAGTGCTATGGACCCGTACCCTGTGTAATTCTGTGCATCTGTGCTGCATTACATGGACAGCTATCAGCAACATTAAAAGCTTTATGGGTGCATATGTGTACCTGTGACGTCAATAAGTTCAGGTACGCATTGAAATAAGACATAATTTGGGTCTTTCCACAATTTTTGGGTCCTACAATGGACACCACTGTGCATATGTAAAGTGTAGAGCTTGTCGGGCTGTGTCCTTGTGAGCAGTGGGTTTCACTGATGCTGTGTGTTCAGCAATTGTGTATGTGTGCTTGACTACCCATACTGTGTTGTGCTACAGGAAACATGTCTTCCGACACCAGAAACCAATGCTATACATCCATTGTTGCAGGTGAACAACCACTTTCATACCATACCCAGAGGTCACGATTGGGAGGTATTGCCACTTTATTATCGGAACAACACCCCCAGACTGTGTACATCATGGGAACATTAGGCCAGTCTTACCGGCCATTTCCAATTGTAATTGGCAGACACATGTCAATACATGTATGATAAATTAACATATTGTCATACAGAAGTTGATCTATGTTATTTGGACATTGGCTTCTGCTTTTGCCATCCGCTGCTGTGAGTGTTACCAGTTAACATACACATTGATTGCTCGATTGAGGCAGACTACACACTACTGGCGTTAGTACTGTGGTCTCAACTTTAAGGACCTCTGAGCCAGTGGTCAATGGTACAGCAGCCACTGTGATCAATCACATTTGCCATCTACCAGTACCTACAGGGACTGCATGTACCAGGCATCTCACTTACCCAACTGTGGTTCATTGTACCAATGCCGCCCAGTGTGGTGTGTGTACCCCTGCCATACACATGATGTGCAAATAACCACGAGGAGGTGGCTACTACAGAGTGGGAGCAGACACCTTGTGAGGTGTGTGACACCCTTGGTCATCATATGTGTACAGTTACACAATGTCATGGGATTGTCCAGGGCACATTCCACAGATATACCTACATGGACCTGGCTGACAATCATACCACCTTCAGTTGCTATGCTCGACACCTGTGAGGTCACTACCACATATGCTCTGGACTGGGTTCACATAGAGGTGGGGTTTACTCAACATACACACATTGCCGACATACAGGCTGACAGGTCCAGTGAGGACATCTCCACACCCTCCACCACACATGTGGAGATGTCTGTACCCGCTGTTTGTGGGCACCTAATGTTCTGTGACACACAGGTGGGACATGCTCTCTCCAGGGTAGTGTGAATAGCATCCATGAGACCAGATGGTGAGCCCGCTGTGTACTCCACTATCTCATTTTGGGATTCGGACCCACAGTTAGACAGCTTATTTCTTTATAGCCTCTACCCTCAGGTAGGGGTGGCCAGGGTTGTATCGCGATGACAACTGTATTCCCCACATCACAGGGCCAATGCCTCCACTGAGGCTGGTTATTACTGTCCCAGTACCCTGAGGAGACCTATCTGCATAGACATGGGGTGGGATCATACGGGCGGTTCGGCCCCATGACTGCATAGGGGACATACATACTTCCGCAGATCCCACACGGTTTGTCTTGTTCAGGGGCGGTTCATGCCTTTAAGACATGGTTGACATTTTCGGACGGTCACTCCAGCCCATTGCTGGGGTGTTGCAGTCCATACAGCCTACCTCGCCCCTGGCAAAGGGCTTCATAACATTACCCCTCAGGTAACGTTAATGAAACCATTGGCTGATGTGAACATGTACATCACAGAATGTGTTGTAAACTGTCTATGTGACACAACCCACATGGTCATAGTTGCTGGCTGCATGTCAGACCAACTGCCTGTCACAGGTGGTGTCCCATGTTGCCATTCCGCGGTGCACCCCTGTCATACATCTACATTTCCACGGTACAGGCACATTTTACAGCGTGTTATGGGTAACATTGTTTGTAGATGCTTGCAGAACAGATGCCATACTGGGATCTGGACATCTGACACAGAGATCCTTCGGAGGGGCCTGCCGGATATGCATATCTGCTGTCAGGGACATGTCCCACAGCTAACTGGTACATAATGCAAAGTCATACCTGTCGAGGGGTCGTGCGGTCACCCTGTACAACGAGTAGGTGGCTGTCCACACAGCACAGGGGTGACTACCAGGGATCAGGGGACAGGGTTTGTCGGTCGCCTTCCTTCAACACACACATTGCTACTCGTGGTTCTGTGGGGGATTCTGCACATTGACCACTCCATATGTGCAGGGAGTCACATCTGACTTCACAGCCCGAATCGCATTACCATTGGCACGGTCAGTATATAGCATAGAACTTCACTTATTTGCCTAAGTATGAGCTTATTGTTGTGGCAGTTTGGTAGCTTATTCTGTTTCTTGGGACATTTAGGTATTTCAGTTCATGGAAATAACCGATTCAGGCTACAATTACATTAAATACGGGAAATCATTATGACCTACACTCTTCGCACACTTCCCGTTTGTAATGCTTTATTTAGGAACACGACATGCCAATACAGGACTGCCCTCGCCTAAAGTGGGATGATCGTTGGTGACCTTAGTCGCTACTCTCCTATGTCGTAAAAGTGCGTGCGGCTGACATGGTGGTGTACACCTTCTCTGAGTATGCACAGTCACAGTACATTGCTGTAATCGGACACGGCATGTATTACGCTGCAGATCCTTTTGTTCCTGACAGGTACATTTCGAGACTGCATGCGCGGGTTTATTTGCTTCTCTTGTTTAGTTGGGACGGATACTTTGTTGCATACTCTGCGGACATTTCATTCGGCACGGGCCATGGCTGCAGCCATTTCGGGACTTCTGGGCGGACTATGCCAGACAGCACGCTAGGTTGCTCGCCTACGCCTGCTTAAACACGCTTACTACTGACGATCCTACTTGCGGCTCGCCACGCACACTACGACATGCCTGTGGTTACGTGCACCTCATTAATATGCATATGGCTACTCGGGCTATGCAATGCACCGCTGGCAAGGCCAAGCCTTACATACGTCCTTGCTACCGAAAGCTTCATGAATCCCGGGGTTCCTCTTTAAGGGGGAAAATAAAACATTTCAGAGCTTTACCAGAAAGGCTCATCCAGACTCTGCTACACTTTCCTGTGAAGGAAAGGTTAGTTTGCATTTTTTTGTATTTTTGTATTACTTTATTGCCTTTCTATATTTTGAATAGTGTGGTTTGTTTTCTTTACCTTGTGTTTTACATGCATTCTGCTTTAACAGCATATTAAAACTTCAAAAGAGACCACATCTCTCTCTTCTGAGTCAGTTAGAAATTAGAACTGAGTCAGGCAGAAATTTGAACTGATCAATTAAGGATTCATTCATAAGATAGAAGAGATCATTTAAGGTTAATCATTTGTTAACTGAGGGGGTGGAGCTAGGAACTAAACCTTCTATTTAAGAGGTAAAATAAAACATTTCAGAGCTTTACCAGAAAGGCTCATACAGACTCTGCTACACTTTGCTGTGAAGGAAAGGTTAGTTTGCTTTTATTTTTTGTATTACTTTATTGCCTTTGTGTATTTTGATTACTGTGGTTTGTTTTCTTTACCTTGTGTTTTACTTGCATTCTGCTTTGGCAGCATATTAAAACTTCAAAAGAGACCACGGCTCTCTCTCTATTCTGAATCAGGCAGAAATTGGAACTGAGTCAGGCATAAATTAGAGCTGATCAATTAAGGACTTATTCATAAGATAGAAGAGGTCACTTAAGGTTAATCATTTGTTAACTGAGGGGGTGGAGCTAGGAACTAAACCTGCTCTTTAAGGGGTAAAATAAAACATTTCAGAGCTTTACCAGAAAGGCTCATCCAGACTCTGCTACACTTTGCTGTGAAGGAAAGGTTAGTTTGGTTTTATTTTTTGTATTTTTGTATTACTTTATTGCCTTTCTATATTTTGAATACAGTGGTTTGTTTTCTTTATCTTGTGTTTTACATGCATTCTGCTTTAACAGCATATTAAAACTTCAAAAGAGACCACATCTCTCTCTCTTCTGAGTCAGGCAGAAATTAGAAATGAGTCAGGCAGAAATTAGAACTGATCAATTAAGGACTCATTCATAAGATAGAAGAGGTAATTTAAGGTTAATCATTTGTTAACTGAGGGGGTGGAGCTAGGAACTAAACCTTCTCTTTAAGGGGTAAAATAAAACATTTCAGAGCTTTACCAGAAAGGCTCATCCAGACTCTGCTACACTTTGCTGTGAAGGAAAGGTTAGTTGGCTTTTATTTTTTGTATTTTTGTATTACTTTATTGCCTTTCCATATTTTGAATACTGTGGTTTGTTTTCTTTACCTTGTGTTTTACATGCATTCTGCTTTAACAGCATATTAAAACTTCAAAAGAGACCACATCTCTCTCTCTTCTGAGTCAGTTAGAAATTAGAACTGAGTCAGGCAGAAATTCGAACTGATCAATTAAGGATTCATTCATAAGATAGAAGAGGTCATTTAAGGTTAATCATTTGTTAACTGAGGGGGTGGAGCTAGGAACTAAACCTTCTATTTAAGAGGTAAAATAAAACATTTCAGAGCTTTACCAGAAAGGCTCATCCAGACTCTGCTACACTTTGCTGTGAAGGAAAGGTTAGTTTGCTTTTATTTTTTGTATTTTTGTATTACTTTATTGCCTTTCTATATTTTGAATACTGTGGTTTGTTTTCTTTACCTTGTGTTTTACTTGCATTCTGACTTAACAGCATATTAAAACTTCAAAAGAGACCACAGCTCTCTCTCTTTTGAGTCAGGCAGAAATTGCAACTGAGCCAGGCAGAAATTCGAACTGATCAATTAAGGACTCATTCATAAGATAAAAGAGGTCATTTAAGGTTAATCATTTGTTAAATGAGGGGGTGGAGCTAGGAACTAAACCTTCTATTTAAGGGGTAAAATAAAACATTTCAGAGCTTTACAAGAAAGGCTCGTCCAGACTCTGCTACACTTTGCTGTGAAGGAAAGGTTAGTTTGCTTTTATTTTAGGTATTACTTTATTGCCTTTCTATATTTTGAATAATGTGGTTTGTTTTCTTTACCTTGTGTTTTACTTGCATTCTGCTTTAACGGCATATTAGAACTTCAAAAGAGTCCACAGCTCTCTCTCTCTCTCTCTCTTCTGAGTCAGGCAGAAATTAGAACTGAGTCAGGCAGAAATTAGAACTGATCAATTAAGGACTCATTCATAAGATAGAAGAGGTCACTTAAGGTTAATCATTTGTTAACTGAGGGGGTGGAGCTAGGAACTAAACCTTCTATTTAAGGGGTAAAATAAAACATTTCAGAGCTTTACCAGAAAGGCTCATCCAGACTCTGCTACACTTTGCTGTGAAGGAAAGGTTAGTTTGCTTTTGTTTTTTGTATTACTGTATTGCCTTTCTATATTTTGAATACTGTGGTTTGTTTTCTTTACCTTGTGTTTTACTTGCATTCTGCTTTAACAGCATATTAAAACTTCAAAAGAGACCACAGCTCTCTCTCTTCTGAGTCAGGCAGAAATTAGAACTGAGTCAGGCAGAAATTAGAACTGATCAATTAAGGACTTATTCATAAGATAGAATAGGTCACTTAAGGTTATTCATTTGTTAACTGAGGGGGTGGAGCTAGGATCTAAACCTTCTCTTTAAGGGGTAAAATAAAACATTTCAGAGCTTTACCAGAAAGGCTCATCCAGACTCTGCTACACTTTGCTGTGAAGGAAAGGTTAGTTTGCTTTTTTTTTGTATTTTTGTATTACTTTATTGCCTTTCTATATTTTGAATACTGTGGTTTGTTTTCTTTACCTTGTGTTTTACATGCATTCTGCTTTAACAGCATATTAAAACTTCAAAAGAGACCGCATCTCTCTCTCTTCTGAGTCAGGCAGAAATTAGAACTGAGTCAGGCAGAAATTAGAACTGATCAATTAAGGACTCATTCATAAGATAGAAGAGGTCTTTTAAGGTTAATCATTTGTTAACTGAGGGGGTGGAGCTAGGAACTAAACCTTCTATTTAAGGGGTAAAATAAAACATTTCAGAGCTTTACCAGAAAGGCTCATCCAGACTCTGCTACACTTTGCTGTGAAGGAAAGGTTAGTTTGCTTTTATTTTTTGTATTTTTGTATTACTTTATTGCCTTTCTATATTTTGAATACTGTGGTTTGTTTTCTTTACCTTGTGTTTTACATGCATTCTGCTTTAACAGCATATTAAAACTTCAAAAGAGACCGCATCTCTCTCTCTCTTCTGAGTCAGGCAGAAATTAGAACTGAGTCAGGCAGAAATTAGAACTGATCAATTAAGGACTCATTCATAAGATAGAAGAGGTCATTTAAGGTTAATCATTTGTTAACTGAGGGGGTGGAGCTAGGAACTAAACCTTCTATTTAAGAGGTAAAATAAAACATTTCAGAGCTTTACCAGAAAGGCTCATCCAGTCTCTGCTACTCTTTGCTGTGAAGGAAATGTTAGATTGCTTTTATTTTTTGTATTTTTGTATTACTTTATTGCCTTTCTATATTTTGAATACTGTGGTTTGTTTTCTTTACCTTGTGTTTTACTTGCATTCTGCTTTAACAGCATATTAAAACTTCAAAAGAGACCACAGCTCTCTCTCTCTTCTGAGTCAGGCAGAAATTAGAACTGAGTCAGGCAGAAATTAGAACTGATCAATTAAGGACTCATTCATAAGATAGAAGAGGTCACTTAAGTTTAATCATTTGTTAACTGAGGGAGAGGAGCTAGGAACTAAACCTTCTATTTAAGGGGTAAAATAAAACATTTCAGAGCTTTACCAGAAAGGCTCATCCAGACTCTGCTACACTTTGCTGTGAAGGAAAGGTTAGTTTGCTTTTGTTTTTTGTATTACTGTATTGCCTTTCTATATTTTGAATACTGTGGTTTGTTTTCTTTACCTTGTGTTTTACTTGCATTCTGCTTTAACAGCATATTAAAACTTCAAAAGAGACCACAGCTCTCTCTCTCTTCTGAGTCAGGCAGAAATTAGAACTGAGTCAGGCAGAAATTAGAACTGATCAATTAAGGACTTATTCATAAGATAGAATAGGTCACTTAAGGTTATTCATTTGTTAACTGAGGGGGTGGAGCTAGGATCTAAACCTTCTCTTTAAGGGGTAAAATAAAACATTTCAGAGCTTTACCAGAAAGGCTCATCCAGACTCTGCTACTCTTTGCTGTGAAGGAAAGGTTAGTTTGCTTTTATTTTTTGTATTTTTGTATTACTTTATTGCCTTTCTATATTTTGAATACTGTGTTTTTTTTCTTTACCTTGTGTTTTACATGCATTCTGCTTTAACAGCATATTAAAACTTCAAAAGAGACCGCATCTCTCTCTCTTCTGAGTCCGGCAGAAATTAGAACTGAGTCAGGCAGAAATTCGAACGGATCAATTAAGGATTCATTCATAAGATAGAAGAGGTCTTTTAAGGTTAATCATTTGTTAACTGAGGGGGTGGAGCTAGGAACTAAACCTTCTATTTAAGAGGTAAAATAAAACATTTCAGAGCTTTACCAGAAAGGCTCATCCAGTCTCTGCTACTCTTTGCTGTGAAGGAAAGGTTAGTTTGCTTTTATTTTTTGTATTTTTGTATTACTTTATTGCCTTTCTATATTTTGAATACTGTGGTTTGTTTTCTTTACCTTGTGTTTTACTTGCATTCTGCTTTAACAGCATATTAAAACTTCAAAGAAGACCACAGCCCTCTCTCTTCTGAGTCAGGCAGAAATTAGAACTGAGTCAGGCAGAAATTAGAACTGATCAATTAAGGACTCATTCATAAGATAGAAGAGGTCACTTAAGGTTAATCATTTGTTAACTGAGGGAGTGGAGCTAGGAACTAAACCTTCTATTTAAGGGGTAAAATAAAACATTTCAGAGCTTTACCAGAAAGGCTCATCCAGACTCTGCTACACTTTGCTGTGAAGGAAAGGTTAGTTTGCTTTTATTTTTTGAATTTTTGTATTACTTTATTGGCTTTCTATGTTTTGAATACTGTGGTTTTTTTTCTTTAACTTGTGTTTTACTTGCATTCTGCTTTAACAGCATATTAAAACTTCAAAAGAGAATTCCATCCTCTCTCTCTTCTGATTCAGGCCCGGAAATTCAGGCCCC